>NC_084685.1:8314442-8631741 GCF_028389875.1 Rhea pennata
CTGCCACCAGCCCATGCTTGTTCTCTTTTCACTTGTAATATATAACTTTATGAAGAGGGACTAAATCTTCCTGTGTGAATGGCACTTTATCCCTGAATGTGAATGCTTCTGGAAAAGAAAATAATAACAATACTCTTTGTAAAGCTAAGAATAAAAAACATGTAGTTGAGCTGTTTTTCAGTAGTGACAAATGATTCACAATGGAGCTAACTGGGAAAGCGGGTGGCAGCTGGAAAGCATCCAAAAACCCCAGAGGCTTCTACCTTCACAGCTGGAAACTAGGACCTGCTGCCCTTTGCTTGAGCATGAAGCTCCCTCCAGCTCCTTTGAATTTTCAGGATAGAGGGAATAGTGGAAGATTGCTCCCTGCTACCTCCTGCAGCCTCTCCAAAGGACACAGCCCCACTTTTAGAGTAGGGTCATACTGAGCTATAACAGAAGTGGAAAAGGTGGCTCCTGCCTTCTACAAGCTGAGAATTTAAACTGATTTTAGAGCCAAGGACAGACTTTTCGAAGATATTTAAAGATGAAGATAGAAGCTTATAGGGATATTCCAATGTGCCTGACCAGGTTAACTGTGCCCTAGGAGCCCATCCATGAAGGGAACACTAGTGATAACACGATGCTGTATCAGGACACAAGACGGGTGGACAGATTCTAAAAATCTTTAATCTGATGCTCACATACTGATAGTTTTTTGACTTCCATGTTCTGAAATACATTCTCCTAAGTTGCTGCTGAAACTTCTTATGGCTCTATCTCAATGTTTTAAAAATTATTTTTCTCTAAATTACTGCCTCTGGAGATGTAAAACAAGCCAAGAGCACTTGTTTCATGTACCAAAGCAAAATATCAGTCAGCCTCAGCCTGTGCACACCTGTATTGGTTCCAGTGATATTAAACTACACCAAGTGTAACCAGAAAGTCTGGAAAAAATTAAGAAAAAGTGAGATCGAGAGGAGGCCATTCAGCTAAAGAAGGTTGGGAACTGTTTGCAACAAACTGGCAGATGTTTGTGGTTCATAAGTGGATTCCCAAAAGGACAATGTTAGTAGCTTGAAAAAAATGGAAAGAAGGAAAGAGGGAAGAATTGATTTAACATCTGTGTTTTTCTTGGAAATACTTTCTCTTAGGAACATTAGGGAAGTTGACATTTTCACAAGACAGAAGTGGCATTTGTGGCTAATTCTGGTCCTGATGGCATAACGTAAAGCAGGAGACACAAAGGTGTTTGAGTCCATTATTACAGTAACAACCTCAATCAACTGTGTCTATGCTAATGCCTACATAAATGTGCTTTCCATGAGAGGCAATGTGAGCACCGTGATGGCCAGGACAGTCTTTTGTTAGTCCTGCGGCAGGTTTGGGGCTTGGCTGCTGTACATACACAGCATCCTAACGGAGAGGAGCATCCATGCAGATCCAGACACCATGGAGTGGGCAACCATTCCTGCCATGTCACAGAGAGAAATGCTTTGTAGGCTGCAAAGTCCCTTTCATAGCTTCTTCATCTCCTGCAATACTTAAAATAAGAAAAATATGTGTACATTTCAACTTTGATCCGTTGGATATTTCCTTCATTGCTTAAAAGCTGATGGCTTTACCACCTTTCCTTTATATTTTATCATGAACATGGTCCCAGTCTTGCAGGCAGTGTTGCATGAATGTCACTGCTTCAGAAATGTCATATTGGAAGAGAAACCCACCATCAAATCCAGCCTTTTCTTCTTGGCGCTCTCTCCCTTGTGATCTGCTGACAGCCAGCCCTGCTGGTTTGAAGGCTCTCCCAGGCAAACAGTTGGGGTTACAAGTGTTTGAATCTTTCTAAATTTTCTACTAAACTGCCACTGCTCTAGTGCGAATGTCAGGTAACAGGCAATTGTAGCAACTGTGCAAGCTGAAAGCAAAACAGCAGTAAAGCAGTCTGTTCTCTATTCTCTCACACCGGAGTTAAAAGACCCACATCACACTTCCTGTCTTTTCAGCCTGCTTAATGTTAATTTTAGCATCTAAACCTTCTATTTTAAAGCTGAAACAAGGCAGCTGATACGTGGTTAACAACTGTTGCTGTGGCTCCCTTGGCAGCGAGGCGTTAGCTTCCTCGCAGGCATACTGCGCTCAGCTGCACTTCCAGGTTTCCTAGTCTCTCAGCTTCTCCCCGAGAAAAGGGGTTGCTGCTCCAGCACTGTGGTTGCTGCCACCACCCTGCATTTGGTTCAGCTCTGGCTTGCTTGTTAGACAAAAGCTAGGTATTTTTGCCACTGATAATATCAGCTCTCCTGTGATGGATGAGGCTGCAGACTGCTCCCTGGTCTCCATTATTCATCCGTACTGCACGCTGTCCAAGAGCACAAGGTGCTCAATCTGCTTTGCTGGCAGGTTATGCTTTGGGGAGCAGGGGGTGTACGTGGGGTGTGCGCAGGGTGTACACAGAGGACACACAGGATACCACAGCTCACCTAGCTAGTGCTCAGTGCTCTCCATTTTGGCAAACTCTTCTGCTTTGTCTGATACATCAAGCTGGGGCTCCTCATAGGCCTCCCCTGTGTCTCTGGCCAGTGCTGCTACTCCACTCATTTGTACTCACCAGTATCACTCAGTGGTACTCGCTGAGGCACTGTACCTTCAATGGCTTTTAATGTTGACTACTCAAGTTTTGGGGGATCTCCAGCTCTGGGGTTGCAGGAAAGAAATTGTAGCTGCAGGTCACTAGCATGTCTTCTCAGTTAGGCCACAGAGGTATAAAGTTGCATACCTCATAAACAGGTTTTGGTAGAGAAGAAGGTGCTAAAAAAGAGTTTCCAGATGTTTGGTGTGTTGTGATGTCAGAAGTTTCACAGGTTAACTGAAGGCAGAATCAAATCCTCAGCATGGAAGATGTGAAGTGAGATTTTTTTTCATTTTATTTTCAAAGTAATAAACTCTGTAATTAACTGTAGCTTAATAAATCATCAATCTTGTTGTGCAAAAAAGGAATAATGAACTAATTAACTGGGATTCATCCTCTCTGTGTGGACAATCAATGCCTTATCTTAATGTAGGGGTATCTCTTGAGAGGAAGAAGCAAGGCTGGAAATACTTAATTAAAGAAGCTAAATATTGAGAAGGAGAGAATGCTTGTTTGTTTTTGCCTCAGAAAGGTAAAAAAGAGGTTTGTCATACCTCTTTTGGATGAAGACATGAAACAAACTCTGATGTTTAAAACCCAATACCTTTGTTTCTCCTATTTTATTTCTTAGGAAAAATGCATATTAGAAATTACATTGCCTTAGTCTTCTCTCAGTAACTACTTTATGTATAACTAAGACCACAAGAACCACAAGGATAACAAATCCCCTTTAATCATTCCCCCCAACCCCCAAATTTTAAAGAAATGTAAATCTGCCATTACAGAGTCAATGCCTCGGGGGAAAAAAAGGGAGTTTGCATTTTTATAAGATTTCATAATGTGTCCTTTTAATCTGTCTGTCTCATGCATCTATATTTACTTCAGTGATTCCCTTCACTTCCTCTTGTCAACCTAAATTCAAGCCATTCTTACCCTAAAAGCAAGTCTTTCCTTGTATGTTTAAAATTCAGTTTGAACCTCTCCCAGTTCAACAAAAAGAGTCATTTGGGTTGTAAGTGACTGCTCAAGCGATTTCTGCTGCTTCCCTCAAGAATATTACATTCTCTGTTGCTCACAACAAAGATATCAAGAGTGTTAATATTGTTGTCGTGGTGACTGACGGCTGCTGCAAATATGGCTGATATAAAGCTAAATTACTGCACTTTAGAAACACTGCAAAGCTTTGAATGTAGCTGGGGTGATCTGTTACATCCTCCTGGGGAAGATTGGGATTTGAGAGGCATCCACCACTTTCATTACAAGAGTGTTCAGAAAGCCTCAGATACGCTGCGTCTCTGTGTGAGACTATTAAGAGAGAATGTTTTTTATTTCATCTTCTGTGCTAAGACACTTAAAGTTGCAAAGTAGAAAAGAGAAGGGCCTCCTCTGTCCCTTCTGTAGGGACTGCGTGGTGGGCAATGACCAAAGAGGACAGGAAGGATATCTCCTCTGAGAAACAACTGCTCTGGGAAGGAACAAAAAAAGACTCCTGTATTTCACTTTGGCGTTCACACTACAGCTCAACATTGACCTTACGGATGTGTTCAGATAGGCTAGGACTTCAGCTCCCTCCTGGAGAGAACAAGCTGAGCTGTGGGATCTTGGGCGACCGTATACTTGAAACCACTTAGGAGTCAAATTTTGTTAGGATGCCCCTGGAAAAAAAGATGCGTTTATTCCCTCCTACTCCACAGTTGCATTTTGGTTTCGTTTCCTATCTGCTAACGAACAGGTATGAGATGCTCAGGTTATGGTGCGACACAGCAATATGTGACCTACACTCTGGTGTATCCAGACCAGTTGTGTGAGATTAGTTTCCATGAGTCTTGTCATCCCTAGGAGCCTGGAAGGATCATTAATCTATCACACTATCACACCTAACTCCTGTTCCTTCACCCACATCATCCAGCGAGGCTCATGGAATCAGCTGGAAGAAGTTTTGTCTGAATGCATGTGCCAATGGCTGGGTGCAATATTGGCTGAGTAACGGTCTCTCACGGTATCTCCACAGGGCTCATAAGCTATGTCAAGGAATGAAAACCAGGAGGGAGCTAGCAGAAGAATTAAATCAAGTAGGAGTGGAGCTTGGGCCAAGAAAGGCCAGTTTCAAATCATATTTTTAATTAAATTGTGGAAGTTTTTTACTGATAAAAACATCTTTAGTTGGATTTAACGGCATTTAGCTGCTTTAATTGGGATGTCTATATTTGGAGTTTGCAGACAGAAACAGATAATAAGGTGACAAAAACAGATCACAGGGGCTTAAAATCCTGGCATTTGCATAACCCAATTGTTCACATTATGAAATAGAAACCCTGTTATCAGCTTGCATAAAACAGCTTGTTTTGGTAGATTGCAAATACTGTGTTTAATTAACCAAGCTTCAGGGACAGTGAATCTTATTGTTATAAGATATGACTCTGTGGAAATAAAGGCATTTTCATTTAAATAAAACAAAAGGGGATGTTTATCAGGATGTTACTTAATTGTCAGCATTGCTAAAGAGTTTTGTTTCTGCTATAATTTATGATCTGGAATTGATCAGTGAAGCAGGGAACCAGGAGCCTTTGTCCTGTACAATTAAAGTTCTGTCATCTTAAATCCAGGCATTAATGATGCCAGCAGCTAACAGCGAAGCAGAAAACATATCCCATGAGCCACTTGGAAATCCTGGGTTATGAATGAAATCCAGTTTTACCCAATTAGCCCACTCAAAGCATCTCTGTCTTGATAATATCTACTCTGGCACTTCCAGAAAGCCTATTACTATATCATCAAGGTCCTAGTGTGTTCCTCAGCACAGAGAGCAGACGAGGATAAAGCTGGGCTAGTACAAGGTTATATGCCATTAATACATTCTTTGACACCCCTTCCTTCAGCATTCAGGCAGGAGATCTTTATCTGAAAAGCCAGGAATTGTCCTCAGAGTAAGTTAGATGGAAAATAACCGAGCTGCTGGGTAGGAGATGATTAGTTTTTTCTTTGAGAAAACAGTGCTAGGAATGGAAAGCATTCTTGTTTTGAACGTCTCAAACACAAGGAAAACTAAACATTTCTGTTTCTAGATGTATTTTTGCTAACATTTCCAGTATGTCACAAAACATTATTTTTCACTGGGAGAAGAAAATCAAGTATGTCCAGAAATACTGTTTGCTGTTTTGCAGCTTCCTGAGCCTGCAGTGGAGTGGTGCCAGAGAGCTGCACCTGGAATAGGATGTGCCAAGCAGGCATGGCAGGAGCATCCTCTGTGAACTGCAACAGGAAGAAAGGAGGACGCCACATGCTCAGAGGTGACACATAGGCAAGCCATTATCACGGCTGGCATGGGGGCGCAGGGTGCTTCTGTGGCATCAGGAGAAGGGAAAATAAAAGTGCTGAGAGCAAGAAGGAGCAGGGAGAAGCTCTGTTGCATGCTCATGGGGTCCAGGAGAGCAGTAAGGACAAAGAACATCATCTCCATTCTGCCTGGGTTGCTCCCCAAGTGCTGCTTCTTCTCTCCAAGTATAGCCACAGAGGCTGTCTCTCTGTGAGAGCTGAAGAAAGCTAACAGATTTCTTCACCTTATTGAGATGATCTGAAAGTATGGAGATGGAGCAGGAATTGGATGTTAACGAGGCAGATTTGCAGGACCAGCTTCATTTACTCTGAGCCCAATGGTGAGGTGAGGCCTGGGCATTTGCAGGTGAAGGCAGGGCAGTGAATGTTCTCTGCTCCTGCTCTATAACAAGGATTTCTGCTTTTGACAGAGCTCAGCTATTGCAGGGGGACGTGCAGCCCCACTCCACATTACCACTAATGTGAAGTACAAATCATAGGATGTTTCTTCGAAATACATCATTTTATCTGAAAGGACCCATAAGCAGTAGCTGCTGAGCTGTTCCCAGAAACAAAATGTATTCCACTGCCTGAAATAAAGTCCTCTTATTTATACGCTGTGTTTTTATGTGATTGCTTAAATATGCTTATCACATCAGTCTTCTCACAGTACAACATCACTGAATTCCTTCTGTTCAGAAATGACATAATGTGTGACATAAGATTTCTGACCACCGTGAAACCCTTCACTAAAATATTCTGGGGGAAAAGGTATGTATGGAGGTTTAGCAAGAAGTCCATGGGGAATCCAGTAAAGCATATTATCAAAGAAATGTGCTAGAGTAATCAGAGAGGAGAGCAGATGCTGCTGGCAATAATAGTCTATGTGAAATCCAGCTGAGAAGCCTACTGTGAGACCTTCAGGGGCAAATTCCCCTGTGTTAGAACAAAAGAGACCCAGCAAGCAAATAGCATAAAAATCTATTTCAAGGTGCCCATTACAAAGCAGCAGTGAAACTGTGAAAGATAGAGAACTGGATTTCAGGAGGGAAGGAACTGGGTTCCCTGTGGACATAATTACAGAGACACTTCAGAAATTGCTGGGTGTGTAAATGCAGGAACCAGCAGGTGGGAGAGATAGGAGGAAAGGATAGAACTGGTCTTCCCACATGGGCCAAGGAAACGCTCAGCTGCCTGCTGCTGCCTCTCCCGCCTGGGGCTGGCTCCCTCGCAGATGCACCCTGCCTGGTCCCGTCCAGCGTGAGCACAGCCATCTCCTGTGTTTGCCACCCACATGGAGACATTCGCTGCAGCCCACGCACTGACAGCTCTGTCCCCTTCTTGGGGGCTCTTTTGGCAAACTCTGCTCCTCTCTTTCCAGATAATATGCTTAGATAAATCCAGGCTAAGCCTCATCCTCTCACCATGCCTCTCTAATGCACATGTATAGCACCACGCGCAGTGGTGCCTGAGGTCAGCAGGGCCCAAGACTGCGATTCTGCATGCGAGCTGCTATCATTGCAAAGAGACCAGCTGTGCTCCAAGTCCCAGAGAGGGCTGACAGAATGGTGCGCTGAGTCTTACAGCAGCAGGACTCCACAGTTGCTGTGAGAATGGGCTCCTGGTTCAGCAGGGTCCAGCCTTGCTCAGCCTGATGCTGCCACAGCCCTGGAGCCTTGCAGAAATCTCTCAGCAGCCAGGCTGCTCTTCAAAAAGGTGAACCTGGTGCTTGAAAGGCACCAAAGCTTTTAATCCCTGTGGCCACTTTAACCCTTGGCTTCCTGAGCCTTGCAGAAGGATCTGAAAGCTTGCTGAAATCCCAAAGTATCATGAGGATTGTTGTACATCCTTAAATAAACCTCTTCTTTTCCTCTCTCCCTTTGTGAAGATTTATGCTCTGTGAAAGGCACAGTTGCTCTTAAAGGAAACGGCTTGAGGTTCAAAAACTCCTTCCTGATTTTTACGCCTTGTCTCTTGAGGGTTAACAATCCTCTGGAGAGAGCAGAGCAGAGCAGCCTGTCTATATCCACTTTGGTAATTGAAATCAATTTCTCTGCCTTATCTTTAGGAAACCTATATAGTCGAGACACTAATCTGCTGGCTCTGGCATCTTTTAAATGAAAACCTATCTGGAAGAAAAAAAAAGAAGAAGAAGAAGAAGAAGAAGAAAGCCTATTCCTCGACTGCTGATGCTCCTTTGCTCAGCCTCCGAGAGGAGACACAGACGCAAATTCCAGGCTTGAGAGAGTCCTTTTGGGAGGGAGCAGCTTCCAGTAGCAGGGAGTATTGGCGAGCTCTGCTTTCCCGCTCTCCTCATACCAGTACCCAACTGCCCCAGGCAAGGCAGGGGGACCACCATCTGCCATGACTGGTCCTGATGTGCCTGGCACGACAACAGGAAGGGAACCCACTGCCTGCTCAAGGACTTGGGGGAGTTTGTGTGGTGCCTGACAGCATCCATCTTCCTCACTGATGTCTGCAAGACACCTAGACCCTGGAAAGAGCTGAGAGAAGGGCCTTTGGCCAGATAGCTCCTTGGTGCTGCACAGCAGAGAAGCTGAGTTTCCTGGTCCCTCTTGTCCTTACTCCTAGTGCCTGCTCTTCTGACTCCTGTAGACTCAATATTACTGTACAGAGGAAGCAAAAAACCCAGGACACCAGCTGTGCACACCATGGTTGCATGCTTAGCTGCGGTCAGGAATAAAGATGGAGGCTAAATGTCCAGGTGCCCTGCTCTGCTCTGTGGAGCGGAAGAGCGCCTCCTTTGAAAACCTCTCTGTCAAATTTTCAGTTACCGAAAATGAAGTCTGATGGAGAAAAAGGAGACCCAAACAATGTTCTTTCCTGATCTTGTTGATTAAGAGTCCAGCCAAGCCAATAGATTTCTAATTTGAAGTCAATCAGGCTTGAAATCCCTGCAGTTTTGACGGTAATTATACAGATCAAGTAATCAATATGGAGTCATACCTCCCTGACCCCATAAAAGGGAAGTCAAAAACAGGGCAACGCTTGTGGGCCTTGTTCCTTAGGCACCAGCCAGCCAGGCAGTGCAAACTGGGCAGAGTCAGAGCTCTGAAGTGGCTCGTGCACTGTGCAGGGCTGGAGACTTGGTTTTGCTCACAGAAGGCTGCTGTTATGTGTCTTCAATGAGTGTCCAGGATGGGAAGAAGAAGCCACAGATCAGCGAATATGAAAGAAAAAAAAATCACATTTCTCTAGCTAGAAATATGCATTTACCAAAAGTTAACAATTTGTAGTTTCTTTCAAACTAAGTGCACTTCTTGAGCAAGACAATATAATTAAATGAGGCACGTTAATATCATGAGATAAGCATCACTGACCACATTTATGACAGTATAAAAGGAATGAGCAGAAAAAAATGTATACTCTATAAATCAAAGCATTTTGGTGCATAAAATTTGGAAACACAAATCTATGAATTGTAATAGGGTGTGACGAAGTCTCATCAACAGAAGTAAATATTAAACCCCCAATGACAAATAGATACCACACATCCTATCTGAATGTTTTCTCAGCGCACCAAATTTAGAGCAGTTCCCTGACTCTTATTCTCTTAATAGAGGTAATTTATTTTAAGTGTTCCTTGCAGCTGAGAAATGACAATTGCCCCTTTAATATTCTAATAATATGAACAGCAGGTTTTTTTTCATCTGATGATGCTAATCATTGCATGCTCCCCTCTGAGGGCAGAATTCTCTTTGGGCGGGTGAGAAAGAGCTGAAAGGAGATTAATATGTGCATCAGAAAGCGAAAGGGATGACGCTGATTTGACTAGGTAGAGAAAAGAATAGCCATTTCAATGGTCTGGCTTCCCATCCAGCTACTCATTATGTTAAACTGTCATTATATCCCTCTCAGCTCCCTGAGAAGTCAATATAACATAATGAACTTTTCAGAAGATGAAGTTTGCTGAGTTAATTTGGTGATGGTATTAAAAAACAGTTCTAGGTAAAGTTTGAGAAAATCACTTTGTTTGCAGAAGGGAAGGTGAAGCTATAAGACATTCAAGACAGAGGTAGTAGTTTCTTCCATCATCCTTACCCTTCCAGACTGACAAGAAGGTTTGAAACGCTTGGATTGTTAAAAGTACCAAAGAAGTTTCAGTACTCAATGTCATAGTAATGGGCATCAGAAAGGTTAATACAAAAATAGGCTGCTCTTGTTTCAGACCACTCAATGCTGCTGTTGAACAGAAAAGCTTGATCCATTTCTCCAGTAGTACAGCACTTCATTTAAAGTTTTTTAGGAAAGCTTGATATAGACAGGTTCTTTTTATCAGCAGATGTAATACTAAAGGAACAGCAATGCTGTGCTTATCGTCAGTAAATAACTCTTCTTGAGTACATTGCAGCTTATTTGTCCCAAACATTGTTGACAAAGGATGCATGTTGGAGGATACCAGAAAGTAAGGAGACACAGTGTCTGTCATGTAGCAATTGTTCAGCACTTACAGCCTATGATAATTTGGAAATCCATCTAGACACATCTTCCTAACTACATTTGACATTGCAAACTCCATTTTGAATGTGGGGCACATTTGCTGGCTTCATGGTAAACTGCATCCACAAATGTATTACAGCTGTGGATTTCCCCCACCTCAGCAGCTTCCCTCCTGCTCACCAGGACATTTCTATGCTTGGAGCCAGGCACAGCCTTCAGAAACTCTGAAAAGGCAACATGGTTGCCTGTTTCAAGCAGCTTGGGCTACTACTTCAAAAGTTATCAGACCATTTGTAGCAACACCATTTTGGCAGTAACTTACCAATGCACTTTAAGAAGAACTTCCCTTGTGGATTTCCACAGCAGGGGAATTCTGACCAAATAAGAGGACTTTCCTTTATGGCCCCTCATAGCTTGTGGAATTTAGCTGATGACTGTACTGAAAGGCCAACAGACAGGCAACAGTAATGTCATGTTGTCTTCCTCTCACCTGCTGTTTACTACTGCTGAAGAGAGGATAGTATGTTTTATCTTCAAGTTTGCTGGAAGAATTAACAGAATGAAGGTCAAGGAGCAAAGCTGGGCTGATCTGTAAATATCTGGCATTTTTACTCCTGTCTCAAAGCTCTGCAATAACCCTCTTTGAATGGAAGCCTGACTCCAAATGTATTACTGAACGCTCGGCGGTGCAGGTGAATGAAAGAAGACACAATGGAATCTGGCTACAAAGAGAACAGTTATTCTTTCAGCATTTCTACCTCCCCTAAAAATTGCAATAGACCATACCTAATTATTGGACTGGAAGATATTTCCGCTTATGCTGGGTTATTATCAAACCATAGCATGTGTGTCAGTCCACAGAATTAGCAGCTATAATTGGACCCTTTTAACAACATACACAACACATTAAATTGCATTCCATAAATCAGGTTAACCTTTTCAACATTGCTCTAAGAAAATTAATTACTCATATTGAAGCACATGACCTTTCCACAGTGCTTAGGATTAGCTTCCAGGTTTCTTTTATTTTCTCTCCTTTCTGCTCCTCCCTCTTCTCTTCCCCAACCCAGTTTTCTTGTTTCATTTAAAAACATGAGAGCCCAAACAGTGTCAAGGCTAAACACACTGCTTCAGCTTTCACTCACAGCTCCACCTAAGTGCAACTAATTGCTACTTACTTTTCAAGTTTCTCTCTTCTAATAAAACTTCCCTCTTCCTCTTCCCTTCTTTTTTTCTGGCAGGTGAAACTGAAGCTGCTCAGATGCCAACTCTCCATCTTATTATCTGACTCTTGGCTTGGTTTGATGTTTGCTTGGAACACCTGGGAGACTTGTGACTGTGAGGATCTCAGTTTCTATCACCACCAACTGGCAACATTTCCAGCCACTAGAATACAAAAAATGTTGTGACTGTGAGTGCCCTAAAAGCTCAGAAGAAAAAGGGAGGAAAAAAGCATGATATTTATTAAAATTTCCCAGGACTATCTATGACAGTTCTGAGGGGTCTGTGGAAGTGAGTATCAGCAGCACTGACGCTGCATGGACAGAAAACCAGCAGAGTCCCAGGGTCAGACTAGGAACATCTAGAGAAAAAGATCCCCATTGAAGTTAGTGTTGCAGAGTCTATCAGATTGGAAAAAATGACAACAACAAGCTCTGCAGGGACCTCTTAAAATGTTTTCTTGAGAAAAGACCCTCTGCACCCCTCCCCCCTCATGTGATGATGGGCCCAGATCTGCCTTATTACCTCCAAAATGGAATACAGGTGTGGTCTAGAGGGCAGAGGGGTTATAAAGCCAGGATCAAAGCACGCAGGGTAACCTTAAACAGAAACAGGTGTGAAAAACCCAAATAGGTGCTATCTCCTTAACTCTCTTCACCTGATCCTACTTGTAGTTTCTATGTAATTTGATTTTTTTGAGCTTTCTTGTGCCTTCCATGGTGAGTTCAAAAACAGGATTAACAACATTCACAAATAACATAAATCCCAATTCTAACTGAGAGAATTAGAGCAGAAAAGGCTTTGTTGCTCCTTTCTATGGGATGAAAATAAGCTTGGGTGAGCTCACAGTGTCTGAAGTTAGAGCATTTTCCATCATGTGGTAACTTTACAAGCTGTGCATGCACAGAGCATCCCCTGATAACCTGTCTGTGGCTGCTCTCCTTTCCCACAGCTGCCCCAGGAGTGCAGGAGTGCTGCATTAGCCCAGGGGCTTTTAGCAGCACTGAGTAAAAGAACAAAACAAACTGTTGGTGTAGGACAAGCATTAGGGATCTTTTGGTGGAGTTCTTTCAGAGGCAAATGCCTATACTTTTGTCACACTTCCTTCTGCTGCATCATGTGATTACAGTTCTTGATTAACTCAGGTTATTTTGCAGGTATTTTTCCTCAAGAGAAACCTTCAGTAATAAAGTGAGAAATACGGAATTAGAAACATTTTTCAGACAAGAATCTGCCAGCTTTTTGATACAAGGCATTAACAATTTTTAAAAATGCAGCAATAGCTAGAATTAATTTAATTCTGTAACTACCCGCACTTCCCCCCCCCCCCTCTTTTTGGCCAAACCCGGTTTGACAGCACCCCCCTTCTCCCCCCTCGCAGTCGGCGGCCCGGGCGCTCGGCAGGAGCCCCGCCCTCCGCCCGCGGGCCCGTGCAGGCGGCCCGGGGAGGTCGGCCGGCTGCAGCGCGGAGCTGCGGCCGGGGAGCAGCTTTGTGGAGAGTGCGGGGCACCGCTCGCCCCCGGGAATGGACCACCCTTGTGAGCAGGACCTGCCTGACAGCACGGGGCTGTTGCAGCGCTGAGGAGACCTGTACGGGGCCTGAGCTGCCCATGGCTGTTAATGGACCCGGGGCCCTTTCAGCCTGGCCTGGAGCCTTGGGCCCTACCCTGGGGCAGCGTCACAGCCCTGCTCGGCTGTGAGCCCTGCCGAGCTGGGCCTGGGGCTATGGAGTGACTGCCCGGCCCACCCTGGCCTGGCCTGATGCCCTGGTGCTGCCTGTGCCTGGGGCTGGCAGCTCTTGCCGGGCTGGAGCTGCATCCTGGGCTGTGGGCTCAGGACCCGGCCTCAGTGCTGCATGTGTGCCACGGTGCTCCAGCCCTGCGCCCGACCCCGTTATCCTCACGGGGCCGGACCTGGACTCTGACCCGCGGTCTGGCTGCTGGGCGCCGTCGCCTCAGCGCTGCCGGCCTGCGCCCGACCCCGTTATCCTCACGGGGCCGGACCTGGACTCTGACCCGCGGTGCGGCTGCTGGGCGCTGTCTCCCGAGCACTGCCCTCCGTCGCGGACCTGTGCCCGACCCGGTTACGCTCCCTGCGAGGACGTGGCCACGCTGCCGCGCTCTGGTGAGACGGGACTGCTGGGACCCGCCTGCTGCCGTCCCCAGGTGAGAGCCGGCGGCGGGCGCTTCGCAGCGCGGGCGCGTCCGTGCCTGGAAGGAGGCACGCGGGGGAGCGGCGCGGCGCGGCCCGGGGGCTCGGCGGCGGCTTCCGCGCGGGGCGAGAGGCGCTCGTGGGCGGGTGCCGCGCTTGGCCGCCCGAGCGGCTCGGGCGGGCCGGGATGGGCAGAAGCGGTGCGTTCACGGAGGGCTTCGCCGGCAGCAGCGTCGGACTTCGCGGAAGCCTCTTGCCAAACCGTTCGGCAAAGCGGCTGCAGCAGCAAGTGTCATTTTCTGATCTGTTCTTTGGTGAATGGCGGTCCCGTATCGAGTTAACTTACCAGTTTTGCTCATAACTCTCTGAGGGCTGGGAACCAATCAGGCAGATAACGAGAATACTTTTTGGCCTCTGCACGCGTGAAACATGCAAAATATATGGTGCAGTGTGTTGTGAGCGAGCTGAATGTGGAGACACGAGAGCGTGCACTCTTCTTGCAGTGTGGGAAATGATTTTTACGTTGGCAAGGCTTGTCCAAGAGGCTGGTCTCTAGTTTTAAGAGCTGTACAGGTCTTAAAGTGACTGCCCGCTTCAGATGGCGGGGGAGAAGTTTAGCTCCAATTCCTTTGCGGTCTTACCAACTAATGGCAGAGAAGATTCGGCACGGAGGCTAATTTGCAAGTATATCATATACGATTGGGCCCGAATCTCCTCTGCTTGTCCAGTCTGTATTGATTTCAGCGGTGTTGCTGACTTGTGTTGCAGGAGGAGGGTTGGGCCCAGATCATAGTTGGCTAGGGGAGAATTGTCCTTCAGCCTGAGGAATTTGCTTGAAAGACTGGTGTTAAGGGAGAGCACAGTAACTCGGGGACGAAGCGTTTGCTGGTTTGGGTTTGTGCAGTTTTGGTACTCCTGTGCTATCACTAGGAACTCACAACCTCTGTTAAACACGTCATGTTTTTTTTACCATCTTGATTAGTAGACTAAAGCTATCGTGTTGTCTGTCCTGGCTGCATGAGTGCATGGACATTGGGTTTGGAAGCATGCCTAAGAATGCAATTCAGTAGGTTAGAGAATAAACTAAAATTCAGATACTTTCAGGTTCTGGTATTTATGAAAATTGCAGCTTTTCTGTGTATGTTGGGCCTGTAGCAGTTATACTTGTTGCAAAGACACTTTCCTCCCCTTCTTCCAAATGGTTGGTTCCCATGGCAGTTTGAGCCCCAGAAACCACTGTTTCCTTAGTGCAGCTGACTGCTGTGACCCACAGTAATATGGATATTGATATTGTCAGGCTCCATACAAAATGTGTAGTTTATGAAACTCTTTTCTCGGAAGTCAAAAACATCTGTTCTGCTATTTGTCCTCTCATATAGGATAATCTATGTAGTTTTACTATAGATTGTATTTCCTAGGTCTCTTCATTTCCTTAAATTGCACTGCAAGTTGCTGAATTCATCATAAGAAACACTGGAGTCAGCTAGATTTTAAAAACAGTTAAAATGATATAAGACCATTTTCTTTCAGAAAACATTTAAAAACTTAATTATTCTCTTTCTTTTCCCCATTCCTCTTTTCCCTTTCTTTTGATGGTGGGATTGTTGAAACCTTCTATTAAACATCCCATAAAAATAACACAGACAAAGAAATAAAGCTTAGAGCAGTATGTGACAGGTTTTTGAAAACACCAGGCATCTTGCTGCTGATCTTTTTTTTTTTTTTTTTCCCTTGAAGTTGAGAAGAAATGAATGAAAAGGGTTGCTTGGGGTGGTTCCTGTGTTTTATGTTCAAGTTAATGCCTCATAACTAGCATTGCTTTGTGATAACTACTTAAACTGGTCCCCCCCCTTTTCTTTGTGGTGGAATATAAAAATCCTAATAACTTAAGCACTATTAAAGTAACTGTTATAGGCTGTGTCACACCCGAATATACGGACCTTGAAGGTGAGGGCAGTGAGCACTCTGAGTGTGTGCAGACCAGAGCATAGTGATGTAAGACAAAATCCTGGCTTCTCTAGACTGACTGGGAAAGGAATTGATGCCTGTTTTCCAAAAACTTTTCAAGTGCCCACCCCCGCATTTCAGATGAGTTGATTTTTTTGGGTGCTGAGCTTCAGACTTTGAAGGCAAAACTAGCTAAAAGTTCATTTTAAATTTGAAGGAACCCAGCACAAACTTTTTCTCTGATAGTGCATTTAAGCTGTGTATTTGTGTTTTTGTTCCTGTGTTCCCAGACACACATTAAAGTGATTGATCATAATATGGTAATTGGTTACCTAAACCTTAATGAAGATTGCTATTTCCTCTTCAGGATTGCTGCTTGCAGTAAGGTGTATTAAAACTGATTCTGAGCTATTGGTGTTGGAAATAAGTGCTATGCTGAAGCAGTCTCTATCTTGCTACCCTAAGCCTCCCGCCAAAATGTTCCAGGATCTTGTCAGCTCTTCAAAGGAGGCTTTCACAAACCAAAATACAAGCAACATTGCATTTGAATTAAATGAATTCAATTTTAATGTCTTGCATCACTGATCTAAGAGGATCATCTGGATGCTTTCACAAAACACTTGCAGAGCCCAAGAATGTTTGTTTTAGATACCCTCTGTTTTCTACTTTTGTTTTGCTGGGTTTGGTCTTGCCAGGAGACTCTTGTGATCTGCTGTACGTGTGGTTGCACAGAATGAATTTGAGGGGGGAATGCATATGCTAAGTGCTTATTACTTGGTTGCTTGCAGTTGCTGGAAGCTGGTACCTGCTTCTCGTGGTTCTTTTCTACACTGTTTCTGTGAAAATACTTAAATCTCCATTGTTTTAAAGGCTTTGCATATTCTGCTGTTGGTTCCCTTCTCTGGGAAAGCCTTAGTGGAGGTTTATCATCGGCTACCCTGAGTTTCCTGTCACTTGTAATTACGATAGTTTTTGTTCAAGTGATTTCTGCATCAGTATGTCTGTCTTTGCCTTGCAGTTACACCTTTTGGTGCAATTGAATTTCAGAGATCTAGGGAAAATACTTTTAATATCTTTAGTTTCAAAATGCAATACACCATTCAGCTCACTTGAGGCAGTGATTCCTCTGGCTTGCTCCAAGCATTAAATCAAACCTTCTGATTATGAGCGACAGCCTTGAAATTTTCTAGTTTACCAAACTAACTAGAATCCCTTATAGCTAGCAGCTAATACATAAGCACGAAAAATCAAATCCCCATTCAACCCTTCATGACAGAAGGGGGTGCAGATGACAGAGCAAAGTGTCAATTCAAAAGACAAAAAACAGTATCAAAAATAAAAGTGTAGATTTGTTTCTAACAGATTTATTTTGCTTTAAGGTTTATTTGTCTCATTTCATGTATTCCAGATGTTGCTCTAGTACCTCATTCATTACAGCAAATCAAATAAACAAATGAAAAATTAAAGCTATTGTTACCTGCCTATTCCATCCTTCCATCCTTTTTTTTTTTTTTTTTTTTTGAGTTCTTTGCATTTTTATAATGTTTCTTCAGGCTGCTGCATGTCGATTAGAACAGATGGCTGATAGGTTACATTGACTTACCTATTTCAGCAAACTGGGCAAGTGTCCATATCTCCAGCAAATGAAACAACATATAGCAGATTTAGAAAGAAAAATGCATTGCACTCATTGAAAGTTATTTTCAATTTCTTATGGTGTTTTTCTTGCGGTCTCTTTTCCTGTGCTGTTTATTATCCCTTTTGGGACTTAAATGGCACATTCTAGATATTAGAATTAATTTCATTTGCTAGATAGCATTGATGCTTTGCTGTCCCTTCTATGCATAAATATAGAGATATAGACGTAGATATGAATGGAAGTCACTCTTGGAATATTCTGAATGCTAGAATGTTTCTTTTCCTTCTTTATTTAATTGTGCTGTTTAGAATGAAAGGAACACATTTAAATAAGAAAATGAACCACAATGTGTGTTCTGCTCTACTCATGGAATTTCTATAATTTCAGTTCTTTCTACAGAAGTGCTATAAATAGTTTTACATGAAAATGCCTGAGAAATAGGTCATAGCAAAAATTACAGTTTGTACATTTGATAGAAGTTCTTCCAAAGTTCTGTTTTCTTTCAGATTGCTTCATAAAGCAAATAATGTGAAGCCCAGGCTGGTATTTTCAAGCATACCTATTTGAGATCTGAAGAAAAACATCAGTAGCACCTCCCCTGAATTGCCATGAGTTTAGGCTTGATTAGATTTTTCTTTTAAGGCTTAGAGTTCAAATTCTTTATTTACCTCCTTGTTGCTGAGACTTTAGGTCTCACTCTGAAGCAATCTTAGCCAGCACTGAATATGTGAATCTTTTCAAATATCCAAAATTGAAGGCCTTTTTGTACTGGGAAATAACAGGAGTTCCCTGGTGCCAGAAGTGGATGCACTGACACAGGCTCGGTTTCTCATGATGACAGAAGGTGTTAGCTTGCTGAAGTGGGTTTGTCCCAACAGGAGACGAACAGCAGAGCAGCTTGTAGGTGCTCAGGAGTGCAATGGTTCCCTTCTTGCAGGATGTTAGGAGTTTCTCAGTGATAGCTATGGGCATTGGCTGAACTGTTTTCTGCCCAGTTGTGGTGACATTTGCTGGATCTTCCAGTTTCATTACAATATTACTCAGTCCTTCCAGATGATTTGCTTCTGTTTCACAGCATGTTAGATCTCTCGCTCAGTACCTGAGTGCTTTGAGCAGAACCTTTTGTCTCTTTTTCACCTTTGGTGCTCTCCCTTTTGCCTCACCCCCACACCAAGCCACTTTCTCTAGAGGTTCACATACACGTGTGCACATTCTGCTGTACTCCTGGGGGGAGAGGCTTGTTCATTGTCTTGTAGCATGATCCAAGGCATAGCAGACCCAAGAGCAGGCAGAGGCAAAAATCTCTTGTAAGCCAGCTTAGTTACTGTGAAGTGCCACAGAGAGGCAGGCGCTCACAGTTCAGTGCAAATATTCAGGCCATGCTGCAGCCTTTCTCCAAGGAAGACAAAAAGGGAACAGGAAAATGCCATTCCTTGTAACAAATGAAGCTTGTAATGTATGATGCTTCAAAGAGGCTGCTACTTTGCACTGATTTTATTCTGCAGGTAAATCTGGAGTTTGCAGGCACAAACAGTATATATGCTGCTGCCCCTGTTTTGAATTAGTCTACTCTTCTGTGATCATCAGGGTTGGGATTTGCTGTGGATCTCAAGGAAATGGGTACTTCAGTCCATTAGGTTCTTAAAGGTCTCAGCCAGACAAATAGACCTGAAAGCTGAGCTAGGAGATCATTGGGCTAATCACGGGAAAAAAAACTTGTTTATGTTGTGCTAAGTGAGTCTACTCCAAAGCTAGATTTTCTGCTCACACAAATTGAAGTTGCTGTGACTCAGTGTTACAGAATATAATCAGGAAAACAGAAAATGCTGCCATGGGACAAGGAGAGTTTGCAGGATGGTGGGTGGATGAGCAAACCAAGCTGTTTAGCTGGAAAGTTGTTTGAAGTTCTTTTAACTTTCAAAAGGTTTTCACAGCTAAGGTTCTCAAAGCTCCCTAGAAACAGTAGGTAATTGTGAAGAAAATGCCCCTGAGACTGAAACTCAAGTCTTGAATGCTGTCACTGGAAATAAAATGTTAAATTCTCCAGGACTCCTGTGTAACCTGGTCCCAGACAGACAGTTTTTCTCTGCTCTTTCACAGATGGATATGTTCTGATCAGGGTCCAGATCTTAGGTTTTTCTTTTCTTAAAAGAAGGGGGGGGCAGAATCTGAGCTGCAAGTTTGAGGCCTATGACAGCACAAGGATAAATAAAATGACTATATCCTTACTTAGGATGAATCACCTTTAAAACCTACATTAATTTTACAGATACTGCACTTCAAAGAAGAGTTGGTCACGTGATGCTTCCCTTGTAGAGTGTACTGAGACTGCTGTGAGTTTCTGCATGCAGCAAAGGCAGAATCTTTTTCATTTATGGAAAATCCACTTGAATCTTTCTGTGTATAAGGCTGCTTAATTGTTGATACAAGAAACAGTGGAAAAAAGCCTGGCAGGTCATGCAACTGGCAGTATTAACCAGGAGAGGCAAGAGTGGTAATTTGTGCTGTGCACACAAGTACTCAAAAGGCTTTTCTGGTAGCAAATCTGGTATTTGCATACTGTGGTATTTGTTTCACCATATTAATTGTGAGCTGGCCAGCATGCTTGTACTGGAATATTTGGCTGCCACAGTCGTATCTTTCATTACAGTGGTCTTCAGTTTTCACATGTGAAGGTGTCCAAGGTAGGCTTTGTGTATAACATGTTCTGTAGCACATGGTACTTTACCCCAAAGTCTTCTCATCAGCTGGCTAGAATACGCTGCAAGTCTTAAACACTTGAGAGGCTTTCTGAAGAAATAAGTGTGCTGGAAACAACAGATTTTTTCTTAAGAAAAAAGCATTTAAGTTCTCCGTACTAAACGCGTGACAAAAAATAAAACTCTAAACTGGCTTTGGCAACAAGCTATATCAAATTTTTTGGCTGGGATTTTATGTGGAGATTTTTGGATTGCTGTGAGCAGTTACACTAAAAACCCTGAGGTGGGTAGCATGCACTTATGTGGATCAAAGCACAATTTGTCTGATTATTTCTACAAAAAGTTTGAATTTTAGAAAGCTCTAGGCTTTTAAAGCTCTTCCAGAACCAGGTGGGAACTGGATGTTTCAAAAGACAGTATGTACCAGTGAATCTCCAGATTTGATTTTTCCCTTCCGAAGTGGTTTGGAGAGATTTCAGGTAATCATCTGAATGTGTGAATACTTAAAACTGAACAGAACTTTCAGCCATGAGGAGCTGCTCAGAAAAGCTCTTTCTGGAAATAATTTTTCAGAAATTAAGTGTGTATTTTTGTCTTCTAACATTATGTGGTTTGCTAAGTCTTTTTCATGGTAAGGAAAATACTTTATATTCAAGTTTAACTAATTAAATATGTGCTATGAAAACTTGTGTGGATGCCTTCAGATGATATGTTATATAAAGAATCAAATGAAGCTTTAGCCTCTTATTAAATGACTCTGCATTTTATTTACATTAATATAAATTAACTGCTTTGATATAAGATAGTTAAATAAACTTGAAGTCTCTGGAAAGGAAAGGAGAGTACACATGTACTAGGGCATTTGTATTTAATAAATCTGGAAGCATTGAATAATATATACACAGAAAAGGGAAAAATAAATGCAAACAGAATACATTTAAAATGTATTGTAACTGTATAAATAAAGCATGTTATTTTGAATGTGAGAGCCTTAAGCTGATGTGATAACCAATAAAAGAAATCAGGAAAATTACAATAATAGAATAAAATAATCTGAAAACAATTTAATTTCAGTACTAATATCAGAATGTATGCAATAGTAAGCAAGGTTGTTTCTTCTCTCCGACCTCAATTGCATTAGTTGGGATAACAGTTTTGAATGGTGAGTAGCCAGGGCAGGAAGTCCAAAATGAGACAGGAGCAGTATGATTAAACAGGCAGGCGATCAGAGCGCTGAGTTGAAAGCCCAGGAATACTGCAATGTGCTGCACCTGTGTTTTAAGCCTATGGATGGTCTTGGGGTCCCTAAGGCTGACCTGCCAGGCTGCTGGTAGCCCTCCTAGCAGGACTGGGGACAAGGTACCTGCTGTGTTGTGGGGTGCTATTGGAGCGTCTTCTGACATGCTCCCAGCTCTCCAGCTTGTCCATCAGGCACCTCCTTAAGACAAGCAGGGTCTGCCTTGCTGTTTGGAGGGGATCTTGTTGACTTGCACAAAGATTCTTTTACTGTACCCATTCCTTGGTCAGCCCATTGGGGCACTGAAGAGCTTGGTCAGTAGCATGCTGAAGACATTGGTTCTTTATTGCTGTTTGCTGTTAATACATTCATGGCAATAAATGCAAGATCTATTCCTGCCAGGAGTGGAGTCTTTATCATTAATAAAGAATAAACCTAGATAAAGGCTCAAGTATCTTTTACTTCTTGCAGTCAGTAGGAACTTGATTTCTTGAACTAATAAATTACTGCTTTTTAATTGGAATGAAAATTCCAGTCTGTATCTAAAAGGGGAGGAAAAAAATCATTTGCTCAATTTACTTCATAAAGGAAAGAAGCTGAGCAGCTAGCGTGCCTTGCATGTAAAGAAATGCTGAAGTTTGGAGGCAGAGCTGAAATTGGCATTCTAAAGGCAGCTGTTCAAGTGCAATCAATGTATTGCAGATGTTGTCAACAGATTCAGTGACTGGAGTGTTACTTGTCTGAAGGTGAAATTGGCTGCCTTGCTTTTACTCTCTTTGAAGGCTGATTCAGTTTGTTTGCTTACATATTTTACATTAAATAAGAGACCCGTGACCACCATACTGATACTTAAGACAAAAGCCCTTGAGTACTTTTAGAGTAAATTATACTGACTGAAGCTGGATCTATTTTGAGCTTTTCTGAAGTAGAAATGCCGGCAGTGCAAGTTCTCTTTTTGACACTTTCAAGATATTAAAACCTGAAATCTGGCACTAGGGTGGAACTCAGGAAATTGACTTGATTATGAGTGAAGATCTCTGCCTTTTCTGTTGCATTGGTTTGGAGGAAGAACCATTTCTTTTATGTTCATACAGCATCAGCTGCAATGGCGATCTTGGCTGGGTTTCCATGTGCTGCTGTAACACCGGTACATAACTTGTAAGAAACTAGAATATTTTGAGGAAACAATCTTGACCATCTGGACAAAGCCAGGAGAATCCTGATCTTTCCCTGCTCGGTTGAACTTCAAGGCCTGCATTTGCAAATCAGTATGGTCCTAACTGGAGTCAGTACGGGCCTGTGCAGCTCTGTACTGAAGATAACAGCTTTGAGACACATCTTTGGAGTCAGTGAGGCAGACGGATATTTACCAGCAGCTTTTAGTCTCTGTTGTAATTTGAGGCTGTCTCATTGAAGTGTTTGGGACTTCATTTTCAAGTGCAGTAGTCACTTTACATTAATAATAGGAACAGCAGTCTTAAAGGATGAAAAACAGACCTTTATGGTAGACTTTTAAAATGGCCGTATAGATTGGGGTCTGCTCTAGAGCACACTGCAGTTGATGGAACCATAGAGACTTAGCTGGGTATTGAATAAAGCCAAAGATGACTGACAGTTTAGCACAGCAGCAGAGAACCCCCCAATGTCTCTGGGTTCACTGTGGGCCCTTCGCTGCGGAAAAAGCTTTTAGCAAGCTCTAGCAGAGCTACCACTGGTAGATGGGCAGTCATACACTACAGGGAAAGAACAGGCATTTTAAAGAATGTGTTCTTCCTAACCTGATAGTCTCTATGGACCTGGAGAACAGAGAGCAGTCTCATTGTAAAATATTCATAGACAGCTGCTCTATAGCATTTATCCCAGAGTTATTTAAATCTTGAGCTAGTCTATAATTAAAGCATTTGTTTCAGATGCTTAACAGGGTGTTTTAAATGTTTAGGTCTTGTAAATGATGTTTATTTATGGTTAGCTAATTAAGCTAGCAGAGTTGAGTTTGGTCTCAAATATAGTCCAAAATATGAGCAATGATGTTCCTTCTTACTTTCAAAGAGCCTGATGCAAGAGGAGAAGGATCCTCATGTCCTTCTTGGACAGCTCTGGGCAGGAAACTGCTATGTGACAGCCACCCAGATGAGGATCATGCATTGGACCCCTCTGAGTAAAAATGTTGCAAGGAAGTAGTAATTAAAGCTGCCTGTCCAACTGTCACCGTTTCTGTTTGTGGGCCACTGTGAGTCTTTCTCTGGTGTCATCGTCTCTTCCAGCACCCTTATGAACTTAATGCTAAATGCTTATTGAAGCCACATCCAGGAAAGGAGGGTGTTCTGGTGGCTGCATCACTGCAGTGGGCAGGGTCTAAGTTGGTGTAGTGTTTTTGTGTTTTGTTTTTGTTTTCCCCTGGCTTCTGGAAGGGAAGGGGGCTCTCTTTCTAGAGACCTTTAACAATTGATTAGATTGCAATAAAACTACTTGTGGCCTTCCATGTCTTCCACAGGACTGAAGAGAACTGAACTTTAACTCTCATCTTTCAGATATCTGGGGGTCGGGGGGAAGTCTTGCAGACTTAGGAGGAAATCTGGTGCAGAACTTGAACTGGATGTTGGTCAGTTTGAGCTTAATTTCTATGTATTAGCTAAAGTATTTCATTTTAGTAAAAAGTAATTATTATCTTTCATTTCCTTGTTGTAAGTGTGAACTCCAAGGCTTGGAATCATCTTTCTGCTATTTATGAAAATGCTCAGCACAATACTATGCTCATTTCTACATTTTCCCAGTACTGTTGTGATGCAAATACTAATACTATAAAGGAAGGTCAAGTTGAAGAGCTGTTGGTACCATTTAGCAATCTGAGATGCATTTTGTTTCTATAAATAACCTTGCAGGGCTGTAATTTCTCTTAATTTTCATACTGATTCAGGGTTCTGGTTATTGCTAGGGGGATTTGGTTTGGTTATCAGTTTCTAAAGCCTTCATGGCTATATGGTGCTAGTCAAGGAAAAAGTGTGCTGGAGCTATGAAGAGCTAAATGTATTTGGTGGGACACATTTTTTTTTCTGTCAGTATCCTTGGTTCAGTTGTCTTCTGTGGCTTTATTGTCTCTGATTAAAAATGCTTGCTCAGAGTAGAACCTGGTTTCCTGGGTAGCTCTCTACCTAGGCAAAGCCCCCATTTTTCTAAATGCTGCCTTCAGTTGAATCCATACTTGCTGCCTTAAACTCATGGGAGATTTGAGGCCTTTAGAGACAGCTTGGTTTGTTCAATAGGAAGGAATAGATGTCAGGGTTGTATGCTACTTGCATCTTTGCCAGTGATGAGCTCTGAGACCGTGGGAAGCCTCTCTGCCTCTCTTATGAAGCTGTTACTTTCTGCTATCTGTCTCATCCACTTCCATATCAAGGGATTGTGCCTTACTATGAGTTTGCATCAGCAGGCATCATAGCTAGCATTCTGGCTTTAGTCCCTGAAGGCAAAACATTAAGATTTCATTGTATAAGTGATGGTTCATCAGTCTTTTCTGAAAATCTGAGTTGTATGATGCAAAAGAATATTAGAAATAGGACTTGTAATGTCCCTTTATTTTACTGTCTACTGAGCAATTGGCAGTAATTTAATTTTGCAATGAAAAAAAACTCCACTTAATCAGATTTTGTGATGACTTGTCCTATAAAAAAAATTATTGATGATCAAAGTGTAATTCAATGAACATTTTTCCTAGTGAGAGTCTGGGAGATGCCCTGTATACACTTTACAGGGGCCAGATGGTTTGTGTGTTTGCCAAATGTCACATTTAAATTCATGGCATCTATGTCTGCCTCTAACCAGTATATTTTTAGTTAATGTAAATCAAAACACAACTTTAAATTACTTTAACGTTTAAAAAAAAGAATTCAAGTCTTTAATATAACTGTTCTCAGTCCGGCTCAAATAGGGTTTGCTTTTGTTCATTTCAGGAACCATCTGTGCTTTTAAAGCATGACTTCAAAGTAGTAAAATAGCTCCAGAAAGCAGTATGAACAAACTGATCTGGCTAAAATTTAAGGGCAGTTTCACAATATGAAATTGGTAGAATCACTCTTCAGTTCTCCCTTCCAGTGTAACATGCCACCATCCTGAACAATCCTGGGTCCGCACCCAAAGCCCCATGTTTCTTTCAATTAAGCATACTGAAAGAAAAGCCCAGGGAGTTGTTATGACAAAGGCAGAGATCCCCAGAAAAGTGATTGTCACTGAAGTATAGGGGCTGAGTTATCCCTCTGCCAGCAGCTGCTGAAAGAAGAATTCTCATTTACTGCGAAGGGAGATGAGGAGTTATTCCTACTGAGTGCAGAGCAAGCACGGCTCTCCAGATCAGATGATCTATGCCCTCATGCTGCATCCATATTCCCAAGGGGTAGGAATGGGCAGCAGCAGCTGCCTATCACGAAAGAGTGCAGAAGGCAGCATCAGAGGTATTAACCAGGGATGTGTTATGCCCTGTTCTTGGAGAGGGAATTCTGGGAGCAATGTGGTTTGGGATCTGAAGTGTGATTCAGCTCCTGAAATTCATTGAAGCAGCATGTTTAAATCTGAACAATTTCATCTGAATCTATGCAAATTTATGGCATAATATGGCATGGAAATATATGTTAATGTTGTCAATTATTGTAAAGCAAAGGTGCACATAGATGGAATATTCCATTAAATGTTTTATACAGCATTTTCAAAGTTCCTAAAAGAGAACCTTAGAAATACCAATGAGCTGGAATTGAGTTTGGATGTTCCAAGCCCAATACATTAGGACATTTTCTTTAAACTGCTTATTAATCTAACCTTGCCATATAGATTTTCAAGAGAATACTTTTCTTCACTGTAACATTATACCTTCACAAATCAGGGAAATGTCAACTCTTGATTTACTGACAAAGCAGACAGCTGACATAATTTATCTCACTTGAGATCAGTTCATCAAACTTAGGAGTATCTCAGCTGCTGTAAAACCCAGGCATTTGATACAATCATGTCTGCTTAAAATGCAAAGGATAACCTACATTTTTAAAATGCTGTAAAAAGAACAAGAAGTGATGCCAGGATGAAAATTTATGAGGCATGGAGCTGGGATTTGAATTTAGCATTTGCTGCGTAGTGGAGTGTTGTTACTATCTTGTTTGCACAGTTGAAAACTAGTTTTAATAGAAAGATACAGCAGGAAGGATAAGCCTTTAGTATTCAAGTCCAGTGCCTGCTCTGACCTGATGTTATATAGGAATTTTTTATGTGCATCCTTGATTTAATATAACACTGGTTGATACTAGTGGTTCCTTGTTAGTGAGGCTGATTAGAGCACCACATGTTTTTGCAGTTTAAGTGCAATTGCTTGCTGCATTCAAATGCAGAATTAAACCTGTGGAAAAAACAGAGGAAAGCAAAGCACATAAGCAAAGAATCTTGATTAATATCAGCCAGTCTGATAATATTCAAATGCAATTAGCTTTTTCACCATCTATATAAAAATATTACTATTTAGTGTTCCAAGATTATAAATTCTTTCGGCTTCAGGCTTGTCCATTTTCTACGCTTTTACAGAGCCTAGCACAATGTGTTGCACGTGACTGTTGAGTGCTATGACAAACCATGTAATACAGTGCAAATAAAAACATAATAAACTTAAAACATAGTATATAAAACTACAGGAACATAGTTTCTGCAGTATTCATCACCAATGTATCTGTCAGCATCATAGATAAGGAATTTCTAAAATGTATTAAATAAAGTTTTAGATTAAAAACTGATCTTCTTTAGTTACCTCTAGGAATCTAGATAATGGTTGCAATATGGTTTCTCTTTACCAATTGAAGTGTTGTATGAGTGAGAGCCAAACTGGCATGTAAAATGAGTGGTTATTTACTGTAAAAACCCAGCTTTGAACATTTTAGTCTTCTCAAATATTCAGAGTAAAGTTTTCAAAGGAGGTACCCAGGGAAGTCTTGCTGACATAACCTGATTTGTGGATAACCCAAATTTCAAAAATTCCAACTTGTGGCTCAGACATTCCCCAGAATTTTGAACCAAGAACAAGTTAGATCTCTCTGATCTTTTTTTGCAATCATTGCCTCACCTGAAAAGAGCAGAAGATGGGGATATTGGAGCTGCAAAAACCTAAAGAAAAATGTCTGCTTAGAAATGTGTGCATTGTTGACTTAAAGGACTTGAGGCTCTACATGTTAGAGGAAAAGCACAACTTAGGTTAATGTTTTTCTTAACAATCATCCTTGTTTGTGACACTAAATCTTTCTTATAAATAAAAGGAGAAATCTTTGCTTCAGAGTAAAAAATTCATGCTCCAGTTAAACTTCAATTATGTTTCCAAACAATATTTATCAGATTTTCTAATGTGTGCTTAGTGCAGTTCAATTTCATGCTATCAGTCAAAAGTAGCGGAGCTCAAACTGGGGCTGGAAGAGACGTTTTTCATACGGGAAGTGGA
This sequence comes from Rhea pennata, assembly GCF_028389875.1. Lineage (NCBI taxonomy): Eukaryota > Metazoa > Chordata > Aves > Rheiformes > Rheidae > Rhea > Rhea pennata. The sequence goes on from NC_084685.1 coordinate 8,342,184, forward strand.
GGGTGCAGTAACAAGGCAGAATTGCTGTCAAGAGGGCACCTTTAGAGGGGACCACTGCTTTGGGTGCATTTTGTTTTAATGAAATATCGGTGCATTTAAAAACCTTGCGGCCTTTGTTTTCAAAATAAGGGAGGTTGATATGAATTTATAAGAGCTATTTTCTGAGGGCTTGAAACTGAAACTATAGCTTCTATTCTGTAACTTTAGGTAGAAAATATGAATGCCTTTGTAATTGCATGAGCCTCTGAATTTATTTCTCCTAATTTTTTCTGCATCTATTTACCATATTTGGTCAAAAATCTTCACTGAGCACATGCAGAATTAAGTTAGGTCCTTAGGTACACATCAAGTAAAGATTTAAGTTGGAAATGAGACTAATTCAACTCTTGCTTAAATTTTATTGCAAAATTGTTGATTATCTAGAAATCTATATATTTCTAGTTCACATAAGTTTGTATGTAATACTCTCTATTTAATACTAACACTTATGATGAGGAAAATAAAAGTTTTGAGAACTGAATGGGAATAAAGTGTGCTTATGACTGCACGAGTGCTTTAAAACAGAGATTCTTGACAGAGTTTAAGGGAAACTTAGTCTGACACTAACTGTGACAGCCTGTATATGCCACTTGTTCTCAATTTATTATAAACTTTCTCAAGTGGAGTCCTTGGGTCTAGTAGCTCCCCTCAAAGGAGGGGATTTCTGTTCTAATCAAATATTTAGACCTACAATCGTTCCTTCTCTGAAATCATTTGTACTTTTACCATTTATACAAACTTAACTGGCTGTTACTGTATGCTCTTTATTGTAAACATACTCTTTGGTCCTTTGAAGGAAGGAAATGAAAAATACATATATATTTCAGTACTTGGCAGAAAAAACTTTAGTTTCAGCAGTGATTTTTTTCTTGGCCTGAGTAAATCTTACTCTCCTGGCCTCAGTTTTTCTGTATGTTTGTGTGAGCACAAATTGTAGCTCACTGAAAGGATAAATGATATGACATCTCTGAAAGGCTCAGAACATGCAAAACACTATTATTCATCTCAGCTGTGTGCTTCAGAAAGGTGCATTTTATAGAAAAGGAGGGACTAAGGCAAGTGCTGGAAAAGACAAATGGTACCCAGAGAGTAGATTCCAAGATTCCCATTTCAGATACATATAAAGAGGGAAGCTATAGCCGTATCATTCAAATATGACAGCAGTCACTCCAACCTTTGCTATTACGGCACAAAATTACATGTTCTTGCCAGAGAAATAGGAAGGGCTGATAAGGAAGACAGCAGGAATTTGCTTTCTTATCTATATTTCACACACATGCTCTTTCATTTCCCTTGTGCTCCCTTATGTTTCCAGGATCCAGGTTGGTTTTTCAGTGCTTCCACTTAATTTGCATATAATGGGGCAGCTTTGTACTGCATATTTTCTAAGCCCTATGGATACTGATGGAAAATTAAATTCTTTAATTTGCATGCTCTAAAACTGGCAGCATTAAAGACAAGTTGGCCTGCAGAGGGCTCTTCCTCTTGTAAGTATTGCTAGAGGTCCTTTCCTGAGCTGTAGTGGAAGATCCAGCTTTGGAGCAGTCAGTCTACAGTGCTCAGATTTTGCTGCAGTAATTGCTCTATTCTACATTTACAGATCAAACTTCAAGCTTCTGTGCACATATGGATTCCCTCTGGTTTGATTCCTCAAAATGAGCTATATTGTGTGGGTGCTGCTGAAAGACTTGCTAGTCTCATGGTCATTATTTTGGTGGCTGTTCCCTTCCCTAAAAGAGGAACCAAGCATTTTCTAAGACAAAGTAATTGAGGCCAGATTGAGGGACTTAAACATGCTTTGCTCTCAGTGTATGCTGAGCTGCTGAAAAGGCCCAAGCAGAGTGATGAGCAGAAAGTATATGAACACCCTGAAATCTTTCTCCCTGGATGCCAGTTGAGAGCTGAAGTGTGCTACTGCAGGCTGGCATTGCTAGGAGAGTACAGCATGGCACTGGACTATACCAGGGTCTCTTCTGCAGTGTAGTATAATTGTTTATGCAATATATATATTCTGGGAGAAGTTAAGGTTGAGGATAAAGAAGGGAAATTCACGAAAAAGTTGTGGCACAGTTCTAACAAACACCATGAAACCTTCTATCTACCCCACTTGCTGGGAAGAGTTATGTGCAGTTACGCATCCTCTTGAATGATCAATGAATAATTCATGTTATTAAAATAGCAAGATATTCATCAAGAGTTATGAACAGAGTCACTATGTTCACACCCTGCCACATTTCTGCTTATTACAAGGTGACTGGAGGATAGGCATTAAGTGCCAGAGGAGACAAATGTTTGGACTTGCAGTCTGATGTCCAGTTAAATATTTGGCTTTGTTAAACAGCACTAAAGTGCAAATATTCCTGGTGCAGATATTCCTGCTTCTGTTGTAGCATGTTGGAAATGCAACCTCTGGCTGCATTTCACGCGAGCAAGAAAATCATATTAGGCTGAAAATAGGGACTGGAACAGCCTCTTAGAGTTTGTATGACCTCTAATCTCTAGTTAATGGCAGCTATTTGCTATTTAACAGTTGATCAAAAGTACTTCTAATTTTATATTCTTTGAGTTTTGACATGTTCCCATGTATATTACAGATTTTGAAAGCTGTTCAGTGAAAGCAGAGTTGGCTCTAGAAATGTCTTGCAGGTAGCTCTGAGAAACCAGAGTGAACTCAACTTCTCTGACACTCTGCTGAAGCCAAGAGGGGTTCAATGAAGGCTGAAGCTGATGGGGAAAGAGCAAAGTCTATATAACCTCACAGTCTGAATGCCGTCCCTAATGATGCCTTGGAACCCAGGAGTTAGTGCACTTGTCTGAACACATGCTTTGTGCTCTGTTCTTCTGCCTCTTCTGTAGATGGTGGAGATGATATTCTAGCTGTATCTATGGAAGCAGCACCACAGAAGCCTCTGGAAATGGAGAAATACATATCTAGGCAATTTAAAAAACATTTATTACTTATCATAATGTAATAGATGAAGGAACTGCCATAGCTGGCCACAGAAGTGTCTTTTTGTGATTTTTTTTTTCCTGGATAGGAATATTGTACTTGAGTATTGTACTCAATCGGCAACTTTGAGGCTTGAAAGTTGAATCCTATAAACGTATTATGAAAGTTAGTCCTGTGCAGGTCTGTGTGGGTGCTTTGGGCAAGAGATGGATTATTGAAATTGGATAGGGTTAACTGAAGGGTTAACTCTTTGCTGACATCTGAGCAGCTCAAGTGAAGTGAATAAAGCAGGGCTATTGCTGTTAAGGGGCTCAGTTAGCCAGGGGAGGGTAAAAAAAGCTGTCTCTAATCAAGAGTGCTAAACTGGTAATGGGAAGAAACTTAACAGGTTGAAGCTCTCAGGCAATCCTGGTAGGCAGCTTGCTAGATCCCTGGCTAAGCAGGTTAAGTGCATCAGCTCAGACTCCTTGCAACTAAATTCACAGCTTCAGAGGGCTGTTACAGTTGTACAAAGAGGGCATGTGAGAATTACGGGGTAGGATGGAGGGGTTTGTGTGTTCTGCTTCTCATCAAGATTTCCATTTTGGTATGTTATTTCATCGGTACTGTTCTTTCTAGACATTTTCCACAAAATCTCAGCTCCAATGGTTTGTGCATGGGGGTAGTGCATGCCCTGGAAATGCTGTCAATGTGATCCTCCACAGCAAGTAGATAGCCAGGGGAATTAAGACACTAGCTACAGCTGCACTGGTTGCAAGTTGCACTGCATGGATATAAAATATATATCCTTGAGCTAAACTGGCTAAAATGACCCATGTGTGTTCATTCCAGACTATCGCACTGAATGTGCTTCACTCTCTCTTTCTTATGGTTTAACAGCAATTCCCAAGTGTGTCTTCCAAGGCTGATCTATAGGGATGAGTGTTCTGCCAGCTTGCTGTATGCAACAGTCTCTGCCCCTGCAGAGCTTCCTGAATAACCGTGTGAGAGTGAGGAACAGATACTGACCTTATCTGAGGCCATATCTTAAGTCAAGGCTGAAACTGGAAGCTGAACTAGAACTGACAGTGTGTTATTATCTCTACCTTTCTATTTTTCCTTTCATTGCTGTTTCTCCCACCAATTCTTGATTTTTTTCTGAATACTCACTGCTACTCAATTCACCCACAAACGTAGTTGTTGCTTACGGAAGAGTCTATTTGATTTTTTTCTCTAGATTTTACAGAAATAATTTCATGATTTTCCATTACAGACTAAAAGAACAGCTTCTGATACTGCTGCAAAGGAACACCTGCTTGTCAGGGTGGTGGTACCTGGAAATTGGATGCTCAGACTCCAGAGGAATGTGGGGTTATAGCAATGAGCTCCTTTATAAATTGCAGTTGTAGCAATATCACACTGGAGAAGACTTTACCTCTGAACTGTATTGGGTTTAAAATTAGTAGAGCAAGGTCTGGGACTGATTTGATGGATTAATAGAAAAGTTAATTGGCCTTCCCAGAAATTATTATCTATCATTAACAAAATACAGCTGTTACCTGCCAGATCCAATCTGTGAAGGCAGTGTTCGGGGCCTCTTGTTTAGCCCCTTTTATTCTGCTCTTGACTATACTTAAGAAAAATACTTTTTTTCAGTCTTCATGGACTTCTCTGATTTAGACCTGTCATAGGCTTTTCTACTGGTGACTCAAAGTGGAATTCCGGAAATCTTAACCCCACTTTATGGAATGGCCACTCAGGTCAGATCTATGCCCATGGTTAATGAAACTGAAACGGACAAGCGCTGTGGGCTGGCTGTGCAGATGAAGGAAAGCTTTCTGTGCCAAGTCAGTTCCATTAATCTTGGGGCTGTGACATGTTGGTGCTCTTATTGATTTCCCAGCAGGCTATTCATCACCAGTCTCATCACGTTATGAGCCAATATGGAGACTGCATGGGAGGGAAATGGGGCTGGTGTTTTTTATTTCTAGGGCACAAGATGCTCGTGATCAGTGCAACTTGGAGAAGGAGCCAGATGGGTTGAGATAATTGATGAGAAACGCCTCAAAGTAGAAGTTCCAATCATCTTGTAGGAACAGTGGGGGAAATACTTTTTAGTTTTTGGCCAGCAAGTTTCTTACCCAGACGTGATGATCTGAACTGGCCTAGGATAGAAGATACAAACCAGAACTTCACTGACCCATATGCTTGGCAGTGTATGATGGACTGAGTGAACATGGGGTTGGGCTTGTCGCAGACTGCATTCATGCAGAAGTTGGCAGCCAGGTCTGTGCCACTGAAAGGGCTAGACCTGCCCAAATGCATTGTGCTGGCCCTTGACTGACCTGTGTGGACCTCAGAGGCTGGTACTGTGCTGGACTGCAGCAACAGGCCAGGCGGTGTAAATCACACCCATACACACACTCAAGGCACCATCCATATCAACTAGGTCTATAGGCGTGCTGCTTTCATGTGTTCTTATTTATACTTTGCATAGCCTGTTTTATGTCTTGTACCTGTGCAAGAACTGAAGAAATGGTTGACTTGCTCAAATCAAGTTTGCTCATGTGATTCTCTTGCTGTGCTGAGAAGTGCAAACTTGCCTGGCAGTGTGAATGGGGAATAGGAATCTAAGGCCTGATCTCCAGTGAAACTTGCACATAAGGACAGTATGTATTTTTTTAGCAACTTAATTATATTTCTTGTTTTCTCAATTAATGATGAGCCATCACAGTGAAACCCTACATATTAAGCTGTTTTTTTTTTTTTTTTATTGCTGTTTTTAAGACAGCTGCTTGGAATTAAAATAGCTCTTGGGCAAAACTTTTATAGAAACAATTAAAATCTTGGTGTATGGGAGGTTATTGCAATTATGAACAGATCATGTTTTGGTCCCATAAAGATACGTGACTCTGGCATCAGTGGGCAGAACTGTGTGAAGATAAGTACAGGAAAAATATCTTTGTGGTCTGAATTCTAACTTTGAGTTGCTCTTTTTTATATACCGTCACTTGCTTTATCTGTGTGCTTGCACTTCATGGAATGTCTTTTGGCTTCCTGAGCTGGAAGCTGGAGTTCCTGTACTGTAGGTACAACTACACTGCCAATCTGCTGTGCAAGTGGGGCAGAATCTCATTCAATTGACTTGGCTGCTGCTCTGTGGGCAAGTCCCAAATCTCCCCTTGTGAAGCCGTATAAATAGCAAAATACTTGCTGCGTAAGGAATCTGATCCTCTTGGCTGCAGGGCTGTGCTGAGATGTAGGGGTTGCCCTTTTGAGGGAGTGCTCTGTGCCCTGAGTGTCACTGTACTGCCCTGCTCCCTTGGCTCCTTGGAGCTTTCTGCTCTAATTGTTTCCCATGTGCATGTTCTTGCTTTAACTGAAGATTTTTAATGCAGTAATCCTATTCCTGTTGTTTGAGGCCTCCCCTCCCCCTCCTTGGGAATTTCTCCATAACTCTAGAACTCAGAAGGGCTCATCTGGGAATCAAAAACTTCTAATCCCTACTCCCCTCCCTGCCCTTAGCCAAGCTTCAGTGAGGGAGCCTGCACCCTCAGTGCAGCACGGCTCATCCTGTGAGTGAGGGAGAGCTGCTCATCCAAGGCACAGTGGAACTGTGGGCATGTTGCCTGGGGTTTTGCTGTGAGTGGCATCCCAACCCAAACTCCATACAGCTGGTCTGTTTGCTACTGCAAAACCCAAAGTTAAGGGGAAAGGAGTCAGGCTGTTTGTGTATTGAACCATGTACTTTGAAGTCTTGTCCACTTCTAGCTACTGTTAATTTAAAAACAAAAAAGCCATCTCAAAGTGTTTGTATATGTGTGTGCATGTGCAGTCTCTAGCATCTTAACTCCAGATTGCTGATTAGGAGTCAGAAATCTTTAATAGTAAAACATATTTATTTTTTTAAAATTATAATGGTTGTATCTTTTTTGATTCTTATGGCAGTTTTGTGTTCCATGTTTCTGTATAGCAAGTCTGTGCATTCTGTATTCTTAGAATGGAGAAAAAGCTTTTAATATTTATTTGCAGTGTTTCGTAAAAAGAAACCCCTTTCCCCATGGCAAGACTTTTCATAAGCCTCAATTAATAAGCTGCCAAAGCCATTAGGAACCCTTTTAAGAGGTTGCCAGTATGGATTAATTTGCAGAGTCCCTGTGTCTTATACTACCCTTTGACAACTTCAAGCTGAAACAATTTTGTTGCCTTGTAACTCAAACTGATCAGTTAGTATCCCAAGTTGTATCTGATCAGAGATGCAGCTTTACAATTCATTGATAGTAAACACAAATATTTACACTGAGGGCAGGGATACACTTCCTAGGTATGGTTGCCTTTGATCAGATGTTTCCAGCAGCCAGGGTCTCAGCCTTCTCAAGAGAGTTGGAGTCTGGAAGAAGCTGTGTGGCACTGGGACAGGAAAACCAGGGCTATCCAGGAGAAGGCAAGAAGCATGGATGTGAGATATTGACAGACAAATACTGAGCCTTCATTATGCTCCCGGGAATTTGGTGTGCAGGTATTTCTGCAACTGGGAGCTCAGCAAGATGAAGCAATGAGGTGAGTAGGGAGTAGCTGGTATACAGAGCTATGATCTCAGAGCAAAAGCGTTGGAAAATGTCAGCCCCTCTTGCTGGCCTCCACACAAATTTTGAGCAAAATAGATTCCTTAATGTGTGGTGGCTGAGAATATCCCACTCCCTAATACTGGTATACTGCTGGGCTAGTAGACTCTAGCTGCCCCAGATGGACAGAGGGCACCTGTGGCCTGCACTGGTTTTCTCTTTCAAATTACTGCAAGGCTGGAGAGGCCTTTGGAAGGGCTCTTTCATCTCATGGACTTGCAGGGGACATCTAGGTGCCAGTTTTGTCTGTGCAGGGTCCCTCATGTCTATTTTAGCTTTATCTAGCTGGAATTTGCCTTTATCTAGCTGGAACTTGTGTTGTACTGGGCTCACAGACATTGAGAAGTTCTTGGAGCTGTTTGATCCCCAGTGAAGAGTGGGATGAAAGAAGGATGTGAGAAATGGAGGGGCAGGGCTGGACACAGGTAATGGTTTTTATCCGAAATGGGATGCATGGCCTCAAGGGGTATAGGACTGGTGCTTCTGGGCTGAGGGAATGTGAAGCAGAGCTCCTACATTGCTGCATCTTTTTTCTTTTTTTAAGAAGCTGTTTCACACCGTGCTGCTCCTGGGGTGGGTTTTTAGACCTATTGTATTACTGTGGTTCCTGCAGAGGTAAGTTTTGGCCCCAGCACCTGGAGCTTACATCCCCCCCAGCAGCAGCCTCACCCTCTGTAAGCTGTACCCTTGCTCAGCTGTTAATAGCACAGGACATGCTGAAATGTCTTGCTAAAGGCTTGCAGAGAATTGCTGTTGAAGAAAAGGTGGAAACCAATGATAACGCATACTTAGTCTATCTGTTCAGAATCTGATGCACAAATTAAATTGCTACTTCCCTCTGATAAATTTTGCCAAGTGTGAAAATCCATTAAGCTTGAATGCAGGCAGAGCCTTGACAGGAATTTTGGAGACATTACTGTTAAGGGGAAAAAATTTCAAGGATTTTGAGATAAATCTGCTCAAATTTTCATCAAATATATCCTTTCTCTGAAGGCATTACCTTTCAGACTGACAGGACTCAAGCATGGTGAGCTGTGAAGGTCTGGGGGGAGTCAGGAGCTAAGACATTAAGGATATAGTTTCTCTAGGTACAACCCACAGTATCCTTTCTCAGAAGGAAATTTCAGTTATGGTAAGGCCCTTTCCTTGATGTGAAATTTTCATTTAGTGGGGTTTGAACCATCTTTTAGGATAAAAGATGTCCTCCTGAGCAGAGGGACATTTCAAATAATGCTAGCTATAGGTGTTTAAAGAGAGGAAGTTTATGACCACTGATGCTTGGTGAGTTCGTGACATTCTTGACCTGATACTCAGAAATTTTAACCTTTCAATTGTACTCATGGAGCAGAATTTTCAAAGGCAGTCTTCATTCCAGACCCCTCAATTCCAAGGTTATGTATATGGGTGCATACATATATGTATTTGTAGATGTATATATGTACACACATCTTTAGAAATAAAAACCTTTTTTTGTATGCTGAAGTGTCCAGATCAGTCTGTCTTCATCCAGTATCAGAACTACAATAGTGATATAATTAATGTTTCTTCCTTCCTTTCACTTCAAATAAGTGTCATTCACAAGGTGGGCATACCAAATGTGTGCTTCATTATGCCTTGTTAGAAGGCTTCTGACCTTGTGCCTTAGAGGGTATTATTACTGTTCAATTTGATGAAACAGATGCTATTTTTCTGAAAAAGCAAAACCGCATTAAATTGACAGCACTTTAATTTATTTTTTCTTGTAGCAAAAACTTCCTATTTTATTTGCATTTTTATTATAAGCATGGTGACTGAGTTACCTGGTGTTTTTATGCTGCTGCTGTTCATCTGTTCAGACTATGATGGTCTAAATAGCAGCTGGACTATGAATATGTATCACTTCATTCACACAAGAAATGGAGGCTTCTTGGTGTTAGTGACCTGGATAGTAGCTTGTGAAATGAAGTGTCTTGAAGTGGAACACTCCATCAATATATACACATTATCACTTAGATGTGATTCTTCTATTGTTTAAATTCTTGCCTGGACCACAATATTTTCTGATTCAGAGCATATGTATTAGGCTGAGTGGAAAGGTCACAGACTTGTAGCAATATGGGATATTCAAATCATATCAAATTCAAAGATGCTGTATCCTCAAAAAAGCAGGATATAGCATTTTTCAGCTAAATGATCCTGGCGGGTTTCAGAAAGCAACAGGCACATAAATTTTTATTTTTACTTTTTAAAGTTAGCTTACTTGAAGTTACACCTGATGCCTTCTAGTTCCTAATTGGGGATTAGATTATAAGAAAAAGGAATCTCTTAACCCCAACAGAATGCTGATCCATGTGCAAAGGTCAAACTTGGAATTGCTCAGCCCAGGAAAAAAAAAAAAAAAAAAAAAAAAAAAAGACTGAGCAGAATGTAAATCTCTAAATATGAAACTTAACTGCAAAGAGGAAGAAATTCTCTTCCTCTTGCAGATAGCACTAGGTTGCAAAACAGGAGGTTAATTTAAACATTATGAAAACCTTTCCAGTGTTAAAACTAGGCGACCCTGGCATTAGCTTGCCTGCAAAGTACTGAGACTGTCACTGGAAACTTTTTTTAGAACAGTTTAGACGAGGATCTGCTGAGTGAGATGAACTGATCCAGCCTTGGGCGACAGAGGCTTGCTTGCTCCCTTGGGATGCAGTCTGGCTTGGGCTGCTATGTCTCTGATCTAGCGTTGCAAGGCTATTTTTGCTGAACAGAGCTCTTGGCTGGGGGCGATGCCATCGGGTGCCCAAAATTAGTGTCAGTGTGCAGTGACTGGCCAGACTGAATCAGCTGGGTGCCTGGCACTTGCTGGGACACCTTTGAAGTTTCTTCTCATTCATCTTCAATGACTACTTTCATACATAAACTATATAAGTCTCAAGAAAAAATGTGAAACGCAGTGAGGGCAATCCCTCATGCTGATAAGCACCTTGTGGAAGGGATGGATCCCGCTTTTCTTGATAATGTTCAGATCAAGACCGGATGCTGTCTGGAAAGCTATGCTCAGGTAAATACAAGCTGTGTTGTAGTCAAGTGCTCTAGCTACTGGTTTCAGTAAAGGAGCAAGTGGGTGATATACAGTGGCCTCTGTTACACAGGATGCAAGGAAAAATGTACCTTCTCCTCTGACCTTAAACTCTGAACCTGTGAATGATTCAATTTACTGCTGATGAGAACAACAGTGTTGTGAAGATGTTCATTCTTATGCCAGGAGGATGCCTAGACAGTTTCATCCGCTTGGTCTCTTGGTTGCAATTATTTATATTTTAAAGAAAGCTACGTGCCTGGGGCATTTTGTCTAAAATGGTGATAACCCTCCTCAACAACAATGCAGAATACTCTTCTGATAAGATCATTTTAAAAGGTAACTGCTTATAATACAATTTATTCTTTATGGCTTGAGGGCAAGCTAAGATCTAAATGAAGCATGTCTTCCATTAGAACCCTACAGAAACAAACTAATAGGCTGCAAAGAAAATCATTTGTAATGTTGCTATAATTCACATGATTCATTAAACAGAAATGGAAAATGATAGCACTTCCTCCTGAAAAAAGTCCTTATGGAATTACATGCTGAGATCACTTAGCTGAACTATTTTATTGACTAAGCATCTTGTTGTGCTGATGTGTAGATTATATAGGCCTGCAGCCATTTATTTTTTCATTTGCTAAAATTAGAACTGCTTTTTATTATGGGAGTGCTACCATGTATTTTCCTCTCCAGCTGTAGCTGCTAGCCATGGCAGGGTCTTTCTCTAAGGGATTCTCTAGCAGTGGGCATTACTGGAGCACTCAAATGTGTCACTAGCTTTCAGTTTCCTAGATCATTGAGGTTTGAGGGGAGAAAAGTGGAGGAGGATTGAAGGGATGTGAATCAGTAAAAGGCACAGAAGTGAGGGCTTTTAGCAGCTAAAAATAAATACCTTTTTTGTTGTGATGAAGGCAAGGGAGAATGGACAAAATGACCTTTCTGGGTCCCTTCTGATCATTATTTTCCAAGATCTCTTATTAAAGTCTTTATGATGATTCATCTTGCATAACTGAATGAAGTGGGATTACAACATTTTGTCTTTTGATTCTTTTAAGGATAGAACTTTACCTGGGAAACTCTGACTCTGAGCTCAAGAGTAACCTCCTTTTGAGCATTTTGTTTCTTGTCATCAAAACCACAACTGAATTCAGTTTAAAAATATGCTTGTAGTTGGTGTTCGAAAGAGATGCTGATGTGACACTGAACTTGTTGAACTTCTATGCACAGGTTACAGCAAAAAGTAATATATGAATGTAACATGTACAAGGCAAGCAATACTAGAATATATATCATGTCTTTCCCAAAATCAAGGCTTCAGGTAAATCTTTTTTTAAGGCTTTGGATCTTCTTTGCCCTTGCCTCCTCCCTGAGATGGTTATAAGGGGGGACCTTCCTTCTCCTCTTTCTTTATTGACTGCCATGGAAGGACAGTAGTGCTAAGTACTGTGTTCTTAGCTACTACTGCTTAATGTGGAGATAGGGAATTTGTTACTCTACAAGAAACTAAAGTGCTAACAGGATTGAGTCCCATCTGCTAGGGATTGCCTAAAAACCCAGGGAGAGGCAGCTGCTGTCCCAGCTGCACAGGACATATGGTGGGAACAGGGATTCAAAGTGGGGAGGCTTGTCCAACCTCATGGCAGGAAGCAACAGGCTTTCTCCCACTACTGCAGAATTACAAAGGCTGTCTTGTTGTGCTACTGTTCGGCTACATGCTGTGCAGCCACCAACTGGAGAAGAGTCCTTTGTATCAAAGCAAGGTGCTGGGGTTGCTTTTCAGGTGATTTACATCTTCGGGATCTGGAGAAGTTTCTCTTGACATGCATACTCAGCCCTCCAAAGTCAGCCTTGATTAACGTCAGAAAGCCGAGAGCACCATTTAAAGGATTTTGGAAAAACAGCACATTGAGCAAGTTTTAATGCTGATTTTTGACAGCCCTCATGTTTGTGGCCTTGACATGCTGCAGGATAGACTCTCTCTCTTCCAATGGCTATTCATCAGAGGTATCACAGGGCAGAGAAAGATATTAAAAGGCATTTTAAATGAGTCCAGGACGACCTCAGGACTGATGAATGCATTTGGGAGCACTAACCAATCTGACAATCTCACATTCATCAGTGCAAAATCAATCTGAAAGATACAGTGGGTTGCATCTACATTAATGTTGATGGAAGATGCTAGAATTGACAGAGTATCTTGGCACTTGCTATTTATTGCATAGGGAAACAGAATACTTAGGTTTTATATGCATTTTTTATTCCCTCTTTTGTATGAAATTATACAGCAAGAAAAAATAGCAGACTAAAGTAGCTAGGGATTTTGTGAGTCTCATACATCTCTTCATTCATCTGGTAATTCCAATGGAGCATTTATTTCCATGCCATGCAGCCGGAGAAAGCTAAACTACAGTAATTAATTGTAACTTTTTTGCCAGTGTCATTTACATTTTGCTTTATTAGACAAAAGTCAAGCAATTAATCAGTTGATTGCTTAATTCAAAGTTCAGTCAATTGCAATTTAGGCTTCATCACTATGCTTTCCACATGATGAAATCTGTTTGATAAATTTGATTCTTTTGGTTGCTTGGCAAGGGGGGGGGGAAATTGGAGTAAAGGCAAGCCAGAGGCCTCAGCCTTTCAGAAACATCAGTGTGAGCAAAATTCCCCAGAGTTTAGGATATCCCAGTTAGGTTTTAGAAAATGTGCCTAGTGCTGTGCTTCCAGAAACTCTGGGCCCTTGCATTTCACTGATTTCAGCTGAGTTTTGGTTAGATTTAATTTGTGAAAACCAGGGACTTTACTTCCAAATGATAACACTTCCCTGGTGTAGGTAACAGACATAAACTATAAAATACTTCAGAAACCTACTGCAGTCCTGCAGTAAAAATGCAGCTCTTGTTAAGTGCTATTGGAAGCTCCTAAACAGAACATTTTCTGAATGGAGTAGGAGTATAAATGCAGCATAATCAAATATATGCTTGCTTTGCATAGAGATGCATGCTTTGCCATGAGGAATATTCATTCAGTGCTCTCATTACCTGCAAAATAGTAAATCTACAATCTATCCTCAATTTTTCCACTGTAAGCTATAAAAGAAGCTGGCATTTCCTATTGTCTAAACAATTTACAGCAGCCTTAAAGAGGATGTCTTGCAGCAGTCTTGACATCTTGACTTGATCATAAACTCACAACTATCACTGAGGGAGATGCTTTTTCCCTTTAAGTACCCAAATGGAAAGCTGGTCCCAATTAGCTGACCATGGGATGGTAGCTTCCTCCTGCCCATCATGCCTGAAAAGCAGGGCTCTGCAGTGCTGGCGAGACAGGACTGTGTTCTTCACAGCATCCACTGCTAGCCGGAAACCAGGAGAAAAATGCTGCTTTTACTAGCTAATATTTTATTATTAGTTTGTATTACTTTAAGAAACTCTCTGTAGTGGAATTGTAATCTGGTAAACCTGGAGCGCATGAAATGAGATTTTCAGTTCTGTGAGTTAGCAATAGGTATGATACATTAAAGCAGGTTTACTCCCCACATCAGGGAGATTTTGATGAGAACTCTGATAAATTAACCATGAGGAGTTCTGGTGCCAAGCAGGGCACAGCTCGCCTGCTGACCCCACTATCCTCATCTCACTTCATTTCATCTTCTTGCTGTGTTCAAATGACTGCACCACAAATAAAATTATCCACAATTTTATACTTTTCTACAGGAAGAGGATCAGGGTATGTTTTTCTTGCAGAAGACTACATGGGAGACTGTAAGAAGCTGAAATGGAAAGGATTTGTTCATGGTGCTCATTCCAGGGAGAGCAACTGGGCCTGGAGCTGCTTGCTGTGACATCAGGAGCATCTGCCAAGGCTGGCTTTCGTGACACTGATGGTGCGCTTTGTTCGGGGTCCTCAGCACTTCTGCAAATCTGTGCCTGCCTTTCCAGAAATCCACCCTGCACAGAGGGGCAGCAGAATATGCCAGACGTAGCACAAAATTGTTTAAATGCTGCTGTAAGAAGCAGGTGCAACTTTCCTTTGAAGCAGCAGGTTTTGTTGACTCGCCGTGCTAGGTGTGGAGGTGTGTGTCCTGCAGCCAGGTGTCCCTGGCTCCTCCAGTGCTGCAGACTGCTCAGTAGAGCAGTGGCTCGTGTGAGAGTCCCTTCCCCAGCACAACCGCAGAGTACGTGTGCTGGGACTGGTGCAGCCTGGCAGCCAAACACCCAGAGGAGGTGCGTGCGCCTTTATGGCGGTGTAAAGCGCTAATCTGGCATTGCTGGATTTCTGCTTATCTTTCTAAAATCCATGTGCTTTTTGGATTCCAGTACTTTGTGATTTGTTCTTCCCACACCTTTATTACAAATTTTCTCCTAGGGTTAAAAAAAAATAATCTTTTTTGTGTCCTGGGATTCCCTTTTTTCTCCCCACAGGTTCACCCTTCCTGGTGTGTTACAAATGAGCTCACTGACAGCCCTGCTGCAGCTGAGTTTGGCCTCAGCACTGGGGTGAGGCTCATGGAAAGGGGTTGGTGTCAGCCTATTACTGCTGTGTCTGCACTCCTCAATCTCTGATGTTATTGAAGCGCTGCCAGTGTTTACCTGTCAGACTTCAGCCCTACAATCACCCTGAATAAAAGGGTAGGAAGCAAAAAGGTGGCAGTTTTCTGTTACCTTTGCTGACACATGCGCCTACAGGAAGACTGCTGTCCCTGCTGTGCTGTCCAAAATGATGGCAAGGCAGACCTTTGCTGTGGAAACACTTGGCCAGCTCAACTCTGTGTACAGCTTGAAGAAGGAGAACTTGAGTGTTTAGCTGCACTGGAGCCTCTCCTCACAGTTCAAAGCCATGTATTTCTTACAAAGGGAATGTACTTGGAGAAATCCTGCTTTTTACAAGAAGTTCTCAGTTCTTCCAGTCTTGTGGGTGAGATTCAGAGGTGATGTAAAGATAACAAATGCAGAAGGAAAGAAAATAGCATAAAATCAACCACAGTGACAGATGTCATTGGAGATAGCTGTTGCCTAGTTCCCCCCATGACTTCTTTTAATTGTCACATGTCTGCCAGCTATGTGAAGAATCCTTGTAACCACTTCTATAAATGCGAGCTTGGAGGCAAGGAACAAGCCTTGTGTGTTTGTGAGCTGGGTACTTATGCAGGATGTCTAATAAGTACACATAGTTACTGCATGCCCTCAGGTATTTGTATGGTGCTGAGACTAATAACCAACTGGTGTAAGTCTTTATATTCATTGGATATGGCTAACTCTAGTTACATTTATTTACCTCAAAGTTTTTAATGGGATGTAATTGGAAATGACTTGCACGAAATTTGCATACTGATTTGACATTTAAGTATGTGATTAAATAAAAGTGGCTGAGGTCATCACTTGACTAAATTGGCTTAATGAATGTTGATTACACTGTACATATTAATTTAGTTTAGTGAGATCACTCTATTGTACTTCTGAATCTGTTAGCATGTTCCGCTTTATTGATTAGGCTATGGGAAGATGCCAATACCAGGTATGTTCTGGAGCTCATAGGTCCACTGCATTGTGCACACAGCGTAACTGGTTGATCACAGTGCCTGTGAGCATCTAGCATGTGGCACTTTTTCTTTCTCCCTTTGAGGACTCGATCCTTTCCTCTTCACCAATGGCAAAAATCACATCCAACGAGGAATGACTAAAGCCAATGTTCAGATCCTCAGATGTTCATGTCCCCTGTCTCCTGGACCACACCTACTGTGGCTACTCTTTGTGTCTCGGTTTCTCCACCACTCAAATGTGTTAATACTTGACATTCTCATCTGAAAATCTATTTTCCCTTGGAGATGCAGAGTCTTATCTTCCTCTCCTCTCAGCAACTTTAAACCTTTAACTTACTGTAAAGAAGTATCTTCCTTTCCCTGGTAGGTAGCATGAAGGAAGGGAAATTTTCATTCTTATTTGCTTATGAGTCCATTCATCAGTCGCAGGAATGAGTATTACTCTTTGTGATAGCAGTAGAAGGGTCATACAGCTTTCCTTTCTCCCTCTGCTTAGTGGAAGAGAAAGAAATATGAGTGCATATTAGACTGAAGTATAATTGCTCATGAATTCACCACATAATTGATTTGACAAAGTCAGATATTATGAACCTTAATTAAATTTGACTTGATCTTGTAATTCCAAACTCAAGCAGCTCAAATACCAGTCAGTTTTTGCTGTTTCCTAATGCTCTTTGAATAGAGATTTAAAAATTCCAGGAGAAAATACTGTATAAGGAGATGTCTGTGTTGCGTGTATTGTGCTAAGCTTTTGTGGCTTCCATGAAGCTAGATGTGCCTGTGCTTCAGGATGTGTTGTGTAGATGTTGGGACGCATAGGAAGGGAGTAAAGTTCCAAAGAACAACTTCAGTTTTGTGTCCCAGGTAGTGAACATGCTAATGAGCTACAAAAACAGGGCGGAAGAAAGGACAGGCAGCCTGGCCTTTAAGCCTGAGGCTCTGTGAAATCATCTTGTAGTGCTTCCTTTACCAGACAGTTTGAAATAAATAAATAAAATAAATCTTCATGCTCCTGTTCATTTGTGTATTTTGGACAAAACTTTTCTTCATCTTGCTTCTCATGCCTTCTTGGATAGCACCATTCTTGTGAGTATTGATAGCACCCAACTCTTGTCTCCTACCAAGAGTGAAGGAAAGGCACAATGTGGAGTAGCAGTAAGTGTGCAGCTTTAAGTGCCAGATTCACCAACGCTGAGTGCTTGTGTTTTACAGCAGTTCTGGCATAATTCTGAGGTCCAGAAAGAGGAATGACCCTGTCATGAAAGCAGTGGGATTTCCTCCATTGATTTCAATGGCTTTTGTAATTGGCCTGAACATTGTAAGCCTCATGTTCAGAAGACTGTTAAGGATGCACTCAGTCCTCAAGCATATCAAGCACTTGCTTAGAGTTAAGCTCATGCTTTTGTGCATTGTCAAGCTAGGGCCTAAAAGGCAGATAAGGTGTCTCATACTGAAAAGATAATTGCTCTAAGTACGTCTCCTGCCAGATTTTATGCAAAACTTTGCTAAATATGTTTTGGGATGATGAGGTTAAAGCTTTTCTGCTGTTGGTTGACCATGGTCCTTTACTATCTTAGCTTTTGAGGTTCCTGCTTTAGAAGAGGAGAGCTCTTTATCCCTCCATCCCTTGCCAGCTCTGTTTGTAGACCCTAGGTTGCTACTCTACCTGGGATGGCAAAGGACGCGTGCAAGCCCCTAGCTTCCCAATAGTCACACTGCAGCAAAGCTTATGCACATTGCACAAGCACAGTGGTTTGGGAGATGTGCAGTTGCCTTTGGGGAAACTGTTCCAGAGGGAACTGAGCTTCCATATGGAACATGTTTCAGTGGCATATGCCATTAATCCTGCATGCTGAATTATTCAGCAGTTCAGAATAATGAATCATTGAACAAAGCCTGGCATTATGCAGCCTCGTGAAGCAAACCCTTCCAGTGTTCACTGGGTGGGAGTACTGCAGCACAGTATGTGACTTTGTGAAAGCTGTGTACCTAAGGAATTGTCTTTCAGGCCACTTCTTGTGGTTGTCTGAGCAGCGCCTTCCATTTTGCTGCATGTAAGAGCTCAGGACTCAGTCACCTGCATAGTTTTGGCTCAGGCTGCTCTTTGATACAAAGTGCAGAGCTGCAGTGGTTCCCAGAGAAGGACCAAAAGTAGTGACATCTCTGAAAATACCTTTCTCTATTGCTGGACTTGTAGCAGTGAGAAATACAAGGCATTTTTGTTAACCGATGTAAACAATTTTCAGTAGAGCTGTGCCAACTTCGATCCATTATAGATACTGTTCTTTATCTCCATCAGGATTCTCCAAAGGAAAAACAGTTGTGCCCCTCTTTGGAAATCTTACAAAGATTTTTGGAGAAGAAGAGGTGGTTTATAGTGCTGGGTTTTAAGAATGTTACTCTTAGGATCATACCTTAATTATGATGATAACTTTCTGTAGCTGTGGTGCTGAAAGCTCAGTTTACTGCTAGCCCATAGCTCCTAAACCCGAGCCCCAGTGTGTCAGGTATGGACCTATTGGCAGAATATTGACAAGAATCTCTTTCATGAGGGTTTAGAGGTGTAATGACAATATGGATGGGGAAGGAGAGAGCAAAGCCTGGCAATGGAAGGTCTCCTGTTTGCCTGCTTTGTCCCTTCTTCAGGAGTCAAACTTTCTCCCCAAGCTTTTTCACTGACTTTGAGATACAGATGTCTTCCTGAGAAAGGGACAAGAAGGGTGCCTAAGGAGCAGTGATTTGACAGGCCCAAATGATGTGCTAGGCACTGCCTACCACAGCAATAGTTCCAGTGTAAAAATCCAGACACATTAACATTTAAATAGAGGGTTTCCCTGGCAGCCCACTGACCAAACTGTGTGTACAACTGGGTAATAGCCTGGATGTGTAAAAGCTATAAATTCGATACCTTAGAGGAAAATTGCCATTCATTTATCTTCAAGTCACAGCCTGAGTAGGTCCTGCTGACAACTGTGCCTTCTTAAACTTAGGAATACTGACTTGCCCCCTGCATTTGCCTATTTGTCCCTCTTTCTCTATTTTGCTCCCAGTGTGCTCAAAAATGATCTGCTGGTTTGGAAACAAGTTACTGAGCAAAACCTGGCTCTTTGGATCTTTCCAGGCAGTGATACCTGTCTGTTGTAACACACTGCACTCCTTGCACCCTGTTACATGATGCTGATTCTGTGCTTGTGGTCACTCTGCTTCTGCATGGAACTGTAAGAGCCAGCTGTCAAGCTGCATGAAAATGGCTTTGCTTTTTCTGTGTGTGTGCCTGCAAAGTAGAAACAGCACTGCATTTTGTGTGAACAACATGGCTAGCTTTTAGATGAGTTCTTCATATTTGTGTGTTACTGGCGTTGAAATTTTTATAAAAGAGTAAGTGCCCTCTCAGAGTGGATTTCTGCAAAAGGGTCTATATTGGTGAAGATGAACTTGAAGAACGATGCTTTGCAGAGGTGCTATGAGCTATGGCCTCCTTTGGTAGGTCTGCAGCCTGAGCACAGTGTCCGTCCTGTAGGCAAGCTGGGCTTGCACTGCTCATGCATGCTGACTTGTGTGTGCATCCCATGGTAGGTCTGGGGAGCTGCTGTTTGTTAGGTGCATACATGAACAAAAGACAGTCAGGTGAGATGGTCAGATACACTGATCAAATTTTAGAATTTTTTACTCAAGTGAAAATTTTGTAATTCATCTCAGCAGAACATTATAAGGTCAAAGCAGCTAAACTTTTTTGCCAATTCACAGAATAGTGGATGAAAATGAATCTCCTAAACAATGTCAGCTTAGGACTGAGTAATATATTTGCTTTGTAATCAATATTTGATGGACTGAAAAGGAAAAAAAGTAAAACCAAGCTGGATTTGGACTAAAGTTGACCTCAGAGAAATGTGTGGAATTTCTTAAAGGTCATACTATTTTGTTTTATTAAAAAAAAAAAATCATTTTGACATATTCCATTTCAGAAATGATTTTAATGTCCATTTTTACTTTTAATTTCAAAGAAACATTTAAATTCATGTTGAAATTCTTCTTAATATCGGTTCAGTTGGTTTCCAACTTCTTTAGCTCAATTCCCCAAAACATCCATTGTTTACCTAACTGTTTTTGAGATTTCTGAATATCAAATTTAATCAGTCTAAGACTCCTAAAGAACTAGTGGAGCCCTCTCCGGGGTACTTCTATCCGAATATGGACAGCACACTTGAAAATGTTTAAATAACAACTCTCCTTATACTGCTTGGGATGGCCACTTTGACATAACATTAAATAATAGGTCATGTCAGCCAGCAGCTTTCCTGACCCTAGAGTCAAGGAGCATGCACAAAATGGGTAAAAAACCCAGAGAACATAGGGCTACAATTTATAATAACTAACAAAATAAGTTTAAGTCCCTGTGCAACCCATTTAATGAGCATGTGAGCTAAAATACCTTGCAGCTGAATTGCTGAGTTTGTCTGTTTTTCCCACAGAGCTCATTAAACCTTTTTATGTAACATTGCTGCAGCCATACTTCCCAAATGTGCATTTCAGCCAAGGCTTTCATGTATTTTAATAATTCCTCTTTTTTGTCCTTTCAGTTTAAAGAATAAAACCCTCATTCAATGACCTAAGTAGCTTAAGGGGCAAGTGAAATATCTTATTTCTTTTGAAGAAGATCTGGTGTTTTGTTTTAACAGTGCATATTTACTCTGGAAAGAAAAGGTGCTGTTTGTTCCCAGCTTCAAGAACCCGAGTAACAGGCAACACTGTCAAAACAAAACCATTCAGCATGAAATTTCCTGGCAAGTCAATAAAGGCAGCCATAGCCTGTCCACTGAAAGCTGATGGATTTGGCTTTGGATTAGTGGACTCGGAACCTATGGCCACAGGTCTCTAGAAGCAATTTAAAACAGAACTCTTATATCAACTTAATACGTGGTGCCCACCTAAAAGTTCTGGAGATGGGGCAGATGTGATGCTTGTTCTGCATACTGGCTTGCTCTGTTCTGCATGCCTCTGCCCGAGGGGCGTGCTTTGGCAGTGTTCAGCAGGAGGTGTGTGCATGGTTGATCTATCTCCATGCCCAGTGAGTATGGCCACAATGCTGAGGTCCAGCTGATCAGGCAGGTGACCCATGTCTGTTGCACCCTGCTCATGGGAAAAGCTCCTCAGAGTTGGGCTAACTTCTCTGAGGTGCTGCTTGGTAGTTATTAGTCCTGTTTTCTATTGAGTGATGGCATTTAGGCAGATATCTTATGGACTCCCAGTGTGACTATCACTGGAGCTTTTAGTGGCAGTGTTTCAAAAGATTTTCTTGTTCCTGGGACCCCTTGGTGCCACATGGGGAGAGCACCCTGTCCTGGGCAATGGAAATGGGCCTGGCATGTAAAGCCCTGGCGTTGAGAAGAAGGTCCATGGTGCTGGGTGCCAGCACTGCTTGCATACATCCTGGGAGTCAGAGCAGGCTACCTTTCCCCCTGCACTGCTGGACATCTGCAGCGATGGCTCCTGGTTAAGGAGGCCACCTAACCTGGAGCACTGTCTGTCATGAGCCTGAGCAGAGCTGCAGAAGAGTATTTGAGAGAAACATTCAAACAGAGCAGGCGGGGTACTTAGCCCTCAGAAGAGCATCCTAATGAATGATGCAAATACTTCCATTAAGGATAAACTCACCAAGTGCTGCCTCGGTCTTGGGAGCACACAGTAATTGACTTGAAACAAATTATTTAAAGCTCAGGAGATGCACACCAAGTGTCTCTGGATTTTTCTGTCTACTAAGGAGCCATGGGATTTGGATTTTGAATCTTCTTTTTTGTGTGTGTGACTCTTAGTCATTACTGGAATTGATTCTTCTGCTACTGATTCTACATATTCTGTTTTCCCTCCACTAACTGTTACCCATTCTAACTCTAATTTTTCTGGTTCACTTTCTCATTTTAAATCTCACCTAAAACCCCTCCAACCTGTATTTTCAGAATCCTAGTGCGGCTTTGTCTGGGTTTGACCCAGAACTTGTTGGTTGTGAGTCTTTGTGCTGACTTCCATGGGCTAGTGTCCCTTCCCTCCTCTCTGTACCTGTGCAGGGAGAGATTTTGGGAATTTTTGTTCCCATGGTTGTTGATGTGAGTGTCTGCTAAGGTATACCCGTTGTGGTGAAGAACTGCTTTGGGGCTAGTTAAGCTGAAGCCGTATGGGGCTGAGCTTATCAGGAGTCTCCTGCCAGCTGGGGAGGAAGAGTGAGGAGTAAGGATGGGAAGAAGGATAAGATGGCCCAGAAGTATTTCATCAGCTTTAGGTTATGCCTGGCCCTCCTCTCTTTTCTCTGCTGCCTCCTCTCCCAACCCTATAAAGCCCTTTATGCTGATTGCCACATGGAGAGAGTAGGATGTGCTTGGGCAGTGGGGAATAAGAGGCAGAGCCATTACAGAACAGGAGGAGAGCTGGAGGGACAGAGCAGCCAGGGAAATCATGGGTTGGAAACTTAGTCTCTGCCCCACAACTAATCTGAATAGACAAGAGAGCCATGGGCAGGAGGAAAGCAGCAAGAATTTCTCACAAAAGGTGATCTGGGCATATGAATACTGTGGCTTGGATATAAATTTTTAAGAACTAAACCCCTTTGAGGATCTAGTGCAGGGGACTTGCCCATGGCTACACAGATTGGCTGTGGCAGAGCTGGTAGTGCTCTTGGATCCTATGGAATTTTCTGTTTCACTCTCAATACCTTCCTCCCTTTCCCCCATTTCTGAACCCCTGGAACACAGCCTGGCATATTTGACAGCATCTTTGATATCTGACAGCATCTTTGCTGCCCCAACACAAATATTAAATTTAAACACTTCTGTACTATATAGGATAAGTTCTATTCCCTGGGGCATGTAATGGCTGAATGTGGAGGTGTGGAAGCCCAGAAGAGAAATCCATCTGAGTTTGGAAGCTGCATGGGGAGTTTTTCAAAACAAGACACTGCTAAGGAGCAAAGGCGATGGGGGTCATGAATACCTTCTTTCTGTTTAACTTGCTTCAAGGACTTAAGGTAATTGCCAGGGCTAAACTAAGAGTTTACCAATACACCTTCAAAATGGACCATGTTCTAAACTTCGTGTTAAGTTCTGGAAAATTTCTAATGTCTTAGATCAGCTGAACGGTTCTATTTAATACAGCTGCCAAAGTTCAGCATTTTTAAAAATCATACTTACCGTTTTCAGTGAAATTACCCTGTCCTGATTAAGTCTCCTCTGAGTCTTTGTGAAATTTGCTGCTTGAAAATATCTGTAAAGAAAGGACTTCCTGGCTCAGTTGAGAAAAGATTTGTTTTTCATTCTCTGCAAAATGGAGAATAGTCAGTTTTCTGAGGGGATACTAGTTATCATATGCTTCAGACAGGCCCGGCAGTGTCCCAGCACATTTCTGCATGCCAGGAGAAAAATATCTGTCTTTGGTGGGACCATCACTTGTTGACCACCTCTGAAAAGCAAGGTTTACATTGCCTGAACAACTTCTGCAGGCAGCTTGTCATTCGCCTGCCTGGGCAGCCATCAGTGTGATACAATGCCAGGGTGCCCCACTCCGCAGCTCCACTCCCTGCCTTTGAACGCCTCTGACAGCGCTTTTGTGCTACTGACAGAAGTTGAGGCTAGTACACAACAGTTTCTTAATCACTTTCTGGCAAACACCATTAAGCCTCATGAATGCAAATTAACAGATGATCCGTTTTCTCTGAGTCTCAGTCCCATCACATGAACTTACATTATACAGCAACTTTTAAAAAAATGAGTTTTGCAGTGCTTACTACAAATTGATTTGTGGCTTTTCTGCTTGGATTTGATTGGGCCAGCTAAGCCCTGAACAGCAAAGTTGTGCTCTACTCCCTTATTCTCCACTGGAGGGAACAAGGTGAAATTCTGACCAGAGTTAGTAATGGAAAGGAGTCAGGGACTAAATACAGGAAAGATCTAGCGCATATATAAGAAGAAACTTTGAATCTGACCTACCTTTGCTTGTTGAGGCAGCTGTCAAGAGACCCCAGGAGCGCCTGGTAACCTGTTTAGCTCACCCAGCCAGCTGCTGACTAAAGGTAAATCACAGCAGCCTTGTTAATCTGCAGGCAGATGAAGCATCTGTGAGCACTGACTGCAGGATGTTGCAGAAGCTATTAGCCTGAGCTGGTTCTGGATGGATTGTGGCTTGGGTTGAGTTGGGTGTTGGATTTAAAGATCAGAAATCCTTGCTAAGGCTTTT
Organism: Rhea pennata; assembly: GCF_028389875.1. Classification (NCBI taxonomy): domain Eukaryota; kingdom Metazoa; phylum Chordata; class Aves; order Rheiformes; family Rheidae; genus Rhea; species Rhea pennata. Next base: position 8,366,591 of record NC_084685.1, read on the forward strand.
AAATACGTTGAGGTTTTTGTTTGATTTTCCAAAAAAAAATCAGCAATAGAAGAGTGAGGTAAGAACAAGGGTGACCGATGCTTCTCTGGTTCTCGAGAAAAGGCTATCAGGAAAGTGAGGGCTTCTCTCTGCTGTCTTAGTTCCTGACTGCTTGTTAGTATTTCAGGGACAAGAATACTAAAAGGGTAGAGGCTGGAAGTCATAAGTTTACTTTAAAATGGAAAGGTCTCTTGGGCTCAGGCCAAGTAATTAGGTTCCAAACTTGAAAAGTCTGTCTTGAAATGAGAATTTAAATGAATTAGCTGCATATATCGGCAAGTGCTGAAGGGGCTATTTTAATTTAAAAGCTAGATATATTCCTGGCTTGGCACATACAGCTTAATTATGGTCAGCTTTGACAATAAACAAAAACACAAGGAGAGACCAGAGCCTGGCCTATGCAGCTCTGTGATTTAAAAATTATTTTAGAAGTATTGAAATTGCTTTCTAATTAATTGACTCTGACCTAATAGTATGCCTGTTGAGGGAAGTTAGCTGGATCTCTTAGTTGAATTATTTTAAACTTGAAGTATTAGCCTGAGGCATCTAATGGGGGTTCAGCTTGTGGGGATGCTCGGGACCCCCTGCTCCTGGCAGGGCTAGCCCCTTGCTTCTAGCATGGGTTTTCCAACAGCCCAAGAAGTGGCAGGCTGTGGTGCTCCCCAAGAAGAGCACTGCTCAGGAGGGCTTAATGTGGTTTAGTTCTGACCGATGCCTCAAAGGTGTCCAGGCTCACCTCGTTTTGTGCCTGCTGTCTAAGAGGCTAGAGGGAGTGACCCATATGGTGGAGTGTGGCACTCACTGCTACTGAGAACGGCTGGAGCTACTTTGCACAGCTGCAGTGGTTTTCCTGTGCATCTAGTTGTTTTCACTCAAGTTTTGCTTTCTTTGGTTCTAAGAATTAGCATAAATGAATCTCAGCATCTCTGTTGTACTCTTGAATATGGAAATTCAAAAGGAGCAGAGACTTACAGCTAATGCCCTAAAACTGAGTAAGATCACAAGTATTTCAAATGCAGTATTGGAGAACCAGCATTGCGGACTCAAGTCACGCTGGTATCAGCAGTAGTGTGACAAAGCTAATGTTCTTAAGGGATGATTCTTGAAGGCAGTAGCATGGAAGGGGCTTTCCAGTGTCCTCTGTGAAACAATGCACCACAGCAGAGACTTACTGTCATATGCTGCTTGAAACCTGACCTCTACATACAAGGCACCTGATCAGCTTTACACTGTAGAATTGACCTGGGGGCTCAAGGCGCTTGTGCAGGCCAAACTCGCTTCTGCAGTAAGATGAGTTGCAAAGCAATTCTGATCCTAGTGAAATAACCAAAGAGCTCCAGGGCTGGGGCGGTGCCGAACCTGCTGGGGAGATGCTTATTGTCTTTTAATGCAAGCAGAGAGGTCTTTTTGCTAGGCAAATTTAATGAATTTAGTCTTGCAGGCTGTTGGAAATCTGCCTGGAAAACTGAGCGAAAAGTAGAGCAAAAGTTGTCATCACTAAAAAGCTGTGGGGAATTTAAATCACGAATAATTAGTAAACAGGGAATTCACTGCCTTTAGGTGTAATAATCAAGGAGTTGTAGATTACCACAAAATAAAAATGGAATCAGCAAACTTAAACACTTGTCTCAAAAAACGTAAGTACAACTATTGGAGTAAAGCCACAGTCCTGTCTATAAGATGTTGTTTGAATTGTGGACTATTACAGATTTCTTGAAATCTCTAGAAAATCAGTTTTTCTTATTTTCAATTTCTTTTCAGATGCACATCATCCCAAAGCGTAAAAATATAAGTTAATATTTCAGTGTCTTAGTTTCCTTCATATTTTGGGGTGTGTGCTAATGCTGCGGAGCTGGGTAAGGGCACATTTCATATGCTGTGAATGTTTCCTATATGCTGGAGCTGAGCTCACAGCTGCTCTCAGGAGTCTGCTTGGATGGGTACCTTTTGCACTTCATGCTGAGGAACAGTTTTCTCCAGGTCTGCAGTCCCAGGGACTTATTTTTATGCATTTTGAATAGATAGCTGTAAAATAAAGAACTTCTAAGGAAGGTTTCCACACACTGAGAAAGTTCTAGGGTTGTGTTTTTAAATGCAAAAAAATAAACTAAGGAAAAAGGGAGTGCTTGCTTACTACACATTTAAGGTATGGAAGCCACCAAGAACAAAAACAAGCAGGGGAGACTTTGGTTGTAATGGGGAGTGAAAGCAATCAGCTGACTCTGGGAGGCAGGACTTGCATTAAAAAAGGTATGTTAGGATGTAGTAAAAGCTTTAAGTGTACCATATCCCTAGATGAAAGGGATGAATATTATGCCTAGTGAAAAATTATCATGAGAATATGAACAATATCTAGCTTTTATAACTAATATGAAGTTGGAGGAATGTGACAGAACCTCCTGAACTATTGAAGAGTAAGAAAGGAAGAACTCTTAGCTGATTGTCACAGTCTTATCTCGTTAGCCTGGTAATTCTCCACCCAGAATTTATTTACCAGTCAAATCTTACTGTCATATTTTGAACACTGCATCATTAACTCTGTTATTTGTCCCATTAACATAGTTCATCGTGCAGTGGAGTTTGCCAGTCATCATGAACACTGAGTTAGCGCATGGCTTAGAGCAGAGACTAAGATGTAAAGGCAGATGTGTGTCTCTGGCCTGATTATAAGCTGTAGCTGGTGAAACAGGGAGTGATTTAATGAAGTTTTGATACAGCTCATCAAATACTGAAATGGGAAGATGCAATATTAATTTAGAAACTCATTATCATTTCAATTGTAGTCATTCTGAAGAGTGTTAATAACAGGGGAGCTTGTGGCAGTTTGGAAAGATGATGCATTATTCTAAAGGCAAAACTATTCTTCAAAACTATGTTTCATTTGACACCTAAACGTTCAGCATATTCCTGTTATCACCATGTAATCAATTTTTTGCCATGTCTTCCATGCTAACAGAACGTAATCACTTTAGGCATTTCATACGCTGTACTATAAGCTTCTGAAATGGCTAGGCAGGAGGATTTGAAAACACTGTGTTGACAACTTATTTTTTAATCCTAAATTCTCTGGTGGAATTAAGTGACTTCAAATCCTGTTAATGACAGCAGGACCTATACAATCAAAAAGAAGGATGCAAATGTGTCATCTAAAATGTGCTCCTTTTGTGTCAGACTGACATTTATTATACATGATGCTGACCACAATTGCTCTACAGGCTTTAATCTCTTTTACACTAAAGTTAGTTCACATCGAGAAAAATGAATTGCATCTTGTTCTACTTAAACAGCAGCATGATTCTCAGGTAAGATCAGAGTCTATTACTGGTGATGATAGGTGCAGTAATAATAATACATCTTGATTTTTTTTTTCTGTCCCCAGGTGCAATTTAATAGAAAAATTGGCATTGAACTTATGAATTGAACAAATTTGGACTGATCGCTGTTTGGAGAACATATGAAACCTGTCCATTTTATGCTGACACTTTCTCAGATTGTAGGCACAGTTGAAGTGAAGAGCCTAAGTTTCTCATGTTGCACAAGTGATAAGTTTGGCCTCTAAGAAGCAATCAGTTGTAGCTGACAGAAAGGGACATGCTTTTTCTTGAAAAGATGTATATGAGTGTCACTGCTGCTGACCCCTATAGAATTTCCCTGTTCTCAGCTTCCTGAGATGCAACAAAAATGAATATTCTGCAAGATACACTTGCATGCTGTGAACTGTCTTGTATGGTTGATGCATGGAAACAAATCTTTAAATGGATGCCCAGTTGCTCGTGAACATAAGCCCTCTACCATGCGTTTGAATTCTGAAATGCTTGTGTGACAAGGGTATGTGGCCAAGTTCATTGGAGTCATTTGTTCTTTTTTCCTTTTCTACCTAATAGCGATTCCTGAGCCTGTGAAGGATCTGGGGGGTTGAGTGTATGCTTTGAGGCTGTATGCAAGGCACCTTTGCATCATATTAGTGCTTTACTGTAATTGGCAGGATCCTTCTGAAATTGCTTCTTGTGACTTGAACAAGTTGCAGTCTGAACAAGCACTTAATGACACTCTTCTGGTGGTGGAGCTTGAGCAAATCTTCCAGCTAAAAGCAGAATCAAGGCAGCATTTTGCATCTATTGTTAGTCACAGACATTTTATCTGTGGATATGTGAAATTCTCAAATGGTCTGGCAGGGCAGTTTCTTCCTAATGTTTTAAACTGAATTCCTATCCTGCTGCAACTCTGTGCCATGTTGCCGAGATACAAAGAGAGACTTTGGGCTACTCCTGAGATTGCCGCGTAAGGGACAGTTCAGCGAACCGCTCCTGGTTGTCAGTGCCAGGGCACACACAAATGAGGAAGACTTGCTACTGCAAGCAGGCTCCCAAATTACTACAGCTAGCATAGAACCTCTGAGAAAGTCACTGCAATGGCTCAGCTTCACCAGTCTGCCAGACAACTAGCACAGTGGGCACCAGTGATGAGTGAAAAATTTGGGGTCCACCATAACAAAGGAAGCTGGATGTGCCATTGGCGTGGGTGTGCGAAGTGGTTGCCGAAAGAAGGCCTTTGCTGCCAAGAGAGCTGTCCTGCGAGGAGTCTCTTGTGTGTGCCAGAGCTGGGGGTGTATGAGCCAGGCTTGGCGTGCCAAATCTCAGAAGGACGCAGTTAGTATTAAGAGAAATAGAAAAGCAGTTCTAGGCATTTAAAATACCTGGTCCTTTCTCCTCAGTTCTAAGTGATTGGGAATGATGAAGTTACCTCTAGTGGCTGGTATATTTTGTATTTGAGAAAAGCAATAGTTACAATGTTAGCATGACTTGTAGAGCTTGCACTGCATGTTCTTTGTCCAAGTGAATTGTGATGTTCTCGCACCTGCAGGTTTTTCCTTGCCTCTGCTGTCTTAATGAATGAGGGTAGCAATTATTTAAGAGGCCAGGTGCTGTCACATCTGCCAGCAGAGAATCCATCCATCCCTCAATGGCTTGTTTTTTCATCATGAGGAAGGATTTTACAGTTATTAAAAACTCTTTGATCAAGGATTAAAAATTTGTGCCCCATTGACTCCAAATAAAATGACCAGATTCTCCTTTCAGGAAATAGTTTTGTAAATCAAATAATGGAAAAATCATTTCTTCAGTAATTCTATTGCTTGGTCCCAGACTGGGACCCCCAGGTGTACTGAAAATCCCCTTACTCAAACCTCAGCTTTTACAGCTGTATCTAGACTCTGTTAAATGTTGCATTTTTCCCTACTGGGGAATGAGTATAGCTGAGATTGGTGTTATGCTTTGCCTCTTACTGTCATTTCAAATTTTTTATATATTTTCCTGCCCAGAATGGTGATATTCAAGCCTCTGATTGTGCTATAATGGCCAATTATACAGTGTTCTGCCCTAGGAAACACTGTAGGACAAGGTGGCCTAAGGGACAGGCTACATAATATATAATATAACATATTTTGACATGTTCTCATTGAATAAAATCTGTAAAAATAAATCCTTGTATTAGATTGCTTGTTTCCCAGTAATTTAAATCAACAAAGACCTTAGCTGCATCTCCAGTGCTCACTGATCTTTCCATGTGATGGGGAAAGATAAATAACGAGGTAATATTTTACTTTTCAGGTTCTGGCATTGGCAAATGCTTCAAAATGCATTCTGTGAATTTATGATGCTGGTGGCAGGCTTCCATGGCAATCCTTGTAATTAATCACTCAGTTTAACAATGAGGAATATTTCATTGGTCTGATTAGCACCAGGTGAAGTAATTAGCACACTTAATCAGGTGCAGAGTAGGACTGGGATAGAATTCAGGCGGAAAGACTTTTGTTTGAAAACAAACTATTTCCTTTCCTATATTTGAGAACAGCCTGCAGCATCAGGTGCTCCATGTGCTGAGACAAAGCTGCTGTGGCTGCCCGCTCTGGCCAGTGGCAGCCCCTTCCACCGGGAGAGGCTCCAAGTGCAGGGAATGAGGCTAGAGGGTCCGTGAAAAAGGTCTCTAATATGAAAACAAGGTCCAGCACTGTTTGAATATGAGGTGACCAGGTGACTGATGTAAGCTACTTGCAAATATTTGTCCTTGCAAATAGCTGCAGGAAGGCAGTAGAAAGTCTCAAAAGACAAATGACAAATTTTTGCATTGTTCACCCGAGTGAAGTTTACCCACCTGCTGGAGATGTTGCTTTCCTTCTCACAAGTGGTGCTGTACTATCACTGACAGATTTTGTGGCTGTGACCATTCCTTCCTGGAATGTTTGCTAGGAGTTCTTAAAAACACATTCTATAAAGATACTGTTTCTCTGTTTATATTGTCTTTCAACTGCACTCTCTTTGCCTAGAAAGACTCTTAATGCTGTAATGAATATTTTACATGGATCAGTTTGCTGTAATGGTTCTGAACAACCCTAAACAAGCTAGGTGCACCGCTCACTTCAGTGTCAGGTTAACGTGATAGTCTCTCTCAAATAGATCTGTATTCAGTACTGGAGATTTCTTTCTGGTGCCTTCACCTTTGGAATTCATCCTGTATCTGCACATTGCATGCATGGTTTTTAAATTGCAGTGTAAAGCTCACTTCTGTATCATATATATTTTCACATTCAGGATTTTAGTGGTTCTAGTTCATTGTATTATAATTGGATAGCCACAGGAAAATAACTGTCAGAATAGATAGGCTCCTAACAATTTTTTATGTCTAGTGAATTATGTGCACTTTTTTCAGATGCTCATATATTTATACATTCCCATGGTGCTGCATGCATCCTTAAAGGAAATGCAGTGATAAACTATCATCTCAAACATTGGAAAGGGCCTGATTTCCTTCAACCAAGGTGATGTCTGCAACTGGCTAAAACAGCAAATAGAACAATCTGAAAATAATGTGAAATATCTTAAACTGTAGTTACTTTCTTATCCTATGTTCTCCTAATGATTTTCCCAGGCTTTCTAAATCTGGGTTGGTTTTGTGATGTTTATGGAGCAGTGCCTGTCCATGAAGGTCCTATGGGACCGGCAGGTGGTGCTTTATCTCTAGCCCAGTCTCCATGAAGTCCTGGCTGCAGGTTGATGGTCGTGAGGTGACCTTGCGTCTGGCTTCCCACATGTCTAGAAAGGAGATTTTTATCTCTGGGACGTTAAGGTAGGAGGATGTCTTCCCTGGCTGTGGGCAGCTATGTAAGTTATGGATACTCCAACCTCTGTAACCTCTCTGTCTAACAAGTTCAGCTGAAATTGTTCAGCATTTTCAAAAGGCAGTAGAGCAGCACGTGCCCATGTGGGGAGCATGATCACACAAGCTTTGACTTTGGGAGGCAAGCTGAAGAAAATCTTGCTGTGATGCTTTAAATGAGAAGTTCCCTTAACCATAGGCAGGAGGCTGCAGTGGGGGCTCGGTGCACTGTCTACCCTGGGCTGTGCTGCCCGCATGGCACCCGTTCTCCTGAGAGTGCTCTTATAAAGAGCTCCTGGTCAGGTGTTGATACTGCTTTTTCTTTAACTGGGTTGCTAGCTGAATCTTGCTCTGTTTTGAGACTTTAGGATATTTTAGAAATATTTGTGGGATACAGATTATAGGTCTCTCATCTGCCCAGAGCTCACTTCAAGCATGCTAGCACATGGAGATGGCCTCTGTTTTTTTAAGTAACCCTTTAACTTGCAAACCTCCACATGTGTTCCAAAAGGAGTCTGCTGGATGAGTTTGTGATGTGCAATTTCACCGTGCTTTCAGAATAGCCTATCACAGTTGGAGAAGAAGAAGAAAAAAGGAAGATAAAATTGAATACCAGATTAAGCATTTTATCTGAGGGTTTAATCAGACTGTCTGTGGTGAGCTTTGCCAGAAGCAAAAATATTTCATTGCTTTTCTAATTACTACAGCGAAGTAGTAAGAGAAGTTCTGATGAAAACCTTTTCCCTGCAGAGAATGAAAACCTTGTGGATGTGCCTTTGAGGTCTGTTACTAATGCTTTCACCTAGAACTAGCAGCTGCGGGCTCTTACTGGGTCCCCTCACAGTAAGCAGGAGGCTCTTCCAGGAGCAAGCAGGCAGCAGATGCAGAGAAGAGCTGTGGTGCCTCTGTCACCATTTTACAGAAGAGAGGAGCTGACGCATCCAGATTAAGGCAGGAAACTCATTTTCCTGATGTATGTGATCAGGGAGCTCTCCCCCTCTGGTAGAATTCAGTGAATTCTTTGCTTAGAGTGCATCAGTGGGTGAAGAGACTTAGAAAATACCTCTCAGTGCCCTGTAGTTGATGGCTGCTCAGATTCATTTTATTTACCTAGTGTATTTGCCTTTTTAAAGGTAAGGCCAACCATTAATTCAGTAATTCAGGGGCCCAGCAGATTCGGAAGCTTTCAAAGGTTACTGCTTGCACAACCTAGTCCCCTAATCTTCTGGGACTCGCTGTGTGAAATGGTGGAAATAGTGCATGATGAGGGAATGCCCTTTGGAAAAGGTTAAGCCTGCTGCCAGTTTATCATGCAGCGCTCTGAACGGGGGAAGAGGGCCTGTGGGAAATCAGAGGGAAGCAGGCATGCTCGCGCCGATTAGTGCGAGCCTTGCTGTCCTGCATTCGCTGAAGAAATAAGAAGAGGTACATGCAGAATTAGGATTAGGCTCATCTCTGTGGACAGAGCAGTCCAGAACATAGCTGCAACCGCTTAGTTTTAGCTCATTTTTAGTCTCTCCAGAGTGCTCATGCAAAATCTTTCTCGCAGTGTTTCTGTGATAGAAACTTCTCCCCTCCTAAACAAAAAGCAGTTTATCTGAGTTCCAGCCTATTGGTAAACTATAACCTAAATGCTTTTCACCTTGTAAGTGGCTGTGCACATGGTTTAATGGGTTTTTTTTGGCAGCATATGTAATTCTGCATGTGAATTCTGCATCTTTCTTTGGATGTTGAAGGGTAAGCAGGACACAACCCTAACCTGGAGAACTGGAAGGAATGAGAAAGCTGATCCTTAACTATTAGGAGTTTATATCTTTGTAAGCACGCTGCTGGGTGTGTTCTCCTTTGCTGTGTCTAGGAGATGCTGGTGTGGGCTCTCCAGGGTGGTGGTTAGTCCTTTGGTATGTTCCCATTCGTGTGAGCATCAGAAGCAGGAATATTGCAGTCTTGTGGGACTGCTTCTTTGATTCCATCTGTTCGCAAGATGTTCAGAGAGCTCCAAATGTCTTCTGGCTCATTATTCCTTGTAGTACAGAGAAGTTGGTAAAATATGTTTTAATATTATGGGTTGCAAGGCAGTGAAAGCCCCTGACAACTGCAGTGCTGGTGAAGCCTAGCTCTGCGGAGAAGGCAGCACGAAGCCTGTGTGCTCTCCCCTGGCCTGTATTGTGCTGCTCATGAGTAAGTTTTGCCTTGAAGGGCAGAATTCACAGTTTGCAGTTTTATGGTTAGACAAAGGCTTATTTTGCAGCTCATTTTCATCACTGGTATTTTGCCTTCCTAGTATTTTCATTATTGCTAAGCTCAAGTTCCTCAATTATGTAAGAGAGCTTGAAAATCCTGACACTTTCTAGTAAGTACTTCTTCGATTACTCTTCTCTGTTCCTGTTTCTGCACAGTGAAGTTGCATTTCGGTTTTGTTTCTAACCTGACATCTAGGAGAACTGAGATCCTCTCACTGCCAGCTGACACAAGGAGAAATGGAAATCTAAACAAAAAGCCCAAGAAATTGCAGCCTTGTTGTAAACAAAAGATGAACTCAGCTTCATGTCACTTGTATTTGCTGCCTCAGGGAGAACTTTCTTTGCAGGAGGAAATCCTGCAGGTTCCTTGTCTGCAGCTTGCTTTGGGAGGGAGCGTTCATGCAGTTTTTTCAGCTCCATTAAATAGCACAGCTGCCCAAACAGCTAAATGAATGAGGCTAATGAACATGTGCACAAGCTGATGGTTCAGGAGCTAAATTGCCTGGGAGCAAGCAAAACAAAATTAGGCAAGGAAAGAACCTGATTGTTTTTCAAGTGATAAAAGATTGGCATGAATTATGGGAGGCTTTAGAAATTTTGAAGATACATAGATTTAAATGGTTACATTTGTTTCAATTTAATAAAGATGGGAGAACAAAATGCTTGTTCAAAAGTATCATACACTGAGGTTTCAATCTAATTTACTCAGATTGGGCTAAGAATTAATGTGTCTGCTTTTGGGATTAAAAATTATTTTTTTCGTCATGGGGGAGCCCACTCAAAACAGAACAAAGATATAATAGCCAACTGAGAGCCAGGATAAAAGAGATGCTCTCTTAGCAGATACAGGCTGCACTGTACTTCAGCAGAGAAAAGGAAAAGTTGAGCAAAGCAGTGTCTCACTGCTGTGAGACCTGTGCAGTGCTCAGTACTCTGTAGAAGATGTAGGTTCAAGAAGGCCAGCAGTGGAGCTGCTCTTCTCTGCTGATGCAATTTGAGGCATTTTAACATACATTAGTTCTCTTTTCCAAATGGACTGATGTCAGAAGTCCAGCTTTGAAGTTGCCTTTGGTTCAGCTCAGATGCAGAGCTTCGAGAGCAGACCTGAGCACCTGATGTCTGCATGCGTGAGGTGAATCTGTGTGTTATAGGGAACGGCCTGCGGCTGCAAAATGCAGATGGGCTGGTTACTGCCCCGCTCGCACGTCCGCATCCTTGGCAGTCTGGGAGAAGAGAGGGTAAGCCTAAGTGCAATGGAAAACCTCAGAAATTTTGATACAGTTCTTAGTGGATCTAAATCTTCCCATTTCCTCTTTTTGAAGTTTTCTTTGGTTTTAAACCAAAACTTTAATTGAAAGTTGAATCATGTTGGTTTCCAAAGTTGTTATTGCTTTTTTCCTCAGTTGTTAGTGTTCTTCTGCCACCTTTGGAAAATACAATATTTCTGTGAAATACTTCTGAAAAGTGTCTCAAAGCACATTTTGATTAAAGCTTTAAGAACTGAAATGTGAAAAGTGTGCTGTTATGGATAGTCTTCCAAAGTAATCCCTTTATGAAAAAGGTGCATGTGTTCATTTAAACCCACTGCTTTCTGGAGCGCTGACCTCTCCTGGGTGGAAGGCCCCTTCTCTCTTAGCCTTGGAAGGTTTTGACAGGTAAACAATAGTCTAATTCCAAAGTTACCTTGCTTCTGAACCTTCCTAAAGCTCCTAATGTTTCCCATCAGCCCTGTCCTTGTGACGATTGCTGTGCAAAAGGTAATTGCAGCATTTTCAGAGTCTCAGATTTCTTTAGAAAAAAATCTGCTGTCTGGTTCATACAACTGTTTCTTTAGCAGCTTCCTTTCCATTCAGATCTCAAGATTACTGTGGCATTGATTGAACAGGAGATTTGTGGAGGGAAATTAAGCCTCCAGAAGATACAATAATTTAAATAATTGGCAATTTTTTGTGTATGTGAGAATGTGAGAAATATAGTGTGCTCATGCACTGTAAATTCCTCCAGGACCGCAGAAGCAGATGAATTCTTATGAAACAAAGATTCTATTTTCATGCAAATATTCCTCTGTAATACAGTACCAAGGGAATAAAAATGACAGGGAAATGTATGATGTACAAGCAGAATTGTTTCCAAAGCAGTGTATTTTCCATGAAGCCTCAATAGCTCTTTATCCTGCAGGCCATGTTGTGCAAAACAAGATCAGGTTTCATGTGAACAGGATGATGGAGGAAGCGACTGATTGTGCTGTTCACACTGATTTTTAAATAGAATCATAGAATCATGGAATCACAGAATCAGTAAGGTTGGAAGGGACCTCTGGAGATCATCTAGTTCAACCTCCCTGCTCAAGCAGGGTCACCTAGAGTGTGTCAGACAGGGTTGCATCCAGGTGGGCCTTGAAGGTCTCCAGAGAAGGAGACTCCCCAACCTCTCTGGGCAGCCTGTTCCAGTGCTCCGTCACTCTCACAGTGAAGAAATTCCCCCTCACGCTCAGGCGGAACTTCCTGTGCTTTGGTTTCTGCCCATTGCCTCTTGTCCTGTCACACAGGACAACTGGAAAGAGTTTGTCCCCATCCCCTTGACACCCTCCCTTCAGGTACTTATCCACATTGATAAGATTCCCCCCCCAGTCTTCTCTTCCCCAGGCTGAAGAGGCCCAGCTCTCGCAGCCGTTCCTCGCAGGGCAGGTGCTCCAGCCCTCGGATCATCCTCGTAGCCCTACGCTGGACTCTCTCCAGTAGCTCCATGTCTCTCTAGAAACGGTCTTCTCCAGTCTTGTATGAAGACAAGGGAAAGCTTTCTGATGCAAAGGCTGTGAGATCAGCCCCTTGTTTCAAAGTTCATTTTAGCGTTATTAAAAAAAAAAAAAAAAAAAAAAAGCAATGGTGCCAAGAGAGAAAAGGTAGCAGTAGTGACTGGAAGTAGATGAGAAAGCCCTGATTCCTGTTGCAAGCGTTACCCAAATCCATACTATCTGAGCTTCATTTAAAGCTCCACTTCGAGGCTGAAATACAACTACGGGCATAGTCTCAGCCTTCAGACAGCTCTACCACGTTGTTTAGGACCAGTAAGAGGAAAATAGCTCCTGCATGTTGCACGTGTTTAGCACAGACTTAGATGATCCTTTGTCTGCAGTAATGGGTCAGAAAGCCTGCAGCTCCGCTCACACCATCACAGCTCCTGATAAGCGCCAACGTGATTTTAAGACTGAGATGTTGCTCTCTCCTTTATTTTTTCCTTTTTAAGAATATTAATGGAAATATACACCTGGAAATGATGGAAATGAAGATGCAGTCCATGTTCAGTGATCTTTTCTGACTTCTTGTGTTGAGGGGAAAATGCCCTCAGTGTTTCAAGATGATCCAGAGAAAGCTGTTCACTTCTCTGTAGGCAGCTGATAAATTATGAGAATGTGGAGCATTCCCTGCTGCCTAAGCTAATGATTGCTTTCCAAACGGCATATGTATTGGGAGCAAGGGGGGCTAAGGGAGACAGCGCTGCAGGAGAAAAGGAATAATCACAGCAAAATAGGTCTTAAGTGCTGCAGATGTTTATCATTTTTATTGTAGGGAAGATTAATAGATCCTGGAACATGTTTTGTTTCCTTTCTGTGGAAGGAAGTGTTTACATCGTGAGTTTATTTCAAACTGTTTCGGTGGTCTCAGGCTAATAAACCTTGTTGGAGCTGAAGAAAGCTTCAAAGGCCAGGCATGAATTCGTGCCCTGGCAAGTTAAGAATTCCTGAAGCCCAGAGCATGGCTGCATTACCTGGGATGTGGATTGAACAAGGATTACCATTTTATTTCCTTTTGTTCCCCTCTTCATGGCATCACTATGAAGTCCTTTGATTAGAGCTTCTATGGCACTACTATAGTAGAAATATGTAAGAATTGTGCTCACCTCTTTAACTTGTCATCAGGAATCAGCTTGCCTTAAATAGAGCCAGTTCACAGGTGCCTCCAATCCATGTGTTTTGTTTTTGCTGCTATCTCATGCTCGAAGTGTTCAGTTGTTTAGAGATAAAATAATTTAATGCAAACATATCCTAAATGGACAGGTTTTTGCATGCAACCCTTTTTTCTGAAAAAAATAAGGAATATATAGGTATTTTTTTTTTTGATGTTAATTTTCCTGATTTGTTTGCTTGAATAAATGGAAACACTTCGTATAGGTTTTGAAAGAAAACATTTGTTCCAACTTCTATGAAATGGAAAAATAGTTTTAAATCTTGAGCAACTCTTCTTCTTTCAACTTTATCTTAAAATAATTTTAAGATCATGTCAAAGCAAAAATCTTTTAGCATGTTTTTTCCTAATTTTCAAAACTTAATGAATGCCTAATTCCATTGTTTGAGACCAAGGTATAAGGAATTTATGGGAACAGTGACTAACTGGAGGCACTTGAGGTATGATTAATCTCTCCTAGCTGTAGAGGTTTCAGTGTTAGATATATTAGTTGGATCTGGGCCCTCTGTATTTACTATAGACAGAATTAAAACAGGGCATGTCTGGAAGGACAATTTTTTAGCAAGCTAACATGCCAAGATAGGTATCTCAAAGGTCAGATGAGCTCTCCTCTAGAGAGGTCAGGTTTTTCTCCAGTCTCTGTAAAGTGAGCCCAGTGACTAATTCAGCCTGAGGTATCTCTGGGTTAGATGTTACGTTGCACAAAGTGAACCCTGCCATTAAGATTATGCTTTTTTAACGGTAGTGTTACACTGAATCTGCTCACATTGGAAAAAGTTTTTATCGGTCATCTTTCCCTTTGTGGAGAACTCGGGAGCTCGTCTTGAACTATCTGCAACAAAAAATCTCATATTACGAGTTTGAAATCTTCTAAGACTATGAAGAAATAAAAACAAAAAAGACTGATCTCAGTGTGTTCATGTTTTTCCAGGACACCTCCCTCTGAAATAGAACCAAAGCTTGGGAAAACTTGAACAGAAAGCAGAATTTCTTAGAAAGATGGGAATATATGAAAAGTGAAGTTACAGGGGTGTCTATATGAAAACCCTAACTCAAACTTAGATTCGTGAAGTTGTACGTGTGCAGATATATATATGTATAATACAGTTTAAGGCTTATGCAAAACAAAAAAGTCCATAAAATTACCTCTTTCAAAACTGCTGTCATTTTGTTCCATTAATATATTTTTGACTACGAATATTGCATGAAGAGTACGTTATCTCAAAGAAAGAAAAAAAAAACATTAATGTATTCTGACCATAATGTAGTCTCATTCACTATACAAAATGCAGTCTTTGAAACACAAAAAAGGCAGGCAGGCTTATTTAATATTGGGTTTAAAAAAAAGGCAAATCAGATGGATTAATTATCCATGAGCTTTTAAACTGCCACCTTGCAAATACTAATTCATTCTTTCCTTTATTTTCAACTTGTTTTGATAAGACTGTTATTTTCTAAATGAATTTGTCTTGTCTTTTCAAAGCTGGTTGTTAATCATCTAGGATGCTACACACTCCTCCCCCCTTCCAAAAAAAAAAAAAGGGATGTTTGTTATTCATTAAGATTGTCGGGGTTATTTTATAGAGAAGTATGGATATACATGTTTTGAGACAGTGCTAACATTTTGTAACACTTATGAGTGAAATGTTCCTGGGGAAAAATGCTTGACAAAGGAGAGTTTTGGACTCCAATTTGAAGTTTTGTTTTGTTCTTTTGTTATCAGATCTCCAGGGGCGGACACAGTGCTGGATGGTTAATTCTTCCCCCTTTTCATCCTGTTAGCATATAAAATAGGAAGGGAGTATTCCAGTACCAGTTTGGATTATAATCCTCTCGTAGGTGATGGGACTTGGGACCCTGAGCCCGATGTTGCTTTGGAGGCTGCTAGGATCGTGCACAGCTACTTGGTGCTCACATTGGAAGGGCTTCGCTTGCCTTTGCTAGGCCTGAGTCTGCCCAAGCGTTTCCTTGTGAGTCCTGCACTTGGGTCTGGAGTCTCCTTTCGTTCCCTTCCTCTCCACGTTAGGACTTTCGGTTATTGCAGGTCTGTCACTGTGGCTGCAGGATGTAATTCCAGGCTGCTGCAATGTTAATCAGGGTTTTCTCTGCTGTATTTTAGGCCTTGCACAATTTTAAACCTTAGATGAAACTAAATTAATCAATGTATAAATTACCAAAAACGACTTAGCCTCTGAGGCTGAAGCAGGGATGTGTGAGAAAAAACTAAATGCCAAAATTAAAACCTCAATTAAATTTTGCAAATAATGGATAATTACAGGGCTTTTTTATTTTTTTAATGCTCATATTAAATTGCAAGGAATTATTAGATATTTAACTGACATTTATCCAGATAGCCCACAGCAAGTTAGGTAGCAGTTACATTATGTAATAAATGTCACCATTTAAAAATTAATTGCTATGCTATCTAACTTGCTGTGGGCTGTCTCATTAAATATTAATAGGATGTCTAAAAATATGTTATGAGATGAAAGGATTATTTGGATACGGGATGGCAGGGTTATAGAGCTCCTGCTGCCTGGAGGGGGGAAGATGTGTTCAAGCATCATCAGTTCATAGGGATTGCTTTCTAGCGATGCGGCTCCCAGAAATATATTCTGCCTCTAACCAGAATAGCGTGTCTCGGTCCACAAGTGTTATTTCAGAGGAATCGTGTCTATGGAGAGGACTGAGTCTGTCTGCTCTAGGAAATGGGGGGTGCCTGGTATTATGGACCTCCAGTAAGTAGAAGTGGATCCTTCAGCTCTTTTGATAGAACCCTAAAGGAAACTGACTGTGTCCTTGCAGAGGTTGGTCTGATTTTCAACAAGAGGCAAGATTTTTCCTCCTGGATAAGGAACACGAGCTGAGGCTGACCATTCCTTGTTGCAAGAGGTCTGTTGATCTGGGCTGCTCTTTGGCAGATGGGGCAGCGTGCACCTGATCTTGCCTGGACTCTGCAGCCCCTGAGACTTTTACTGAGTAAAGGCAACATGATTCTGAAAAAGGAAACACTGAAAAGTTAGAAGTTAAGACCTGATTCTGCCGTTCAGATCCTCTGTGTATGATTTTCCTAGTGCTTGAGAAGAAAAATAAGCATAGTATGCCTCCCCAAACACAGTTCTCCATCTCTCATGGAGAGCTTTCCGCTCTGTTCCCAAGGATGGGGCCCATCCTTGTGCTTGCGCAGGGCATAAGGTGGTTTGAGCATTGCCCCTGCTGTTTCCTGTTGCGCAGAGGTAATCTATGATGGGGAAAGGTGGAAATGAAATGGGGAGGAGTCCTGGTCTACATGAGCATTTTTATTTGTTTTGAACCAAATATGTGCTAAATGCTTTGCAGAGAATACGCATCTAAGCATTCTAGGTGTTTAAAAGGCAGTGTAGGCATTGGTAGGGAAAAGTTTTCTGCAGGTCAATGATACAAACTGAAGGGATATTTTTGTTCTAACTCAGTCTCCCTCTATGAATAATGCATGCTGGTCTCCCAGGAAGGGTAGTCAGAAATGTACTGTGTCCGTGGCAAACACAGTGCACATTACTGTAACAGAGTCTAAAGACCATTCCCATTGACTTTTACTATTTAAAGGTAAGAAATGTGCAATGTGTTTTCCCAGTCAGTCACCACTTTAACTCTAATGCTTTGCTATTCCCCATACACTAATAAAGTGTTTAAAGTGAGTGAGCGAGAGCTTTTGCACGTAGAAGAAAGGATGCTCAGTCTGACTCGGGGAGGGGGGTTCCTGCTGTGGCTGAAATGCTGGAGCGTGCAGGTGCCTCGCGAGGTTTCCCCACGAACTCTTCCGCAGCAGGGCCACTAACGTAAACTAACCCTGCAGCCAAGGAAATCCACTCCACCAAACCCCCCGTACCAGTATGCTTGGCCTGGCAGAAAATGTTGCGGACGCTATTTAACATCCATATGAAGCAGGAGATCTTTAAATCCTGTGCCTGAGTCCAGCAGGCTGGGTGGGTTTTTTTGTTTTTGTTTGTTTGGTTTTTTTGATTCAACAGGAAAACTATGGAAAGAATTGAATTTGTTTAGATGTTTTGGAGGAAATCCTCTTCCTTTTCTCCTAAGCAAGCCAAGGAATGTAATTTCATTCATCATGTACTCGATTCAAACACTGTTTACCACTGAAGGATTGAGCAAATATAATTTAAGGTTCCACTGTGCATGTGACATTTAATTAGTGTACATAGGAGCTCAAAGTTGTTCAGAAAGTATTTGTTTGCATAAAAATAGACTATGTTTGCAATTTAAACTGGAATAGAACACTGCAGTTATGAAGAATTTAATGAGTTGTTGCATAATGTTCTGTATAAACACTATCATAGATGCAAAATTCTATTGGGAGGTAAGAACTAGGTTAGTAAATGCAACCGAATCCAGCCTTGCACAGCTTCTTGCTTACAGCAGCTGTAACTCGGTGTTAATACCATTCAGTTAATGTGAATGGGAATTGCATGTCTGCCGTGGTTGTCAGAGGAGCTGGAGTGAAAATCCCGTGTGATGGTTATCTCATTTCTGCGTTAGCTAGAGTATTGCTCTGAGCTGCATCTGTAATGCAGCGACATGGTCTGGGACACATGGAGGAGGTGCCAAGTCGGAGTGCCTGCTTCGGGTAACCGCTGTTCCTTAGCCTTGTATTCTCATAACTTTCCGAGAAAGTCCTTGCAGATAACTTCAAGACGGGTATCTTGAGAATGTCCTAAAACACTAAGATTTTGTGTAGAATTGTCACAAAATTACTGATTTCTGTCAGCTAGGAGCCCACTACAAAGATAGAAACTCAGTTTTTGCTGTTGTCATGTAAAAGCTTATCTCAAACATTGAATGTTAATTGTAAATCTGCTGGCAGCTTATTTATTGCATGATGATGAAGCTGGTAAGGATTAAGCTTAGAGTGAAATGTAGTGGCACAGGATAGATTTATCTGAGGAAAAGAGAAAATGGTGTTCCAAGGGAAAGGGCAATGATCCCGCTGCTGAACCGCAGCACTGGTGCCCATAGGAAGGATGGAACGCATGGCAAGAAAGAGCAGTTTGCCGTGTCTCCTGTAGTACATTAACCTTAAGTATTGATTAAAGCTGATACGATTAAGCAGGCAGGCTACTTTCTCCCCTCTCTCTTTTTGGGTTTCTGTGCTGTAGCAGAGTTGGCCCGGTGTGGAGCAGCGCTGTAGCAGCGAGTGTTTCTGCACGGCACCCTGCTTGCCGTGGGGCTTAGGAACCTCTCCTAGTCCCCACAGGTCATTTTGGGTTTCCAGGGGTGCCTAAACAATCTGGTGCTGGCCGCTAGCTGAGCCATCCGTATGCAGAGCAAGCCTTTTGCGGTCTAAAGCAGCACACCAAAAGGTGAGAGAAAGGATGGCTTTTTTCCTTCCCTATTTAGCAGGGCACGGTGCCAGGCTCAGGATGCGAGGGAAGCCCATCGTGCAGCTGGAGAGGCTGCTTGCCGTTGCATGCCCGGAGCGCAAGCCCTCCTCCGGGAAGACCAGGTTCTCTAGAGGAAATATTTTGTAGTTTCATTATGAATCCGTTCTAGGAGCATCGATGCCGTTTTCTATTCGTTCAGCAAACATACTGGTTATTTATAAAGAGGGAGAATATATCGTGTATTATTTTGCTTTCTTGTGTGCTGTGCAGCCATCTCTACCATCATTAGGACAGTATATTTTGGAGCACTTGGAGCTAGTGGCAGGATGGGAGGAAGGACCTGTCACGCAAATAGCGTATTCCATTAGACACAGCTTTCATTTTTGTAGGCAAGCTGATAGATGAGGAGGCAGGTTTTATTCTTATACTTTTTTTCAATCAAATCTCCATCTTATGCTTCTTGTATACAACCCAGTAACTGATTCATGGATGAACTGCAGTTACTGTCATGTAGGAGTGAAATCTTGTCAGTTCCTACTTGGAAACTTCAGTTGTTATCTAGTACCTCTGGAGGTCACTGTTACAAAGACAGAAAAATACAGATGCTGGAATTGTTTTAAGATTTCTCTTTGACTGTTTGCAATCTTATTTTGTGTTACAGCACATGTATGTGATCAATTAATGTAGATTTTTAATATTAGATTTTTGCAAGGAAAGGTCTTGATTCTACAAGTTTTTGATCCTTCGGTCTGTGCTTCTCATTAACTACCGCAATAGTTCTCATCTCACTTTTCACTGCTTTGAACTTCAGAGCAAATGTTGTTTGAGGACAAACTTGGAATTGGTTACATGCATGGTTCTTTTTAGGCTCCTTAGAAAGGGCATATAGTGTCCAAGTGCTTTTGAAGGTCTGGGCTAATATTTTCGGTGTCTAAATAAGACATGGTAGTGATGAATTTGCCTCATATCCTTTCAACATCAGTACCCTTCCTATGTGAAAAAAATGCTGAGATCTTCAATCCTTTTGATAAAGGCAAAGGGAAAAGTCCTCCCTCCTCAGTTACAATTTGCACGTTGTCGACAGAACCTGCCCAGTTTAAATAAAGATTTTCCCACTGGTCATAAATGGAAACTCTAATTTGGCATTTTACCTCCCACCCTTTACCGTTTACTGTTTACTTATCTATCTGCAACCCCTAAAAGCTCTGATTCTTCCCTGGAGAGGAAGAAGGTTGTGAAATAATTGTATTTAGTGCTCTTTACCCTGAGGCCAGAAAGCTGGGAGACTGGGTTTTTAAGAGATATAGTTTTAAATGGGCAAAATCTTAAAGCAAATTAAGTCCAGTTAGCACCTAATAACATCTCCAATAAGTGTTTGTCAGTGCAGTATCAATCCTGCCTCTGTTAATAAAGCAAAGCAAAGAGGTGCTAACAATTTGCAGTGTAACTTAACAGCTACTAATTGCGTTTTCTTTGTAGTTCACACATTAAACTAAGAGTGGGCCTGAGTCTCACAGCCTTTAGTCTCTTTAATGCTTCCTTATACTGCAGAGTGGTCTAAAAGACCTTTAATCAACACAGGAGTCAGAACCAGCCAGCGTCTATTGGACAGATGTCAACTCTATTTTGAAAAACAGACTTAAACATACATTTTATTGACAATGTTCCTCCAGCCTTGACTTTGGCATTGGCATAATGGTATTTTGAAAGCTCACCCTTTTATCCTCACTGGACTGCTATATAACAGAAGAAAATCCTAATTCATGACTGTAATGAAAACACATTGTTCCATGAACAGCTGAATTAACAAGGCTTGTGTATTGATTCTTATTTATAGATGTACATCTTGTATTTGGATTCTCTGCTGTCTAATGAGGCATGAGCTCATGCTCTGATTTGCAGATTTTCTTCTGTCTGGAGGATTCAAAGCATCTCTCCTTTCCTCCCCCCTGCAGGTTCTCTGGTGTGTAATAAAGGTTGGAGCACAATCTAAAGCCTTTTTTTTCAGTGGTACCACTATTATATCTCTCCTGTACACAAAAAACTCTTTTTGTGAATTCAGTTATGAGGCAAGTTTGATATTTCTGCTCTTTCAGATGTTGCTGAAACTGGCTGGTGACTTAAAAATTTACAGGGGGAAAAGAGGCGATAAAAATGGACTCGCATTGACCAAAGTCACATTCTCTCATTTCCCTAGGAGAGCAAACTAGAAATATTCACTCTAAACAAGACAAAAATGGGACAGAAGGCTGGAGTGTGTCCCTGGGCACAGGTGTAAGGAGCCACTGCTCCAGCTCCCTGTGCAACATGACCATATTGTAAATTATCTAGTCTCTCCCTTGCTGCCAACCCTGCGAATCCTAGGGGCTGGGATGTTTACATTGTGCCATCCCGATGTGTTGGTGTAATGTCATTGGGGTTAGACATGTACAAGGGACTTGCACTCATGAGCATGCTTGATTTCATGGCTGTAGTGTTCATCTCCGTAGCTTCATTTAAAGACGGGAACATATAGAAGGTCTGTATTAACATGCTGTTTCAGGTCCAAGTACTGAGGATGGATCTGGCCTCATTTAAAAGCATAAAATGAACTCTGAACTTGTGCACATAAAATACTCTGTGCCACACAGATCAACGTACAGTATCACTGTGGCACAGGAGACTCCTGGTGAAAGGCATCTGTGCAGTCATCTTGCATGTTCCACTCCTTTCGATGGCATCCCTCACCCATGCTGGCAGGAGTTCAGGTCAGTCCAGGGGATGCTCACAGGGGAGCAGAATGCTGTTAGCTCCTTTTGCAACCTGAGATAGAAGGGTCAGTGACATAACCAAGGATATGATGGGGAACTAGTGACAAAGCCTGCAGGTCTGATTTATGAATAACAATTGAAAATGTCGCTATAAGTCGAACTTATAGTGCTATTAATTAGTGCTACTGTTTAAAAAAAAAAAAAACTTCCTTGAAAGAAGGATGTTGATGAAATTATTTCCATTGGTTTCTGTTCAATAAGTTCTGCCTTACCAACAGAGGCAGATGCTTAAAAGATCTCATCAGCTATTTCACACCACATTTTGTCTCTTAATCCACTCTATATAATTGCAGCATCAGTCAAAAGGGATGATTCTAGGTCTTTCTACTAGGAATAAAATTCGTTCATTCTGGTGATATGCAGCATGACCTTCAACTCTTAATACTCTAAAATAAAGTTCTTCTGAAGTTTCCCATTGATATAGTGAGACTGCAGTATAAAGTATGAGAATTTCTCATGATCTGAAGCTTGTGCTTTCTGGTTGTTTATCACCTGAAAAGTACAATCTCTGTTCCCTGATATGTCAGGATATAGACACTATTTTTCTGTGTGATGGCTCAGCCTGACTTTTCAATGACTAAAATTTACATCACGGGTTTTCAATCATATAGGTTCTTAGCCAAACTTCAGGTGCATTTGATCTCCATTCAGGGGTTAACTGCTTTGAGGAGTCTCAAATTGTTGGTATTGTTAAACAGACAACAAATTTTTCTTTTGATTAGACACTGAGGTTAGCACAACTGTCTGGATTTCAGAATTATCTAAGCAGCTTTCAGTGCTAGAAGTTTACCCTTGAATATGACAGGTATAAAACATGTTTTCTGTGTTTGTGGATCTTTCAGTCGAGTGATTGATCTACTACTGCATTAGCACAAGCTTCAGCTGTGTCACTCTGACACAGACTGAGCTATGCTCTGCAAAGAGAGATGACCAAGTATCAGATTACGAAGGACACTCCTAGGATGGAGTAATCACCAGAAGAAACCTTTCCATCATTTGCAGATACAGAATTTGGTTTCTAAACTAGTAAGCACAAAATGTCCATAACACAAATTGTTTTCAAGGACAACCACAGAGTCTCAGGCCAGCCATGCTGAGGAGTACCGAGTCTGCAGTTGCACAAGATTTCATTTTTGTCTGAAGAGGCAATTAGCAAAAATGATTTGGCCTTGCTAATCAAGAAGTTGGGGTGGAATTTCCCCAGCAGAATTCCGTGGCCCAGGACAGATTTCAGGCAGCATGCTGTCAGGTGTTGCACCACCTATGGTACCAATCAGATCAGGGCAAAATTTATGTATGCTTTTTTCATCAACTGGTCAGTTCTGTGTCTCAAGTTTTATGTTACTGCTCATTCCTCCAAATGTGGAAAGCAACCGTGTTAGCTCTACTGTCTGGTTAATAATCTAATCTACTGAATTTCAAATTCTTAATCAACCGTAAGTATAGAATAACCTTCTTTAGTAAGAACAGTCAAAGGACAGTAAACAGCATATATTCAACATGAGATGATCTAACTTGTTTTGCCTTCTAGTCATTACATGTAAAGAGAAAATAAAAACTCAGTAAAAATTGGACAATAATCTTCACATCTGCAAAGTATTAAAAAAAAGTAAATAGTAATTATTTTAAACAGGAGAGTTCTTGCTGTGGCATTTGAAAATGGTTTATTTGGAAATAAACCTTTAAAGAGAAGGAAAACTTAACGAAAGAAAATTTTATATAAAAAAAAACACACTGTGACCCTCACTAGGCAAAACTATATGAAGTACTTTCTTCCTTCAGTGTTGATATGCATTAACTGAGGTTTTGGCACTTTATGTGAAATAGTGCCAGTGCAGCAAATGGCATAGACCTGCCTGAAACTCCGCAGAGCATGACGTGCCGGCGGGAGGGCGGGGAGGAGATTTTCTGAGAGTTTGAGTGGCAGCTGTCAAATGTAAAACTGTGACCATTCTCTCTTTAATTTGCCTCAAGAGATGAGAAGTTCCTTGGTGAC
The DNA here is from genome assembly GCF_028389875.1 of Rhea pennata. NCBI lineage: Eukaryota > Metazoa > Chordata > Aves > Rheiformes > Rheidae > Rhea > Rhea pennata. The sequence goes on from NC_084685.1 coordinate 8,390,174, forward strand.
ATTTAGTTATGTCTCCAAAGGTGGTAGAGGTTAGGTTTTCTGGAGACCACTTTTCTGCAGTGCCACAGCAAAAGTATTCGATTTCCTTTTCACCCCAGATTTGAGGGATCTTCTTGAAATACCAAGAAAAGTAGAAAGGTCATTAGAAAAAATTAAGTGGCATTTAGCAAATGTAACTGAGTTATGTCAGATGAAATGCTAGCCTTTATAGTAATTGTTGCATATAAAGATCACTAGGAATGTTTTTTAGAGAACATCTTTTTGGAAAATCAGTGAAGAGGTCTTTACAATGTAACATGTCCCTCTTATATTTTAAAATCTCTAGAGTAAATAATGCTTTGAAACTATAATAGGAATTACAAACACAAATAGGTATCTCCCAACTTATTTGGTAGAAGTGCCCATTAAGGAAAAACTTCTGGAGAAAACAAGTTCTGGAATGTTTTGAATTTTCTTCATTAGTAGTTTTTGGTGGTGTTTCTAGAAATGTACAAACAGAGGGATGTCTCTTGACAAGCTTCGGCTGCTCAGTGTTGTCCAAAGGTGCCTTATGCTGAAGCAGTGGGACTTGCTAACTCTGAGACAGGTGTGCTGAGAGCAGGCGTCCTGCTCCAGCAGCTCTTGGAAAGCAATGGCTAAGTGAGTCTGTGCCAAAGGTGTCATGAGATGAGCGCTGCGGGCCAGGGAGTGGCGGGGGGGAGGGGGGCTTAGGATGCCATGCCCCGAGGGAACTCGTGGTCTTCCAGATTTTGCTCTTCTCTGGAAAAAAATGAAAAGCTGAAAGTAGAATGTAGTAGACTTGAACAAAAAACACAACCCCTCTCTGATCTGGGCAAATCTGCTATGAAGACAATTGCATCTTCAGTACTTAGGAAGTGCCACTATCTACTGGGAATAAGGAATTAAATTACTGCCATGAAGCTTGTTTAACCTGGTGATGGGCATGTTTAATTATTTGACAGCTCTTGATAAAGTAGAACATTTAAGTGTCTGTATATTCATAGCATGTGCTTCAATGAAATGATCTTCATGTATTCATGCCCTGTAAATGGTTTTGAATGCACATCTAATATGGGACTATATTAGGCATAATAGGATAGGTATGGGAAAAAGGAGAATGTTTCAATTGGCAACTAAAAGATATCAGATTGTGCACGGGCTGACAGTGTGAAAGCGCCTCTTAGAATAACCCATGGAAAATGCAAGAAATGAGTTAAATGTGACCCCAGGAGAAAGGTCTTGGCGATTTCACTTGCAGCAAAAATCTGATCAATCAAGAACACAGACCGAAACAGTGGTAAAGCCCAACAGCTAAGTAGGTCACCAGTTAACGAGACAGTGACTCACACAGAGAGAGGAGATTTAATTTTTAAACACCAAATCCTGAGTTTGTGTGAAATAAAATACCTAAGTTTGACAGTAGGTCAAATAAGATAAAATGTTTTATTTATGTTCTTTTGTTCTCTTTGCAATTTTTTATATTAACCTATACTACTATAAAAAGTCATACAACTTCTGATACTTAGGTCTTCTTGAGATAACATGAGAACTCGTTGTTACCACTGTTCCTGAACACCTAGCTCAGGGTTCCTATGAGCTGGTTTGTGTATAATGGTGGCAGTTGTTGCGCGATGCTGCTGTGGATACAGTCTTCCAGTTTGAGTTTCTCTAGCATGTGAGCAAATGTTTGGCCCTGAGAAGAGGTGCATAGTTTTTCTGCTGCTGTTGGTCTGTATGATTCTTTAGATGCAGGACAAAAATTCCTGGGAGAAGAGTGGTCTTCATGCTGTTTGCAGCTGCTGCCCTCCCAGGCGTCTTGTAAATAGGACAAGGCTCTTTCCACTGGTACTCTGTCTTAAAGCCAAGCTATGTTCCCACTGCCTGAATGAATGTCATAGCACTGATTTCTCTGCTACATCTAATTTTAAGAAGCTGATAAGACACACAGAACTGGAATCAAGTTTTTATCTCATATTTAAGCAAAGTGATCTATTGCCACAAAAAAAAAAAAAAAAGAAAAAAAAAAGAAAAAAAAAAGGAAAAAAACTGCCATATCAATTTTAGTCATATATCCTTTAGATTGCCTAAAGGATGTAAGATGTTTAACTCGGGTAAAATTCAGGTCAATGTTTTCCTGCAAGTGCTGTTGTATATGAACAGTCAATACTCTAATACATAGCTTTTTTTCCAAGAAAAGTTCTATGTTCACCAGAACTCCAATTAAAATTTTCCCGTGGTTATAATTAGTATTTTATCTTATTGATTAATGGAGAAAGATCTGTAAGACTTATCTTAAAGTCACTTAGCAATAAAAGACTGTAATGATAGTGCCTTCATAGTATTTTTAATAATAGCACAAAGAACTTATTCCTCCTTCTCAGATGTCAACAGTAGATTTATCTTAATGCAAGGGGAATTCATTGTGCATCCATCCAGGCACATAATCTGCAGTTCTGATAGTCCATAGCCTGGACAGCTGAGCTGTATGCAGCTAAAGGTTCCATTGTGGAAGTGCTTAATAATAAAATACTGAAATATTAACTACATCCCTCTATTTTCTTTCATCTGCCTACATTATCCCCCCTTGAATGGAATATAATGTGTCCACATGAAGTTATGCACCTGTTTAATGAAAATAGGTCTTCTGAGCTGCTAAATTCCAAATTGCAGCTGGTGGCAAAAGGTGAAATTCTTGCTATCCCACTCTTAGTCTTCTCTGCTATCCAGACCAACTATCTTTAGCAGGGAAAGAATGGAAGAAGAGCTAGGAGAATATTTTAAACAAAAGAGTAATTCTATCTAGTGAAATATTTCCTACAATTTTGTGTGTAAGCAACTTCTCATCTTGAACTTTTACAATCAAAACCATCTGTTTTAGCCAGGCTATGGACAGATGCTCTGTTTAACTTCCTGGCTCATGACAATGCTGGATTTTCTTAAATCACAAGTTTCTTTTAGTAACAATCTCTTGCTTTTTCTCAATCTCATTGATATTACCTGATAGCAGCTAATGCCAGATGGATTCTACCACAGCCTTTTTTTCCAATTAACTTGTCATTTGGGGAGGGGGCAGAGATTGTCTCTTCCCTTGTATGTATGGCACTCAGCTGGTGAGTGCACTTTCTTTACTCTCTGGGTTATATTGAAGTACATTGATCAGCAGTAGCACTGTCAAACCTGTGAAGCTCAGTCTCAACAAGGAGTTGAAGATGCAGGCCAGCCAGGGCAGAACACTGCGCCCCAGACCCGCGCGCGCCTGTGTCTTCACGGGCTTCTTCTTTTAACCATTGCAAAGGTCAAGACAAGGGACTGTGAAGAAAGTGTGTGTGGTGGAGGGAGATGTTGTGTTTGCATTCATTGCTGGTACATGATTTTGCAACTATGTACTTCTAGGCATTGGTCTGAAATAATGAAATGCATGAGTATTTTTAGATGATGTGAATTTTGGGTTAATTAAGAATGTAAGTTTCAGCCTCCTCCTTTAGATGTGAGCTTCTATTAATATTTATAAAAAACTATTACATATTAATACATTCATAATACATGTGATATATGTGGCACTGTTGGTTTTAATAGATTTTTTTTTAGAACATCATTATAACTGTGAGGATGTTCTCTGTCCTTCTTAAATTTAAAAAGTAATAATATGGATTTATTCTTCCAATGTTTATACAAGACTAAAAAAAAAAAAAAAAGCCTCCTTTTTAATTACCTTGCCAGTCTATCAATACAAGGCTGTAGGCAATGTAATTTCAGCTGCTCGGAGTTGTATAAACTGCAATCAGAACACTCGAGGAGGAGAATGGCTGTAGGTATGAATCTAATTGAATCCAATATACGGAACTGGTGCTGGAGAATGTAAATGGCTGTGGGGCTTGGACTGGCTTGGAGATACCTCTCCGAGGTTTGGCAGCGTTGTGCAGTTGTGCTGCCTCGGCCCTTGCAATAGCCACGTATCCCGCTCCCCTGCCGGCCTGAGCCCTCCGAGCAGAGCAGCTCGGGGCTGGGCTCGTCAGCGCGACTCACGCCTGAGCTTTGCAGCGTCCCTCATGCCATTTACTGCAGCGTGGAGTCGGCAGTGGCCCCTGCCCAGTCCCTCCCCCCGCACATCCGCAGCCCAGGAGGGGTCTGATCTGCTTCAGCCGAACAAGTGGGCAGAGGCTCTAGGGTGAGTCGTTCTCTGGGTGCTTTGTCAGCCCCTATTTCATGCCAGCTGACAGAAATGAATGAGCCTCTTCATACGACATCCGTCACCCTGAGCTAGGGCTCCCTGGGGGGAAGAAGAAAAGCAGAGGCTTGGTCTCAAAACTGGTTTCCTGCACAATTCCTTAATTCCTGTGCCCCGTGAGCGTCGGGGCGTGCTCCCTGCTGGGCTAGGGGCTGCAAAGGCTGCAGGCCCGTCCCTACAAGGTTCGATGGTGAGCCCTGCTCACGTGTGATCAGCGGTTTCCTGCCACCGGCCGTAAACGGAGCGCGGCGAGGGCAGAGAGCTCCCCGCGAGCAGAACGTCTGCACCGAGCTTGTGTTAGTCGCTCTCAGCCAGCGCGTTGCACAGCTCGTTGGGAAGCCTGCCCACGGGCCGTGGTCACGGCGGGCTGGAGCCACGGCGGGCCACGGTCACGGCGGGCTGGAGCCACGGCGGGCCACGGTGGGCCACGGTGGGCCGCGACCACGGCGGGCTGGAGCCACGGCAGGCCACGGCCACGGCGGGCCGCAGCCACGGCGGGCCGCGGTGGGCCACGGTGGGCCGCGACCACGGCGGGCTGGAGCCACGGCAGGCCACGGCCACGGCGGGCCATGGCGGGCCGCGGCTGCAAGCGGCGCCTGGAGCAGGCGCTGCCATTCCGCGGTGGGACCCGCTGTGGAACTTGTTTTCCCGTACGCTAGAGGTGACTTTGGACTAGTTGGAAATGAGTCATCTTTCATGGAGGAAAGAAAAGCCTCTTTTCTTTAGTCCTTCAGGAAGTGTCTGTTTCATTTTGAGATTAAAAAATAAACCAGCTAAGGCCAGGACCTTTTTTTAAATCATACTTTGTGTGCATATTTGTGTCAGTGTTTGGTTAACCTTTGCCAAACCCTTTCATCTGCAGTAATTAGGATGTCCTGGTATTTTTAGATCTCTTTAATATTCCCCATTTCAAAGTTAATTTTCTTCCAGAACAACCCAATTAAAGGTGTATCGCTTTTTATATGTGCAATTCTGGGCTAATTACCTTATTTGATCATTTTATATTTATAAGGTAAATGCCTTATTTTCTTTAAAGGGAACTATCATTGCTTCCCACATATTGCATCTCAAGATCTTTTTCATTCTGCAGTTGATTATTAGCAATAAAGAATAACGCTATTACAATAGTTGTTCGGAGAATTATGTAATTTGCAGAAGAATGGCACTGAGAAACCGTCACTCGTATTTGCAGGCAGGCTGCACAAAGGACTCTTCGGACCCGTGGGACACCGCTGGGCTCCGTGCAATCCTTCCCCATTTTACATCATGGGCAAGAAAGCTTGGATCACACTTCAGTACTTGCTGAATCAAAACCCAGGTCCAGGAGATGAAAAAATAACTCAGTAATTTGAGACTGGTAGTCTCTGGTGCCATGGAGAGATCTGATATTTCTTCCTGGTCCCAGTTTATCATAACATTTATGCTTAACTTTATGTGTATATATGATACCATTTCCTGCACTGAATTATTTTTCAGTATTGAAACACCTATCTCCTAAATTCACAGTAAAGATGCATAAATACTGAAGAGCAGGCCTACTTTTCTATGTTTTGTTACATGAATTTAGGTTTAGCTCTGAATTGGTCCACAGTGGTCTTAAAACAAAATTGCTTAAAAGCATTTTGAAGTTAGCATGTGTTGGCAGGAATAAGCATAAAACCAGGCCTGTTTTTCATTCAGCCTCACAGTGTGAGAGCTGCAACTCTGAATGTTCACGGCTTGTTCTTTAGGCTGTGTTGAGAGCCTAAATAGATTTATTGAGTCCCACAGATGCATTAATGCTAAGCGTTTGCACTAGGAATGTTTGTTAGCTGGGTCAGCTGCAGTAATGTTACTCAAAGCATGACAGCTCTTAAAATTATTTTACCCAAACTTTTCTCCTGACTTCTGCTCCTCTCTCTGGGGTGAGTCCTTCTGACTACACTGCACCTTTTAGCCAAATCTGTCAAATCCGATATAGACAGAGCATGTTTTAAGTCTAGATCAAGAAAGGGTTAAATTATTTGCAAGCTAAAATTTGAGCAGTGGGGATAAAAGTGAAGCACCATTTACTGTGGTAAAATGCTAGATTATTGACCAGTGGAAACAGCTAATGAACAAGCCCTGGCAACAGTCAGATAAATATGCCAAGATGCATTCATGTGGCATTAAAAATATCCATTTCTTTAACAATTAATATAATGAAAGGTACCATGTTTTGAAACCTGCAGCAATTTTTTCATGGGAGAGAAAGAGAAGAAAGATTATTTTCTTTCTATTTTTATGGAAAATAAATGAATAACATATAAACTAAGTTTGGTATTCACAAAATCAGCAGTTAAACTTTTGGATAATTTCTAATACTAATTCGGCTACTGCATTCTTAGTAACGTAACAAAGAACTTGCTAACTTTGTAGCAATTCGAACATGTAGGCAGCACTCTCCATCTCTAGCAGAATCCTGTCTAACAAGCCAGGAGCAAGAACAGAAATTGGCACAAATTCAACTCATACAGGCTGGAAATAGAATTGAGAAATACCGTCACCTTAATTCATTATTTCACTATGTGAGTTGTAATCTCGTCATTATCCTTTATGCCATCTTTAAGATAATCCTGTTCTCTGGGGAGTTTCAGATATTTTTGCTAGGTAGAAATACTAGAAGTGTTACCCGTACACCAAGCACTGTACTATAATTGCAGAGGACATGCAATCTTGCTTAAAAACCTGGGGAGCGCCTATATAAGCAGGTAAGGGACCGTGTTCATTATGCTGCATGGCAACTCCTAATGTTGTCTTTACACAGGTGTGTGTTAGGTTAAGCTGTTCTTTCTGACGTGTGTTTCCCCAGTAATCAAAACTGCAGGCACAGAGTGTTCCTGGGATCTTAGCAGGCCGTAAGAAAGTATTGAAATGTGCTTCCTTACCACCAGCTGTGTTCGAAATAAAAAGCTTTGGTAGGTAATTTCCAAACCCACTGGACCAAGCAACTGAGCGTTGAGGCCCCTGTGCCTGCAGAACGGGGGAAGCTTACTGAAGCTCATTTGAAATGTCTCTTGCTTTTCCTTTGGGGCTTGGTTCAGAAAAGCAGCGTGCACCTAGGCATTGGGCAAAGGTTCCCCGGTGACCAGGCAGCTAAGGCCCTGTTCCCTTTGGTGTTTTAAAAGAGGGATTGCAGGCTCTGCCCGAGGAGCAGCTTTGTGTTAAGAAGAGCAGCGTGTTGCAGTTCGAGAGGTCTAGAAAAAGATGTTTGGTAGAATGATGTCCTGTTTGTAGCAAAACCTTCCCTTGTAGGCAAGGAGGGAGAGCGCAAGGACCAGGCTCAGCACAGCTGGAGATGGAGAGGAGGCACGCAGGTTGCTCGAGCTGCGCAAACCCCCTGCCCCAAGTCCTACCCCACAAATCCAAATGAAAATCCTTCCTTCAAGGGCCAAAACTTGAATGCCAAAGGCAAAGGGCTTCCTTTATCCTGGCATGGAAACATCAGCAGGTGATGGTGTCCGACATGGGCTTGTGCTCCAGCTGTGCCCGGCCTGTGTCCATCCGAGCATCGCTCCCCTTTCTCCCCCGTTGGGTCCAGTGTGGACAAGTACAATCCCGGGAAGAGGAGCCGAGCATCGCACACACGGCATCGCAGCCATGGCCCAGCAGGAGTCGAGGCAGCGCTGGAGGCTGGTGCCCATCTGTCTCTTGCTGCCTTCATCATACCTGACAGTTTTGTCCCGACCTAGTAGTTGGAGGCACTGGGCTGAGGCAAAGCTTGACAGTGTGATGAAGAACACATGCTGACGTGGAGGACAAATTGCCATAGCAAAACAGTGGTAATAGCTTATAACACAGGGGGAAAATAAAACAAACACCCACCCAGAGAGTGCAGGGGAGTCTGTGCTGCTGGAGCCATGGGCTGCCGGCGCTGCTCCTGCGTCCGGCCCGAGGTTCCTGCCGACTGCCAAAACTCCTGGCAAGCAAGAAACTACCCGAGTCTAGATGGCTATAAAAATACATGATGGGGAATATCTGTAAGAACATCAATCTTTGTGAGTGAGGAGAGGATGGAGTGGGGTAGTCACAAGTGAGTTATCCTGTCACTCCTGACAAATGATGATAAATTGTGTGACACTGGCTATTTATTTATACACTTTGCATGTTATGCATATGGGTATGAGCAGGAGAAACAGCATTATAGATGCCAAACCTAATAGTGTGCTGTGAAGGGCCTGTCTACGGCTGAGTTTTGGGTGTTATTGTTGCATATAGTCAAAACAATCAGTAACTTTGTCTCTGCAGAAAGCTTCAGAAGGTGAATTCCTCCTGCCTGGGTGAGGGAGGGTGGGGGAGACAAACCCCACACCTGCAGCGAGTTCCCTTGGGAGCCCCGCGCCGGTCAGAGGGCTGATGTGGGCACCCCTGTGCCCGTTCCCCAGGAGGGATGGAGCACAGAACTGTTCCGGGAGCCTTTGCAGAATGCAGAACCTCTAGAAAGGGCCATGGCCAAACCCCCAAATCTTTGAAAAGCAAACAAGCAGTGGATGAAAAATGGCTGATATACTGTGGTTATAATATATAGTATACTTGTATATATGCTTTTTTTGTTCACCAGCTTGCATGCATATTTTTCTTCATTGGTTTGCATCTAACCAGCCCCTAAAAAAAAAAAAAAGCTCACACTGAAATGCAGAATTTAACACCTTCCATCTCACGCACTACCTGAGGCTGAACACATCACTTTTATGTGCAAATAAGTAGGCGAGAGAGGCACTTTTTGAATAGATACTGTATTTGCATATAGCAGGAGGGATTTATGAGCACAGAGCAAGCACTAATTTCTGCTGGTGACAGGCTCCGTGGATGAACAGCAGGAAGTGTCAGGGGGCTGAGAATCCCGAGAGATGCGGGGAAGGTTGATGGCTGTGCTCCTGGGTGTACTGTGCCCAGGACTGCATCTTCAGTGTCATGCTGTGCTATGCTAGAGGCTCTCTGCAAGGCTGGCTGGGATGCCTTATGAAAATATTTCTAAGCAGAAGGGGCCGATTAGGGAAAAATTCCTCCTATTTGTACTGGAGTTATAGTCTCATTAGAAGAAAGCTGTTAGAGTAAACTCCTCACCTCGTGTCTGAACAAAAAAGGCTCCTTTTCTGCAGACTGCCATCTCAGAATGAGTTGTAGATGCAAATAATGTCTCATACCCTGTTTTTTTTAGCCCCTGACGAGCTAGAGTATAAGCACCCTTTAAAAATGAATGTTGGCATTAGCTGGTGACAAATTTTGAAAATTGGACCCAGAACATTATGAAACATTTTATCTGCCACGGTAGCTGTGTTAGGGCTTTGTCTAATCCGGTGGCAGTGTCGGGAACGCCGACGAACGGCCTTGCTCGCATGGGCTCTGCAGCCTCGGCTGCGCCGGGGCTGGGCAGGGCGCGCTGCTCCGCTGCGGGCGCGCTCGCAGCACGGGAGCGCGGCCGGGAGCCGCGGGCACCACTGCGGCGTCCCGCCCTCGTGCGGCATCCACCCGGTCAGCGGTTTCAGAGGCTCACGGGCGCTGTGCACAGCGATCTCTGCTGCGTGGCGGCTCCAGTCCTCCCGGAGCAGCCCCACAGCTTCGTCTGCGCGGGCAGCGGGGCTGCCGAGCCCGCTGGCGCCCGGCCCTTCCCGGGCTCCAGTCGGAGCGTATCGATCGCGCCGGCCTCGTGCGCTGCTGCTGCAGAGCGAGGCTGGCGCAGCCGCCTGCTGCGGCGGTTTAGTTGCCCCGGTGCTCCGGGTCCGCTGGCATCGAGTTGCTGCTCTCCTAGCCGCGCTTGCCCCCGGCCGCCGCCTCCCCGAGCTGCCCCGGCGCCCGGCCGCTCGCCGAGCGGGTGCAGTCGGACGCTGGCATCGTGCTGCGGCGTTGCAGCCTGCGTACCGGGGGCCGCTACGCTCCTGTGGAGCTTGATTTGCAAACGCGGGATCGGGGGGTGTCTGCTCCTGTCTGGGAGGGAGGGGGCATCCTGACAAGTGCACGGCTGAGACCCCTCCTGTACGTGGTGTTTCGGGATGGGCAGCCTGAATATGTCAGCACAGACCAGGAACCAGGAAGAGTTTTGACACTCTGGACAGGGACATAAAAAGCTGTCTTAAAATCCCAGCACTCTCACAGCTCTCCGGTAGGGTGTCAGGCAGGTCCTTACCTACTTCAACAACGAGTCAAAGCATTACCTATCCACTAAATGAAATGAAAAAAAATAACAGCTATCCTTATTTTGTTGAAGTTGCTTTTTGAAATTTTCTTTTTTAAAAATCACATTTGTTTGAAGGGGTTACATAGTAGTGTAATAGGTGGTTCCCTGTGAAAATCAGTCCTTTCTAAAAACGTTGTGGAAATGTTTTTTTTTTCCACCAGCTCTCCTTCGTCCCTCTGTCACATGTGAACAGACAAGCCCCATGTGGTGTCCAAAAATCCTGGCTTTCTTGGATGCTTTGATTGAGCAAAATACAAACCTTAGAGGCAGCATGATCACTTTCTATGAAGAACTTGGGGAGGAAATAAAGCTACTTAACTCCCAGACAATATTAGTGCAAAACAAATGGGTGTAAACAGGCAGAGAATAAGTTTAGATAGAAAATGAGCAAGTAAGTAGGTCTCTGCCTGGCAGAGGAGATACAACCTGGAGAAGCCTTCCAAAAGAAAGAGTTAAGACGTATGAGCGATTAATTATAAATTGCATCTTCACCTGTTCGCAAGTGGGATTATATGACAAGTCTGTTGCGGGTTGTAGGGACCCTTTCTAGCAGATGCTTTCTGGGATGGATCTGTTCTCACTGAGCCCACAGCGGTAAGAATCTGTAGTCTGTGAACAAAACACTGACACAGCCTAACTGTTTTTGTGGTGCTTGCAGTACATGTCTAATTGAGGGAATCACGAGAACAGAGGATGCATGGGGCTGGGAGAATATTATGCAGTTTGCGTTATGCATCTTCATAGACACAAATTTATTTTTGAATTAACCCTCAGCTCTGTTGAGACTCACTAATGTTTTTACAAAGGCATAAACTACTAATCCAAATCCCACACTGGACTAGCTGCTGTTTGAACAGTTACCTAGATTAGTTTACATGTTTAAAATGAAATTTGTATTTATTTGTGTCAAGAGTGCAGTTTAAATTTGGGTTGACTTTTTGCCACTTCTGAGACGTTTCCAGGGAGAGAGCTAGCATGAAATCTTTATTCCAAACTGCTTCCTAAAATAGAAAGCTGTAGCAGGTTAGGTAACATGTCCTTCAGTGTTCTGGAATATAGATTACAGATGGCTTCTGCTATTGGGAAAGTAAAAAGGTGTTATGCTAATGTAGTGTCATGCCTTGCCTGTGGCATATAGTGCAAATGGGGATCAAAATAAGGAAGGGAGACTCGCATGCTATGGGCCTGGAATAGCTAACGAGACGCAGGGAAGAAGGTATTTGCACAGAATGGGCTGTGTCTGGTGGTTACCCATTATCTTCCATCACTATGTTGATAAACTGTTATCACTAAATTATCCTCAGTCTAATACAAGCTTTACATCAGGCTGGTATGAAATCCATTACCGTCTGTCAAATCATTTGGCTAATGGAAAGAAACCTTGTTATCTCCATTTTGGTTGGATCCCTTTATCTGCCTATTACTTTTACTATAACTCCTAAAGGAATCAGGCTAATACAAAATGACAAAGAATCAAAAAAATGACACCCAAACTGGGGGAGCTGAAAAAGCCTCTATTGCTCTTAGTTGCCTTTCTTAAGGAACATGTCTGAAGGAGTTGAAAATTTGTTTGTTCTGTGATTGATCCCATGAGCTGGTTCCTGTTGCTTAAAAAGAAATAATTTTTGTTTTGCAATAAATTTTGTGTGCAAATGCTATGGCACAGAGAAAAATATATATCATGATTAATGCAATAGCTTCCTTTGACCCTTTATCTTCCTAAAAACACATGGCAGGCCTGCCTTATAATTTTCTATTATTTTATTAATTTAAATTTGTTGTTCTAGCAGTCATTCCTACCAAAAAAGGAACTTGTGTGATTCAAGCAAGCCAGCCAAAAACCAGAAGCAGTTTGCAAACAACCTAGCAGAAACATTAATAAAAGAAGGAAAAGCATAATGCACATACACGCAGTCTACGTATATCCATTCTTTTGCAAGCCCTGCAGTTTTGGGGGAGCTGGGGGTATCTGTGCATGTGGTGAAGGGTTCTGGAGCGGTGGCGCATGTGCCATGTCACCCAGCCGAGTGGCACGGTGTGCACATGATCTGTCAGTGATGGCCGCAGCCATAAGCAACCCAGGATGCTGAGTGCAGGAGTGCAAAGAGGCGAAGCCAGCCTGACTTCAGAGCTGCTACTGCTGCAGGAAGGCAGCTCGTCTTGGCCCTGCCCTTTTGCCACCCCTCCACATGCCTAAGCAGGCAATGTGGAGAGAAGGGCTTGCAAAACGCTGCCTTTCCAAATGCAAACAGTGGGATGAAATCTTGGCTTGCTGTAGGATTCCGTGTGGGATACTGTGCCAGGCAGCCCTGCCCACGGATGTTCACAGGCATTTAACGATAGCTGCGGGAGCATGGGCTGCTGCCTGAAGGAGGCACATCTCAGAGAGCTTGCTGCCTTGTCCAGGCCTTTACTGACCACTAGCTAATAGCACTGAGGAAGAGATACACTGCAGGCCACATACACTGTGCTGGCTGGTATCTCAGCCGTGATGGAGCCTCTCATTTACTGAGTAACACATAAGGGATCTCATGAAAAATGGTTAGGAAATACTACCTTGGAGGGAAGACCAGGGGAAGGAACCCTGCCATCTGGCTAACAAAAGTATTTCCTTACCCTGCAATTCTTGCTGTTCTGAGTATTTTTGTAACATTTCTCACTGGGGATTTTAAAGATTTTTTCCTCCTTCTCTTAGCACCTTTTTTTAATATTCCATGTACATGTGAGATGAGACCAGTCTGTATAATTATCTTCTCACTCCCTATGTGCAGTCACTGAATTTGTCTTAATTTCCTGCACCAGTGCCCGTGCCTCTGGAGCTGGTTGCCGCCCCTGTTAAGTCAGTGGTATTGCTCGCAAGCTAAGGTGATTAAAGCGGTCAGATTCCAGCTAGGCATGGAGAAGTGCATTTGCTCATATAGGTTATCAGTATAATGCAGCAAAAAAATGGGGGTTTTGGACTGAGGCAGAGGCCTGGGGAATGCCTTTAGGTGCCATCACATTTTGGTCTTTGACTATATGGAGGCACAGCAAAGCAAAGCCCCTGATATGCAGGCACTAGCAAACAGGGTGCACCATCGCTGAGCTGACTGCAGAGATGTGTCTGCATGGCCAGACTGCCTTGGGGTCTGCTCTGCCTGGCTGTGTACACAAAGCCTTGGAGTCCTGGTTTACTACTGTTGTTGTTGCTTTACTGCAGTGGGGGAAAACTGTGGAGCCCAATGGGCCTTGCTGGCACACTCATAGCTCCCAAAGCCCAGACGATTAGTCCAGGCTTCCTGGTCTCCGTCCTTTCCTGCTGCAACTCCAGCACTGCTTCCTCTCCTCCAAGTGTCTGATTGCTTCTGTGGATGTTCTTTGTCCTGCAGCAATTCCTGTAGACTGCAGCTTTCGTGAAGGTGGTACCTTTCATTCAGCCTTTCTTTTCACTCCTGGTCTGTTTAGTGTTTACTGAAAAACAGATATAAAAGAACTTGGCCAAATCGCAAACAAAACCAGCTGTGAGAAAAGCACTTTGTTTCCAAGCCGCAGTGCTGACCTTAAGCTTTGGGTTTTGTACCTTGCTGATACACTTCTGACTTTAATTTCTGAAGTTTGTCTACACGCTGACTCTGAATTGATTGCTTTTCCTCTTGCAAATCTTTAACAAGCTCCTGTTTTCTAAGCAAAAATGTAATTCTGATCAAAGTTTCCTCCTTACTTTCCTGTTTGTAAAGAAAACAATAAAATGGCCGTAACAAACCAAAACGGTGCATCTCCCCCCTCTCTCCCTTTTTTGTATTTCAGTTCTTGATTTTACAACCCCTTTTCTCATCTGCTGGATGCATGTTTGGGGGGATCTCCACATCAGCCCCAGGTGCATGCACTGCTTGCACACTGCTTGTATAGGTGCTGCCATAGCAAAGCCAGTGAGGTCCAGGAGGGAGAAGCATTTCCAGGTCCCACTGAAAGCGGATCTCTGTTTCCCTTATCATCCCCGGGCTCCTTGCCACAGCTGCTGCTCTGCGCGGTGTCTCTTGCTGTGCCAGGGCTGCTGGAGTCTGACTCATTGTTTCCTGATGAATGTTAGAATTTGATATAAATAAAGTGAATGAAAAGTTGAGTGTTTCATGGGCAATAGAAAGGTCAGCACAGATCATGCTGTGTCACTTGCTGCTCTCCAAACATCTTTTTCTGGCTTCTTTTTAATCCCCAGAAAGACAAGCGACAAGTGCATTCCCTCCGTCCCTGCCTTTCTCTCTCTCTTTTTGCCATCACCCACAAGGCTGCTGGACTGTCACTACTGTAATCAGTTGTACACGCTCTCTTGCTGCAGATATTAGTTTTTTGTTTATAGAAAATTCAATAAGGCTTGAGTTATCAAAAGCTGTGTGCGCTAGTGGGGAAGACACAAAATCAATGCTGAAATATTGCCTTATTTAATGGCTGCTGTAAATAGCTCTGTTATGATTCTTTAGTAGAGGTAAATTATGAAAGCACTAGAGAGGTCAATTCATCTGCACTTGTCCCTAGCCTGCACCCCACCAAGCCCCTCTAGCTTACCTGGCCCTGCTGGGCAGTAGCTGACAGGAGTTTGAGATCTCTTCGTTCATGGATGCGCTATCACTCCAGCAGGAAAAGGGAGTGTGTTCGCTGGGCTCGATGGGCCCCTACCACGTTTTGCTCTGTGTTTATTAATGCTCCTCCGCTTGTGGAGCAGCAAGGCAGGTGTTCGTTCCTGCAGGGCCGGCCGGAGCCATCGCCGTGGCCTTCCCGCTCTTGCTGAGCAGGGCGGGCTGACCGCGGCCGGCGGCTGCTCCGCCGCGGCTTCCCCCTCCTGGTGGCTAGCGTAGCCCTGGGAAGGAAATTCGTCCCATGTTTCCCCTTGCTCTCTCCTTTATAAAGCATGTTTTCAGAAGTGACACTGATGTATGTGACGCTTTTAAAACATTTTTAAATACTTGCCCATTTTTAATGGCTTACTTCCATGCTATTGAATGCGATTATTGCCAGTGGAAGTTCTCGCTGGAGTATACTTTGGTACTTTGGAACACCCTGGCTTCCTCCCCGTTCCTGTCCTGGGTTCGGCGTTACCATGGCAATGCAGCTGGGTTCCCACCAGCATCAATAATTACTATGTGCTAGGAAAAAAAACATTCTAGGGTGCTGGCTTGAAAGTCGCAAGGAGTTAGGAGATCCTCCTTTGCACAGCTCCCTGAAGGTCAGACGGGCGCGCTCTGCGAACGGTATTAGTCGATCCAGGCACATGTGCAAACTCCTGATCAGAAGGGCTCGTTGAAGGCTGATAAGAGTTTTCCCTGAAGCACTGCTGCAGCTGGACGGATAGCACAGGCTTTGCCTTAGTCAATATTTATCTGTAGGTCAATACATCTTGCTGTTTGGCTTAAGGGAAGCTACTACCTGCCAAGTGGCAGCAAAGTTCTGGCAATTGTATCTGCTAGCTGCCTCTTTTCGAAGAGGAAGAGGTTCCTTTTCTGAGGAGCTAGAGAGCGGCAGGACCTGTTCAGATCTAAAGGGGGAGCAGGGACTGCAGCGGTCGCTGCTGTGCAAACGGATCGGTCTCTGACTTCTCTCCTGCCTGCTGAGTTGCAAATCCAAATTGGCTTACTGAGGTTATGCTGATAAGAGTGAGCTAAACATCGGACGGAGGGCTTTTCTGACCATCTGGTGGTGATGAGTTGGGTTAGTCCCGACCAGGTTACCTCCGGCAGAATCCCTGAGCTGCGAAGGCTCCGTCAGCCATGGGAGGGAATGGAAACGGCAGCGCTCCTGCAGCTGCTCCCAGGCGCTGTGCACAGACGGTTTCAGCATGGCAATAAGCTAGTCATGCTGGAGACACCCAAGTGGAGACTGCAGGTGGCTGCTGCAGCAGGGCAGTGGCACAAGGACATATGACAAGCATGGTGCAATTTCAGTAATTCCAGTTGCATCAGCACTCTGGGGAATTAACGCTGCTTACCTTAAAAAATAAAATAAAAGCAATGACAAATTATTAGTGTCATATGACAACATACAATCAATGTAGCTGCATGGTCCAAGGATCTTGAAATGGGCCAGGCATCAGGAGTGAGGGTTCTGGCTCCAAATTTTCCACACATTTGGTGCTTGTCCTTTGCTGAGCTCTTTGACTGCTGTTCCCTCAGCCGGGAGTTGGGGATCCAGCTTTTCCATGTGTAAAACCCACAGAGCTGGGAAGGAGATAAGTGGTGTTAGAATAAAATGATCAGTTTCTAAACTGTTTTCAAATGGATGTTTGCGGAGCTGAAATCTGCTCTCGGCAGACTACAAAATGAGTTTTAAACACGAAAAACATGTATCCTTGGGAGAGAAAATGGCACAGCTTCCATCTGCATCCACACAGCAATCCACTAACCATAAATCTTCCTCATCAGCTGTCAGGGAAGGGATGTTATTCTCTAGCAGTCAGCCTTGAACTCCTGGTTTGAATCCCTTCAGAGTAAAGGAGGAAGGTGCAGAGTTGGGATTTATTACAACCTTCAGGGATTTGCTGAAGGACAGGGCACAGTGTCGGCTCCTCTGCTCCATCAGCTTTGGCTTCCATCTCTGTTGTATCTGGTATCCCAGGCTGCAGTTGTGGTCAAGTGTCCACGAGCCCCCCTCCGCCCCCCCGAGAGGGGACGTGTCTGTCACCAACATACTCTAAATATCCAGATACACGAGGCAGGCCTGCACAAGGCACTAGCAGCAGCTTCTCGAGTCAGCCTCATCTCTGTCACCTGTCCGTAAGAGCTACTTGGATTCATGTGCCCCTAATAGGCATTAAAGATCAGAAACCCATTTTTGGTGCTTCTGTAAACATGCAATAAAGGATGGCCCTTATCTGAATAAAAAGTGACAAGAATAGAGAGGTGCAAAGAGGAGGCATGGATTGCTTAATACGTGACCAAGATGCTGTGGTACAGAATCAAGGTCCTCTGATTCCCATTCAACACCTACAGAAGGATGGCGCTGCCTTTTTGCTGTTTGTTTTGCTCTCCTGAGGATTCCCGTTCTGGCTGACCTGCAGTGATGCACGCTGCCTGATGCAAGCTGCAGCAAAGGTGTGCGGGGCCCGGGCAAGCTCTGCCCTCCTCCAAAGCTGAACTTCTCTCCTCTCCTCCCTGCAGAGCTGTTACTTTGGGCAGTAGCTAGCCAGTGAAAGTGTTTTCTTTTTATTGTGATTTTAATATTCATGACACATGTAAATTAGAAAAAAAGGTAATTGTCCCAATTAACACTAAATAGGTTTTTCTCACACGTCTGTAGTAATTTGATGCTTCTGCTTATCTCATAAAAAGTTTCCTGGTGGAACTGCCTCAGACTTAGTGTTCATACAAGAGCCTGCTGAGCTTCTGTAATTAAGCTGTGATTAGCCAGCTATAAATACATTGAATACAACACTGCGCTCTTAGGGCAGGTGGAGATAATAAAGGGATCAGCGAATACTGCAAGTACAGGAGCAATGCGGAGATAAAGCTTTTGCTGTGAATGGTGAGTTGGTCGTGGTGGTTCAGTTCCTATGGACCATCTCTATAAACTAGGGTAGATCTTAGGAGCAAGGGCCATTGCTGCTACAAATTTTTGGCTTTCCTTTAGCTCTGATGCTTTAGAGCTCTCCAGGTGGGTGTCAAGGGAGCTGTCCTGTGTATGAGGACACATGGAATTGCCTCTGTGCTCGGCTTTTCTGATGAAGCAATGACCAAAAAAAAAAAAATAATAATAATCTCCCTAAATGGCTTTTCATTAGGATGGCCAGGACCTTGAGCAGTCTAGGTGGCCCCTGGCTGTGAGTTTTGGGGGCTTGCCAGACGTAGCCAGGCTCCGATCGCGGTGTGCTTTAGGCTCAGAGGTGTGATGGAGAAGGGGCGGAGGCGTCCGAGAGGCTGGATCCTCCTTTCCACCCAGAGCACAGAGCAGATCTCCTGGGATTGAAGCCAAGGGCCATGAGGTTATGATCGTTCAACTAGAAACATGATGCATCTTGTGGCCTGTGGGCCCAGTTGCAGCTGTTTGTAATGTCAGGGAACTGCTCTCGAGTGAATTACAGCTGATATTTCATCACGTGCATTAGCTGGCTAAAGAATAAACTAGAGGAAGCCGGGATAACTCAGTGAAGAAAGCGAGCTGACGTTTTGTGAATAACTGATTCCTTATTCACTCAGCTCTAGCCCCGGCTCCTGAACAAACCTGGTTCATCTCAAACCCTGCTGCGTTTCCTTTCTCCACTGCGACCCAGTGGGGCAGCAGAAGTGTTCACGAACACCCTTAGCTTTCAAATTAGAAGCTCTATTAATCCTAATTCCTTGAACCACTCACGTAAAACTAATATCAGCTACTAATTTTTACCTCCTTCCATCTCAAATACAGTTTGTGAGTTTTCTAACTCACTGTTTGAGTTTTAAAAGCCCTTCAAGAAAAATAACACTGGATTATCTGGCAAGGAGGCAGTTATCTAAAGCACGGTCGGAACAAGTATTTCCTTTTTGCAGTCTCTCCCTTGCAGCTCCTACCACGGTCAGTCGTTGCTGACTTGGCCCGCTTGTGCCGGGCACCGTGGAAACAGTGTGCATAAAATCCTGACGTCCCTGAGCTAAATGGTGGTGGCCGTGGATGCTCTGTGGGTGACTCCAGTCAGGCCAGCAGAAAGCAGCCGGCTCTTTAACGTGCCTGAGGCTGAAATGCAGAGACGGGGGCACCCTGCCCTGGAGCAGAGCTGCAGCTCCCTGTTTGGCCGCTGTGCTGCGAAATCATTGCTTGGCGCTGGGGCAGGCAGCCCGGCTCCCGGGGGCACGGCACAGCGGCGGAAAAGCCTGGCTGGTGCCTTCTAGCTGGGCTTAGCTGAGGGTACAGGCACCCGTCTGCTAAATTCAGCGCTGAGAAATGTTTGGGAATGTGCCCAGACTGGGCAGCAGGTTTAGGTGCAATGAATGTTTTTCTGGTGAAAACAGGGTTGCCTCATGGGTCAGTTTGGCTTTTCATGTGGATTTAGGCATATGAACCTTTTTCTAAATCTAAATCTTATTTCCTGGTAAAACATAACCAGCAGGTGAAGCAATAACACTGGGAAAGTGTAAGGATTTGGTGAAGGAGGGTGCTACCTGCATGGATTGTAAATTTGGATATTTACTCCCTTGTTTTTGATATTTAGCATAACTAAATCAAGGTCGTTCCCTAAATGACCCAGCCACATGAGGAATCTGTGTCTTGGAAAATGGGAAAATTTCCCTCAATTTCGTTAAAAATGCAAATGTCTGTCTACCTATCTTCCTATGACAAGCAGAGGCCATACTATCCAAGAGAGAAGGCCAAACTGAAGGCAGTTTTTGAGGGATGGGATTTTGGCGGTTTAGGATTTTTGAGGGATTTTGTCAAGTTTGTTGTCATGGGAATATTCCAAGAGAACGTGAATGAGGAAGCAAATGGGGAAGTGTAAAACTTCAGGCAATGGTGCAAGAGGAAAGATTTGCATGAAAGGAGGTGCAGTGCCTAGAGAGGAAATGCCATGGCAAGATGGAGGAGGAAACAGTAGTAGAGATTTAGGCAGGAGCAGAGCTGAATAAAATTTCCAAGTAAAGTAGTAGTTCCCAAACAAAATTTAGAGAAAGAAAAAGCAAGATTAAATGAGGGATCTGCAGTCTGGCCTCTGTATTGTACAGACAAAAATGGCTTGTTCCATTCCAGTTCCTAAAAATTACTGGAAATACCTGCAAACAACTGGATCTAAAGCTGCCAGGCGGAAGCTTCACCCAGAGGGCTGTGAGTGCATCCCAGATCATTGCAACAACATTCACTTTGTGTTCTAGCCTCCGGCACCGTTGGAATTACCACAGAGCGAGCTAGCAAGTTTTAGCTTCAGCTTGGGCTGCCTCACACAGGGGACATAAGCATCCACGCAGATGCTTATTCAGACTAGGAGAAAATATATAATATAGATAGGAAACTCTCCTTTCATTGCTAATTCCCCATCTGTTTCGTCTTTGCTTTGTTTGCTTGCGTGGGTGCTTGTTGGAAGAAGGGCGTTCCAGAACTGCTGCACAGTTTCTTAGTAAACATGATGTGATCGTCACTTCAAATGGGGCTTTTGCAGTAATTCTCATATTTCATTCCTTTATATTCTGCTAATCCAGCTGAGACCTGCTGCTCCTCTTTGTCCCTCTGCTTTTCCAGTCCAACCCTGCCCTCCATATGAATGCACAGAAAAGTATTTTTTTCCAGTTTAAAACTAAGCAATTTTTATTTGTAGCTGTAAGTGGATCCATTAGTGCTAGTTAGAGGAAAGCTGAAGAACATTTGGCAGATAATTGCAGCTGGGTCCATCAGAGGGTCTTGATGCAGAGCCTGCTGCACTATGTGCTGGTAAAACATCTGTGTAAACAGCTCTGCAGCTGAGGTTCCATTAGAACTGCCCATCGTGACAGTCATCCTAAGGCTCTAAATCCACCAGGGACTCCTCTGTGTCTACCGAAAATAGAAAGCCCTCCACTTAGTGAGCCCTGTTCTAAAAACGGGTTTGTCTCATTTAAATGTTCCCGGCTGTAGGCATGACCTGAGATTCTTTGTTGTAATGTGCTGAGCTATCAAAGCCCCCATCTTGATAGCGTCTCATTAGTCTTTGAAGAGATGAGACTGGAGATGGCATCCAGCTGTTTTCCTGAGCTGAGTATATAATTTTCCAGCCACATCTGGAAAGGAGGAGATATGTAATTGGATGCAAATTGTCCTCTGTCACAGTGAAAAATGTCATTTCCAGTA
The DNA here is from genome assembly GCF_028389875.1 of Rhea pennata. Lineage (NCBI taxonomy): Eukaryota > Metazoa > Chordata > Aves > Rheiformes > Rheidae > Rhea > Rhea pennata. The sequence goes on from NC_084685.1 coordinate 8,411,350, forward strand.
GGCTATTCTTTGAAAAATGAATACACCTTTGGATGAGAGGGGATAATTCTAGTGCTTGTGGAACTGAAAGACAGAACAAGTTAGATAAAAACCTAAGACTCTTTCTGCAGCTCTGCTAAAATTTTGCTTGTTTTCAGCCTAGCCTACCTATACAGTTTTTCTGGTGCACCTTGCTACTGTCTGCATCCTTGACCCTGCTTTGCTGCACATTTGGCACCTGTACTTATGTCCAGCTCTGCTGCTCACCCTGCTTTTTCAAGCTTGTGACTGCAGCTGGTTCTGGATGCTACTGCGTCTTGACAGTTGTTCACGGCCTAATGCCCACTGCACCTCAGGACCTACTTATAGAAACTATATAGCATTTATTAAAGTAATTGTCAGGGGCTCACCACCTTATTTGAACTAAGCTAACGAATGTTCTGTACTTTCTTAAAAATATATAATGCTGAGAGAAGATGCAAAACGATGCAAATGAGTGAAACCTTTCTGCCTGATGCCTCTCTGCATCTTTTGCTCAGTGCCAAGTTTCTCCTCTGTCTTCATCATTGGTGCCTGGACACATCGAGGCCGTGTGCAGACTGGCCTTTCCTTTGAAGCTGTGAGCTCTGCCGGTCGCCTGCCAGCCTGGGTTGTTCTGCTCACGTTAGCTAGCTGTACCCTTGCCCGCTCCGTAAGATGCAGGCGAGCGTGCTGTGCAAACAGGCTCCCCCTTGATTGTCCATCATTAGCTACTGCATATAGCAGTGGTGTTAGCTGGGGCTAAGAGAAGAGGTCCTGGGTTCAATCTTGGCTGGTTAATCAGTAGGAGAGATTATTTAAGATTATTGTTGCCTCACTAAGATGCAAGTCAGAGCGCTTGCTGTTTGCTTGCTGGGAGGTGTGGGTTAATGCTGTATGGTATGAATACCAACAGAGTACCAAGTTTTCAGACATGCAGATTTGTTTTGCGGATCATCATCTGTTCCCTCTGTGTGCCACTTAAACTGCCTGTTGTTATGCAAATCCAGTAATGTATTTACGAGTGCTCTCCAGAGATTTCAAATGGTATCTAATCTGGTTAGTAGATCCATTCTGCAAGAGACCTGTGTAACGTATTCAGCCAAAGATGAAATATTGATATTTTATACATTTGACTAGAGATAGAAACTGTTCTGTCCCATTCGCCAAACATTACAACACTTTTACTGACCTGAAACCCATGTAATTGTTGGGAAGAAGAATAAACACACAAGCAGATAAATGTGAACAAGCACGTACAGCATATTTACAGCTTTTGACAGTATCTGCAACAGAGCAGCTGCAAACTGCAAACTCACCTGTTCTCACGAATTAAGCAAGGCTGGATTGAGTGAGTGCTTGGATGAGAAACTCGGAGGGACAAACTGTCATCGGTGATTCTGCAAATGGCAGCTCTCCCTTTTCTGAGCAAATCCACCATGACTTCCAGAATATCTGCCCCATTGTGGGGTGGGGGTGGGGGCGCTTATAGCAGAAGCAATTGCTTCTGAGCCTGGCATTAGGGCTTTCAAACTTTAGACTTGAATTTCTCATTAGTGAGTCACGTCCAGGCTGTGCTGAGTGCTGTAGACTTTTTCTGCCTAGCATCTTGAAGCTATTTCTGTCTGCACAGCTGAATTTGTCCAGGTTTTCATTGCCTCGTGCCTTGATCATTGAAACTGCTTTTCTTCAGGTACTAATAAAGGCAATCTTGTACTATTACAGCCATCATTTTATGGCCCATTGCATCTTTCCGCTGCTCCTCCATTTCCCGTTGAACCGAGCGGTGTGCTCGCCTCCACGTGCCTGCTGTTATCCCCGCTCTGCCTGTGCTCTTCGCTCAGGGTTAAGGCCAGCCCTGCCTCCGTTTGGCTCCGGCTGCTGCGTTTAGCTGGTGACTTGCTCCATTTTCAGAGCCATCTCTGAGTCTCCCCCAGCTGCTCCTCCCAGCTGAGAAAAGCTCCCCGTGAGGAGCTCTAAAGCCCTTTCATTATTTTCCTGTGAATTCCTTGTTAAAGCTCGCCTTTGCCAGGACTCCTGTGACGCCTCTTGGTGCTGGGGCCGCCAGGTACCCCGGGTGCCCCCTCTCTCGCACGAGGGTCGCCCTCTCTGACAGTCTCCGGTCTGTCTGCACTCGCTTTGCCCTTAGATTGCAAGATTTTCAATAAAAGTGATACACTTTTGTGCTTGTTTGGTAATGTAATTATTTTCTTGCAAATAACTGTTTCTGCTGCACTGGCTGAACTTAAGATAAAAATCCTTTCGGCATGTTCTGCTGTAAAAGCTTATTTCTTGCTGAAATGAAAAATTATAGTACATCTTTTTTGATCAAATGGCATATTTATTTTATGTTAGTTGAAACAAATGTTTCTGATTTTTTTAATGTTGCATTAGACTGAGGGAAATTAACTCAAAATATCTTATTGAAATAAAATTCATAAAAAAGTTACTACGTTTTGATTCTTTAAAAATAAATTTAAAAGGCAAATGTCTTCAACAAAGCAGCATGAGTTTTTGAGTAATTTTGATATAGATGAAACATTTTAAATCAAATTAACCTTTCATTTGAAGGCTATAAGTATAGTAAAATTCATGATAATGTGCATCTCTGTAGATTTTTCTCCAATCATTGCATGTTCTGGAAATGCAAAGCACTGCACAGTTCCTGTCTCCTGCGTCGGTGGCACTGTGGAGCACGGGCCGGCCAGCTTTCACGTGGGACTTTGGGAGCGCTGCCGTGCTGCGGGCATGGGGCGAGCAACGGCACGGCTTGAAGCAGGAGCGGCGTCGGAAACCCAGTGCTTCCTGGAAGCTTTTCCATTCCCTTTGGTTTGCTCAATGTCCCTCCTACCCCGGAGTTAGCCCACATGCCATTTTAATGTTCCTTGTCAGATGACAGATTTCAGGAGAGCATTAGTAATTAGGAACTCCACTCTCATCAAGGAAAATAATTAGTGAGAATGCATGCAGTTTACAAAAGCAGTTCAATTAAAGAGAATAACAAGCTTTTTACAGCAACAAAGGAAGGACCAAGTAGACCTCAGTGAGTAAATAAAGCTGTAATCAGTGTGATTAATTTAAAATCTCAGGAAGGCATGAATTCAATTGATATTCTAGAAGTCTAATGTGTCTCATGAGATCAGAAAAGAAATCATTCTACATTTTGGAGAGAATAGGAAGTCTCATCAATTGTGAACAACAAGGAAAAAAAATGACAAATTATATTTTCCTTTTTTTTTTTTTCTTTGAAAACACATATTTTGGCTATTATTTTCTTCATGAGGCTTATACATAAATCTGCACGTGTTGCCTGTCTAAAATGAAATGAAAGTTTAGAAAAGGATCGACTGACATTTTAACTGAGAACTTTTTCGTTGAGGCCAGCTGGGAGGTAACTTTGGTAGGGGGTATTTTTGTCACAGGTAAGGATGAAGTAACTGGTATTTTATGGCAGCAGAGGGACTATCCAAACAAATTGCCAGGCATTGTATTGCTGAATGTGAGAACAGGCATAAATTCACGTGCAGAAAAGAGCAGGCAGCTCGTGGAAAGGCTTTGGGGGAACAGCAAAGGTACCGGAGCCGCAGGGGCTCTGCGTCGCCCGCCCTCACGTCCGTGGTGGGAGCAGGCAGGACAAGGTGGGGAGGGAGGTAGTGCTTTGCTGCCTGAATTTTTTATTTTATCTTGCCCGTATTTTGGAGACATGCCAGTGCAAGTTCTGCAGGTGAAGAAATCAGCGCTAGTAGTGCTGCTGCCACCTATGTTGCTTCCTGGCTTTTGGCTGGGTTGCAGAGTGCTGATAAGTCAATCTAAAACATTAAGCTGGTTGAGGGGGGGGCCAGGAGCGGTCTCCCACTTCCAGAGTGTTTCATTCCTTCAGCATGATTGTGTGAATTTTTTTCTTCTAGGCAATGCATAATAGCACCAAAAACACAGCTTTTTGCATAAGCAGGATTAGAGTATATTTTCCTATCATAATTGGCATTACTAACCATTTGTTATGGTCAGAAAGATCTTTCAGTGAAAAATATTTTAAAGAAAAGTAGCTTCTAACCTAAACAGAAATTGCCTTGTAGATCAGTCTTCTGTTTCTTAAAATATTGTTTCAACTTTCTTCTTTTTAACAAAAAAAGTTCATGTCATGAAACTTGTTACCTGGGACCAGAAATGACATCTGGGCAGAGGATATCTTGCTCTGACTGTGTGCAGCAGAAACATTTTCAGTTAACTTTGCACAAGCTGTTAAGACGGCGCTCTGAAATGTGCACCGGAGGCATTTGCTGTGAGATTTTGCTTTTGTTTTTGTTAAAATTGTTAAATGTGCATTCAAAGATGAGCATAAAGCATTGCTGGGGAAAATAGGCTGGTATACAACAGCCTCTCTGTCCCATTTGCCACTACGAGACAGGCAGAAGTCTTCCTCTCAACCACCTTAACAGAAACGGGTATATCTGTAACCCTGGCTTTACAAGACAGAAGGCCCAGCTGCCTCTGTAGATAAGGCCGTAAGAAATCACTGTGCTAGAAGCAGTTGTGCAGTTCTGGGATGTTCTTTCTAAATTAACCCCCTACCACCACCCTCAGTCTCATAACTTCATCCCTAAATTCTCTACTGGTTCCTCTCCCTCTATTTTTTTCTATTAAAACATCCCGTTTTCTTCTAAACTTAGAAGCTTAGTCTGCTGTCTGTGACCTTAAGTGGGGACTTCTTCTGAAGGCTTGCCTGGGTTCAAGGAAGAGCAAAGCAACCAGCAAAGCTGGAGCAGAGTCCATGCAGGAGCGTTTCTGAACATCCCCACCTTCCAGAGGGTTTCACTGTGCTCCTTGCTACTGAACCCCTTTGCTCTCCGTGACCAAGGAAACATCTTTATGATTTTCAGTCTGGAAATGTCATAACTATCCTAAGACAAAGAGTTCTTGGTCCTACTTTTGCTACAGAGCACAGGGATTTAATCATTTACTTTGTTTAGTATTTTCATTCTTTTTCATTTTCCTAATGTTTCTAGTATGCTCAGCTTTCTACTCTGTATGTTTTAGTGAAAAAAGAAATCCATTAAGTGTCTTAAAATTGATGACTTACATGACAATTATCACCAAATAAGCACCGCTGATTACTGGATCTTTCACTTGAGACAAGGCAATACATCACCATGAAGTTCAGAGCAGTTAAGTGTACAAATATAACAGCCCGTTCTGTTCCCCTCGTCTCCCGTCGCAGCGAAGCCTTGGAACGCATCCAGCGAGTGGAGCAGGCAAAACCTCCTTCTTGAGAATACAAGTTGGTTTCTTCTAACCAAATTATGTTTCTCAAGGTCTTCTCTTGCTAAATATGGCAAAATTGTTTCTCAGCTGAGCAAAACAAACACTCCCATGCTGTATTTTGTACAGCAGTCTCTCGTGGCACCCCAAAGAGATGTGTGGCATTTAAAGCAGACATCTGAACAGGTAGAAGCAACATGTGCCCTAATTCAAAATACAGCTGGATAAATAGTTCTAATGTGGTTCTGGCAGCCACTGGAGATGTGACAAACTACGGCCTCTTAGTAGGAGATTGTACTAGGCAGATGCAGAAGTGATGGTAGGTGACAGGGCGTATGTCAGCACCCGCTGGAAAGAGTCCAGGCTTCCTTTGGATCAGGCAAAGGTCAGGCCCTGCCTGGGAAATCTGATAAAAACTTGCACTAGCAGCATGATTCTCAAATTTATGAAGTTGTTGCTTTGCCAGTGTTGACTGGACTGGAAACGGTTCTTAAAACTAGTCTGCCCATGCAGCTCCATGCAATCCCAGATCGGTCCTCCATCCGATGCAGGTCCGTGGCAATTAACAAAAAGTCTGTTAAGGCTTTGTAGACGTTCAGCAAAACCTGCCACGACGACTCCTGCGACAGGCCCGGCCCTGCCGTGGGCAGTGGCTCCCCAGCTCTGTTCTTTAGTGAGTCCACAAGAGCGTGGCCCCCGCGCCTACCCGCTGCTCCTGTCTGCCCAGCCGCCCTCGCACCGGGGCATGTCCGGCGGGGAGAGGCGGCTGCTCTGCCGCTTCGGTAGCGTGCCGGAGAACAAGCAGGTTGCAACGGACTCTAATCAAATACTGCAAGCAGCTTGAGAGGAAATTTCAGATTGTGCTTTTCCATTGCTTGGATCCTTCCTCCTCTTCGCCTATAGTATTATTAATGATTTTCCTAATTTAAGCATACTGTTTATGTGAACCTCAACTGTGAACTCTACAGTAACTTGCATCATAATGCTAAGAGTAGCATGAAAATAACCCTTCCCCAAATAAATGCCTAACTCTGGGGAGTACCTGCAGTGTGAATGAAAAATCAGAGGCGATAGGGCTATTTCGGCAAGTTCAAATTCCAACCAACCTCTTTGCAGCAGAGAAAAATGCTATATCAGTACCTTCATAACCTGTTCATTCGCACTGAAGAAAGATCAGCGTTTGCATTAAGTTCCCGAAAGTTTTGATAACCTCATTCCTCCCAAGGGAATTTTTAGGCAGGGTAATGTATAGCCCGTTGTTGTATGTTCCGAATTCCATTTCTTAGAGATCGCTATTTTATTGCCAGACCAGTATTTAAAAATTGCTCTCTATTTTTTTAGTTTGATGGGAATTTACAGCTTTGAGAGTAGAAAGAAAAGGATTTTTTTGATAAGATGTGGGCTTGATTTTTATTTATTAGTTTTGATGGAAATCTTTACTGTATAAATTAATCTTGCTAGTTATAAAAAGTAGATATTGAAAATGCCTAGCTCTTTCTTGCAGAGGTGATTTAGTTGCGACTTGCCGAGTGTGGCCCAGCACCCCAAACGCAGAAAGCTCGTTCCTGGGTTCTGGGCATGCCTCTTGAGAAACGACTAACGATTTGGAGTGCCCACCCGCAGCCTTTGCAAGGTAGCCTAAGCGCCAAACGGCAAGAGCTCAGCTCTTCCTAAAAACGGGACATCTTTTGAGATGTTTAAAGTTTCTTCCTTTCTTCTTGTCTTTATCCTATCTTTTAACAGCTGCTAGGCCCTGCCCTGTATTATACCCTAATACCTCCCTATAGGCTGTGCAGTGTGTTTAGATCCCTGCTGCACCTTTCTGCTCATTCATGTCGCCCAGCTGGTCCCCGCAGAGCTGCCTGTTCGCTGGCAGCTGCGCAGCAGCCAGGCGATGTGCCCCGAAAGCTGGATTTACCCCGTCATTATCATGTCCGTAACCGTCTCCTTTGTGCTGGCCTTTTCCTTGCCTCGGTGTGCTCTTGCCAGATGACTGCAAGCCGCTTTCTGTAAGGCTTGCTGTCCGGAGGCCAGCAGTCTGCGTGAATCTGCTGCATCGTGTATTCACGCCTCCACCGGGACAGGGAACGTGAGAGCGTGAGCAGAGGCACCCGGGCTGGGCTGAACCAGCAGGCGCTGGGTGCCCGGGCCGGATCAGGGTGCCGGCAGAGCAGTCCGTGGTCCCCGAGGACAGCGGTGGCATTCCTGCTGGGGAAGGAGGTTGGGCAGTGCCTTCTAGCTGGAGAAGAGGTTTGTCTACCGAGTTGTGCATTAGTCCTTTATTTACTGAAATATTAAAATATATCCTCTTCACTGGTCTACTGAAGGACTGGGGCTTTGATGCAGATCATAAATTTTACTCTTGGGATAGTTATCTGGACCATGTGCCACCCTAACACAAGTTCCCGTTACTGACTGAGATCCTTTAGGTGCAGGGGTTCATTTCTTTAAGAGCTGGTAGAGAAATTCACTCCATGAACTGATTGCTGCCAATTAATACAGTGTGTACTTTATCATGTTTATGAGCAGATGAAGTGTAACTTTCTTCCTCTTCTTGACAACTTGAGAACTTTAAAGCCTTTTGTATTTCTTCTTGTATCGCCACATGTTTTCAAACTCCACAGATACTGAAATACTTAATAATTAGCTTATATTCCTGTATACTTAATGGTAATTGTATGCTTTTTTCTAGACCTTTTTTCCTCCGTATATTTTTGTCTTAGTTCCATATGGCAAATTAATTCCGTTTTAGTCTCAAAATTTTTTCTGGATGTTTTCAGTCACAGTCCCTGATATTTAGCCTCTTAGGCAGAGGGGTTTCCTTAGAAAGCCCCGTCTGCCTGCGTGGAGTGAATGACCTTGCCTGAGTGCACGGGCACACTGTGCCTGTCCCCAGGTGGCTTTCCCCACAAGTGAAGTCACCACCAAGACCTGCTCCACCCCAGAGCGCACCACACGGAGGACTGGCAGGAGGTGGCCATTGCACTGAAAGAGTCTCCAGCCTTTTCAGGTCCCTGAGTCTACTCTCACTTTTGCCACACCGAGAACTATTTCAGTGCCCAACTCCAGTGTCTGGCCCAAAATCTGCAATGAGAACCCTTGAGTCTTGGTTCAGTGCTCTGACTTGCTAGACTCTGACTGCTCAAAAATGCTCCTAATGGACCTCCCTCTAAACTTGGTAATAGAGCTAAACAATGCTGAGATTCTTTTCTTTAGCTTCAGGCTTTTCAGTTACTTGAAGATGCTTATGTTCAACTTTCCTTTACAAACCTGGGGACAAGAAATATCTTTTGCAATACCCTAGTATTTCTATTTAATCACATGTGCCAGGGAGCTGAGGCCACTCTAAGACACGTAACAAAATCACAAGAGCTTGAGACCCAAGGATGGAGTCTTAAGAAGTGTAGAAATGAAATGGTCAGTATGGAGTGAACCGGACTCCAAAATGATATGCCTGTGCTTTTGCCCTCACAGCTGCGTAGGCAGTAGATTGTGCCGTGCAGATCCCATTTGAGCCTTCCTGGGCAGCTGCTACAGCCTCGCTGCCTAGCGCGTTGCACATCCCTTCCATTTACTGAAAGGAACACAAGAGGAATCCCTTGCTGGTTTCAGTCATATCACATTAGCTGGCAGTTGCAGACTATACTATTAATTATGTTAATTGTATGTCTTTTGTAGAGTGCCTTGAGGTGTCTCAGCTCATCTCTGTAGCTTATTCCAAACAGAGTCTCTCCTACGTTCTGGGAGGTCTGGTACATGATGAACCAGAGTGAAGCAGAGTTTTGTGTGTGCTGTTGTACACCCATACTCTGGTTGGAACAAGAACTGGTCATGCTGGAAACCTGATGAAAGAAATCCTCTTCCGTGTTTTCCCCAGACTTCAGCATCAGCAATGCTTTTTGATTTTGATTTTTGATGATTTTTGGATGCTCATCTGAAACAAAGCTAAGTTTTGAGATTTTCTTACTGTTAGCAAAGAAAGATTATATGCATTATTTTCATTAGCATTTTATGGTTTTATCTTGCTGTCTGCTTCCCCCCAAAACACCTCTTGTAAGATGTATTTTAGCCCATCCCTTCCTTCCCTAAAAGCTCTGTTCTCCAAACATAACCGTGCAATAGTGACACTGACTCTGCAATTACCATACGTGTTGCTTTTCAATAGCAACATTAGATAAATGGATCTCCTTTTCCCTTCAGGGGTAACAACAATTTAAAAATGCCCTGTCCTGCCTCCGCTTCCTTCATTTGGCAGATTTCTGGTAGTTTATATAATTTGGCAGTGATCCCCTGTCTAAGCCATGTCCAACATTTCATGCAATAAACTTAATGGACTTTTCCATCTTTGAACAGCTGAATTCTTTCTGAGCAGCTGCTCTGGGTTATTGATGGCCTAATTAGAAAGATGCCTTAGGCCTGCCATGAGACTATGAAAGACTTTTTTACGTATTCCAGTGCATAACAGAAGCAAAGCATTTCCAAACGATCTTGCTAGAAGGAAGGGAGCACCTACTGTTTAGATTTCAGTAGACCTAGAGTCTAGGGAAAACAAAATGGCCAGGGTAAGGAGAGCCATTTGAAAAGCTGACATGCAAGGTCCTGATTTTGGAATGAGAAGTTGTTGAGACATTTTTTAGCCTGATAGAAATACTTTTGAATGGCTGTGACAACTTGGTGCAAAAAATCAAATTTTCATGCCTTTTTTGTCCTTTTTTTGGTTCCTGCTCCAGGGCAAAAAAGGGAGAAAAGAAAAAGGAGGAAAGTGAAAGTACAGAAAACAATTTTATTTTGCTTCAGTCTGTTTTTATGAATTCCCTTGCCTCCAAAATCTATACTGATTTTCTTTCAAAATAGATACAGTTAGATTTTCTTAACATTTTTAGCAGCAGTGAGAGAAGCTCAGCCCCAGGAAAGAAGCTAAGCGTGTTGCGTGGCACAGAGTGCCCATGAAGGCTGCTGCATTTCTGTGCAAGCTTGTGCCTTTTTGTCCTGTGCTTTGGCTCTCAGTGCTCATCTGCAGTTTTCCTCAGTGTGTCTGTTTTTCATTAGATCAGCTCTCAGGTACGTGCTGTGTTTTGCCTTTTGAGGAGATCAAGGCCCATCAGCCCATGTGATGTTGCTGCTGGGCAGGGACATCAGATCTCTTTGTGGAACGTGTTCAGCTAAATATAAAGGTTTCCAGTGTGCTTCTGTATGAAAAACATGGAAGTCAGTAGAAGATGGTCTGAAAGCACACTTTGATAGCAGAGACTTTCAGAACTGTGCCAGAAGGATTTGTAAGCGTTGTTCTCCCTTCTTCCCCGGTGGCAGTATCCAGAGGCGTGTGAAAGGCAGTGCTTTCTCATGGGCTCCAACAGCAAAGCCTTGCAAAAGCAAATACCAGTGTTATGCAGCATCTTGGTGGTATGGGGGAGGATCTCAGACAACAGAAAGCACCAGAAGAATTTAGGAAGCCAGGATGAAAGCAAGTAAAAACAGGGTAGCTCTGATATAAGAACAACTGTGTGTAAATGGGGCTATTTATTTTGTGGCCGGATTGCACAGGCAGTGTTTGGTGGAGCTCAGCTCCAGGAGTATCCCCTCCCCTGCCCGGCAGGAGATGTAGGGGGTGGCTCGGGGAGGCCCCGCTGCCGTTCTGGGGGGCCCAAAGCCCGGGGATCCCGGCAGGGGAAAGGGGAATTTCTCTCGCCACAACATCTTAAGTAGGAGAATACAAACAATTTTAGATTGTTTTAAAATTTTCATGGGAGACTTTATAGTGAAAATTCTATTCTTTTTTTCCTATGAGGAACGATAAAACTGCCCTTTCCACCTGGCTTTGTTGTTTACTTCATCAATCCTCCTTGCGTGGTAGCTCATTTCAGGGATGTGCATGGCAGCTTTCCTGGGTGTGAAAACTGGAATTTCAGTTTTTGTGCTTGGATACAGAAGTTAGTGTGTTTCCATGGGTGAGTTAGTCCAGACTGTCTCATCAGACCTTGATTCTGATTGGGAGGCAGGGAAAGACCCCAAATCTAACTTTACTTTCTGAGACAGTTCTGCAGCATCCAGCTAAATTGCACTCGCTACAAAACATTCAGGCTTGTAAATTTGTTTACCGGACCTTTCTAGCTATTAGCATCCACTGACAAAAAAGCCTAGAGGGAGTAAGACCAAATGCGAAAGGTTTCTAAATCTCATGTTTGAAATTCATGGTCGTTTTAATAGTTCTTTAGATCCAAGCTGGAATGCTTGAAGCTTGCGGAACGAGCCTGCCTTCTGCAGATGAGGCTGAAATGGATGAGAGGGAGAAAAAGCCTCACTCAATTAGCCTGGAAGAGCGGCCGCCTCCGAGAGGCCGTTTGCAGCACAGTGTTTAGGATAATCACTGTTCTGTGTTTGTCTAAGTGGATGCCAGAGGGCTGCTCGTTCCAGGCTGCTTTTAAACCCGATGCACCCATCGCCCGTGCACTGTAAATCCTGTTGGAAATAAATAAATAAACCCCAACAAGCAATTCAGCCGTCAGAATCTCAGCCGTTTTTGTTTGTTTTATTTTCATTTGCCTGGGTAATCGAATTTGTTGGAATTAGGGGTTTGTCTGGATAATAACATTTTCTAGCCCTCTGGAACACGAGAGGGCTGTGGTGAATACCGATGGGAAGGGAGCGTGATATTGATTGGAATAAACTGGCCCTAGATAGCATCAATTACCCACTTCTGAGCGATGTTTGCTTGCTGGCTGCCAGCTTTAGATTGCACAGTATTAGCCGCTGTTTCTGTCTGCTAGAAATGCTCTAAAGAAAACGTAGCTCTCGGCGTTTGCTGGTGATCCCTGGCACGTGAAGGCGCCGCAGCATTAGCCGCCGCGGAAGAGCCGGGCGCTGAGGCGTCGCTGTTAAAGCGAGCGGGAAGCCTGTGCGCTGGCAGCCGGTCAAATCGCGTGTTGATTGCAGCGTTGGGCCCGAATGGCTGTGGCCAGGCTACTTAGCTAACTGCCTCTTTTCTAACGTTCTTTGGTGGCGGCTGAAGGCCGACGCTGGTGGACGTTTGGTGCGGCTGCGCTGGCAGCAACAGGGGCTTGCGGAGCACCGCAAGGCCTTCGCCTGCGTCCTCGGGGGAGGCTGCAAGCGCGGACGACAAGCAGTGACCGCAGTCCGAGGGGGTCAGCGCAGGCAGTGACTAAGGCGTGTTGTAGCTGAGCCAAACCCTGCAGCGTCTCTCCGGGAAGACGGAGCGAGGATCTGTAACACCGACACATTCGTGGTGCTGCACAGATCTCCAGGCAGGGAAGAAGGCAGCAACTGCCTGTGATTTTTTCCAGTTCCTTCGGGATTGCTGGGTCCAGCAGCCGTCAGGGCAGTGGTTCCCCGTGCTCAGGTGTCTGCCGTGAACAGGCCAGAGCCCATCCGCCCTGCCCGCACCGCGCTCGCCCCGGTCGCCGCGAGGAGGGAGGCAGGGGCCGCGGCTCGGCGCCCGGCAGCGCCCAGCCTGGCTGGCAGTCGGGTGCTGCCCTGCCGTGGGCCTCCTCACGGCTCGCTCCCCCGGCCAGCAAGTCCCGCCAAATTCAGGTTTGCCAGTGAATTCCTACTTCTTTCTCTATTCCTTCTTTGCAGGGTTTAGGGTTGTGGGTAGCAGTCTGACAAGCAAATACATAGATCAGGATAGAGAGAAAGCATATATTTTGTGCCATGGAAATGCTAAGGAAGCAAGGTAAAATGGAAATTTAGACAAGTGTATAAACAAGCTGTAAAGCTAGGAATGCCACCAGGACTTTGGGGTGTGATTAGTTTACAGTGCATCAAGAGGAAGTAATTCATTCTAAATGATGGAGTATTCCAGTCATCTTACCTGCTGTAGCTGCATAATCATCTGCAGGATGGACTGGGATTAGTGTTGTAACAACCTGCTGCTTAACTCTGAGCTATTCAAGCCTCCCTAATGCTTCCCATGCTCTAACGGAGTCCTCCTCTGCCATGCTCTGCTCACATCTGAATAGACAAGAGTGGCGAAGCCATTAACTTGCAGCATATTCGTTAATGTGGCATTAGCAGCTAAAGAAGATGTATTTATGCTTCTTCATTTGCAATTGATAATCTGAAGAGCAAGAGGCTGGTAATAAATTTTCTCACTGGGGCTTCCATCCCTTTGCAGCCCACGCTGCGGAAGGGAATAGACAGCTCATTTACATAAGATAATGAAACTGCAGCAAAATAGTAAAACTGCAAAGCAACTTTGTTTTAATAATGACAGATGCTTTTTAAACACTTTAATTATGTCTCTCAGAGCAGTTTCAGCTAGGCCACAAAAAGGGAGAGCGATGTAGCTGAAACACTTGCAACAAAACCCAGGCCCTTCCTGCCACTCTCTTCCAAACAGCAATGTTTCTTCTTTGCTCAAATGTTTTTCTGGCTCAGGGAACACCTGGTTTAAGTCCCGAGACAGGACACACAACACAGGCAGACAAGCCTCGGGGAAGCAGGGTGACCTGGTTTGCAGGGAGCGGGATCCTCAGTGCTGACCTGGGCATCCCTGCGTGGGGAGACTGCTGTCACCTCCTTAACTTGTTCCAGCTTTGAGCAAGAGCAGAAGAGGCAACAGACCAGGCAGCTGTGTGTGCTGCAGACACCCGAGAGCTGCAGGACGGTGCCTTCTGCTGCCTGCCCTGAGCTTTTGGAGGCCAGCTGGGAGCCGCGGGGCTGCTGGCACTGACTGCTCTCCTGCCTGTTTGCCACTTGCTGCGGACCCAAGTGCGAGCCCTGGTGCTGCTGCCCAGCCCCGCAGGAAAGCAAACCCTTGCGGGCTGGTACCCCGCAGCACAGCGTCACTGCATTCCCCAGGCGCCTGGAGGACTCAGGAGGCTGCCATTTATTATATAAAAATAGTGCAAATCTCCATGGTTAATGATACCAGCAAAGCAACTGTGTAAACAACAGCTTAAACTTTCCTGAGCAAAATTTACTGTCAAGGCTAGCAGACACTTCACTATAAAGAAGCAAAACAAAGCATAGGGAGAAAGATAAACACATTAATGGAACAAAAGCTATAATGCGAGTAAACAGCATGCATGCAGAAAAGGGAAAGCGATTCTCTGCAGAAGGGAAGGACAGGATGAAAATAAGATAACCGGTGCTTGAAGGGTAAAAAGCCCTAAAGGAAAGGATAGCCTGTGCCTGAAATCTTTCTGCAGCACACTTGCAGACATTTTGTGCAATGATTTATCCAACCCTATACTCCTCTCTGGTCCCTCTTACTTCTTGCAGTGTTCCCCCTTTCCCTGGCAACAACATGCATTGGTTCAGCTTGGTTCCCTTTAGTGCCCACAAAAAGAAGCACCCCCCACCCGGCACTGCTTTCTGCCACAGCAGAGTATCTTTGGGGTTGTGACATACTAGCTGTATTGCAGGCACTTTGTAAAGCTACAAAAACTATTTCAAGGAGCATTATATACAGAGCCCATATGTTACTTCAGTGCTGCCAAAAGAATTCTTGTTTACTAAGATCTTGCTTTTGCTCCGTGTTCAGAGTGTGCTAAATGGCCCCATTGATACTACTACTACCCTGTTTGCCCCAGCAAATTGCTCAGCACTTATAGCTCTCTGAGCACGTCCCTCTGCACTAACACCTCCAGCTGCAGCTACTCCTCTCACTCGGTCTGGAGGAAGTGGGGCCGCCTCTTCCCTAGTCCTGACCACATCTCCGGTGCTGTCTGGCATTGTAAAGGACCATTTTCACGTGCCTTCCCCATCCCCTGGGAGTGCAAGTTCACATGCGGCCCCAGGGAGTGCTCAGAGCAGGAGTAGCATTAGGAAAGTTATTCTCAAGGTTTGTTTTTAATTTCATTTTCTTTTCTGTTTTCTTAGTGCTTTTTTATGTCTGGAAATGTAGAGGAAAGCCAAAGCCAAATGTCCACAGTTGCTGATGCTATAAGCAGCTGGCAGAAGAGCAGCTTCTCCTGGGGGTGTGAGAAGCAGCCACCAGTGCCAGTGGGGAGCACAGGCGCATCCCGGGGCAGCCCGGCGCACGCAGACCGTCTGCCTGTGCTGGTGGGAAGCTTGGGCGAAGCTCCAAACGCCGTCCCTGCCTCCACGCGCTCAGCCCACCCTCCTGCTGATGGAGCAGGACTCCTGTCTCCTGCCCTCCCTCTGGTAGGACACGTTCTTAAGTTTTTTAGGGTCTGTTCTGCTTTTTTTCCTTCTCTGTTTATCTGGGCTGCTGGGAGATGGGCAAAAACTCTTCCAGAAGAGTCACTAGCACAGCCACCCTAGCCAGGGTCCCAGGTTTTTCTAGTTAAACGCAGATCTTTAATGTACAACAACTGACCCCATGGATGGCTTGATATTTCGATTTATGACTGAAAATACTAGGTGCAGTCACTTTCCTGCTGTCTCTTATCTGTGCTGGAGGGGCAGAGGTGCAAGAGCCATGCTAACTCCTGGTACACTCAGCAAGCTCGCCCAGGGGATGAAGGTAATGCCACTTCCGAAAATTGTATCAAGATCCTGAAATGCAAGAGCTTTTCCGAGAGAAAAGTTACTCTGTTATACATAGCTAGAGCTCCCATTTTTCATGGTTGTTACAGGCCTATCTGTTAATGGTATGTACCCAATTATTCTGTCTCTTTGGTCTGTTGGACCCACCACTTAGTGCATTATAGATGAGCAACTGGATTTTCCTGCTGCCATGTACTCTTCTTAAATAAAGTGCCTTCATATTCTCTCTCCCATCCCCAAATTTTCCTTAACAAAATCAGATCTGTTTTGTTCGTGGCAAAAATCTACATCCAGACTTGCCCAAGTCCTTCATGAGGGCCAAAGTTTTTGTTTGGTTTAGGTTGAGGGAAGTATGAAAGTGTTGTTCTTCGTAGCGGCTGGGCAGAGAGCAGGAGCGTGACGGAGGAGCTGGGTTTTGAGAATTGTGCTTTTGCCGTCGGCTGCAAAGCGGGCAGCCACAGAGGCGATTCAGAGCTCCAGAATCCAAGACCTGCTTGGAGATGTACCCAAACAGTTACTGCTTTAGAAGGGGCTTTTACTGAAGTAACAACGGGTTAAAAATTGTTTTCTCTGAGTTGCAAATCTAAAATGTCTAATGGTACCTGGATAAAACAAGGACACGAAGAGATTAAGGCAAGCTGCATCTCCTACTATCCTTTTTTTTCTCCCTCTTTTGCCCGGAGGGATGATCGGTGCTCAAAGGGAATGGATCTTCTTTCCGTATGAGTGCAATCTGTTGCCTGATCAATTATTCATGTGTAGCGTGATTGGCAGCTTTGAGGCGGCGCGTTCGCAGTCAGAGAAGGGTGATCTGCTGAATGACAAGGTTAATTGCTGTCTGGGATTATTGACGATAATGATTTATGTTGACAATTCCTCGTATTTCTAGAGCAGACATCGGCTTGCGGTGCTGGGTCAGACCGCGGTGCCCTGCCCTGTGCTTTCCGTGTTAGATCGAAACAGCTGATTCCTTGATGCAGCACCTGGCGCACAAGGATGGATTCAGTTTGCACAAGCAAGTCTTATGTGCTGAGCAATGAAGAAGAAGCTTTGCAAAGACATCAGTTGCTTCTACCTTTTTCCCCTATTTTTTTGACATATTCTCTGCATATTGATCGGAGTTCAGAATATGACAGCGAAACTCCGCTGTCCTCTGAAAATCTCTCCTTCGGGGCGATTGTCAAGGCTGCTGTTTTCCAGGAGGGCTGAGTGAATAGAAATGAGGAAAGCGTGTGTGGGTGACCCTTAAAAGTAATTAAAATGGAAAGGAATTGTCTTTTAAATCTTAGCGGCAACTTTTAGGGATTATTTAATAAATGCAAAACTACACTGCATAAAATGCATACTTGCATCCCAAGCATTTCCAAATGAGCCAGATCTGAGACACCTAAATCCCACCAGTACGTGTGCCTATGCATTTAGAAGCTTGATTCCCACTTTAATATTGCCATGGGTTGTCTTCACATATTAAAGGTACTCGTAAGGCCTTCTGAATTTATTCCTAGAGTATTTTGAACACATTCCTCAAATATGCCTTAGTTCTTAGAAGGGGAATTCAGGATCTGAAGTCACTTCAGCATTTCTCTGTACTCAGTCTGGATTCTTCTCAGAGAAACGTCCCCAACAGAAACCTCTAAGTCTTCGAAGCAGGTCTCCGACTTCCCACTCTGCGTCCGGGTTCTGCAGCCTGGTGCTCGCACCCCTCCAGTCGGGGTGTTTCTCCTGGCCCTACCTGTACTGCTGCGCTCCTTTTCCCCTACCTGCGGAACGGAGGAGAAGCCCTCTTCTCCCGTCCTTTCTCTTGTTTGTCTTTTCTGCTCGCAAAGCCGTCAGGGCCGTGCCAGTCCCGTAGCACGAACGCGGGGGCGCCGCGGGCTGGTCGCCCCGACTCTCCCGGGGCCGTTTCAGGTTCCTTGCACTGTATTCTCAAGCGGCACGCTCAGCTCTGCTGCGGTTTCCCCTCCTGAAAACTGCGGAAATTTTCTCCTGGCCTTAATATAATAAAGTAGAATCGTAAGATTTCAGACTAATAAACATCGGCATTTAGAGTCCTTCCAGCTTTTATCAAGCTAATGAGATTTTTGCCTTGCATCAAAGAGGAAAAGAGGTAAACAGAGGTTTTCTGAGCCTTGAAGCCCAGGGGGAGCCTGTGATCTTGGAGGGTCTCTGTCTGTAACGAAAAGCCACGCGCAGCCCGAGGCTGAGTCGCGCTGGGAGAGCGCTTCTGCAGATGGCTCCTGGTGGGGCATCTGGACCTTATTATTTGCTTGACACAAAATTTTCCTAGTCCTTGAGGACAGGGAGAGCGAGCCAGAGCTGCAGCCTCTGTTCTGCCCCCTCGCTGAAGGTGAAGCGAGCGGGGACGTTTGTGCTCCTCTCCCCGATGCCGGTCAAGTCTGCCGTCGCTGCAAAAGGGCACAAATCCCTCTGCTCCTTCCGAGGAGCAGAGTGGGGGGCTTCGAGGGCTTCGCTTCTGCCGCCCCCGCGGGCGTTGCTGTTAATTGTGGCTTGTCACTGGATTTGCGTGGCTGAGTATCAGTGGAGATGGGGGTGTCGTTAAACGGCTTTCTTTCAGGAATAGAGTTTCAACAAGAGAAAAGGGAGTTGTTGAATATAAACCGGCACAAACTTGATTTTTTTTCTAGAAATTATTTTATTTAAAATTTAAAACCATATTACTTCATACAGCAAACTGTGCACTTTGATATATCACAGTGTCTTAAAAAGGAAAATAATCAGATTTTTTTCTTTTTTTTTTTGGAAATTTTATTTACATCAGCCTAGAATGATCAGCAAGTAACACAGTTACTATGAAACCAAAATTATTACAAAATGTTTACAAAAAACTATATTCATAGAAATTCTGCATGTCCACAAAGGAAAATCCCCTGAATGTCACGGAGACCTTTTTTTTTTTTTTTTTCCTTTTTTCCCCATTCTTTTTTGTTTTTTTGTTTTTTGTGGTTTTTTTGAGAAACATGTCAAAGAAAGGTACAGAGAGCAGAGGGCTTCCCTCGTCAGCGCCCGTTCGCGCTGGGCGAGCGCCCCGGGCCGCGGCTCCGCTGCCCTCCTGCTGTGCCGAGGAGCTTTCTGCCCTTTGCGCGTTCGGTTTCTCTGCGGATTCGTAGTCTCGATGTCTTACCCAACGCTTACTACGGGCTAGTTTTAGAAGGAAAGGGAAACCCAGAGAAACGTACCCGTTATGTCCCTGCTCTGTCTCACAGGAGACCTGGGAGGAAAAAGCGAGCGATGCAAAAGGAAGGGACAGCGGGTAGAGAAATGGCAACAGTTCAGGTGCAGTTTAATAGCCAAAACCTGCTTGGTTTTTGTCCCCTTGCTCCCTCCACCCACTAAGCAAAGAACAGAAGTGATTTAAGCAAAGTTGGAAGTCGGATGATTTCTAAGACGTGAGTCGTTAGGCGTCACCCGCAGCTGGCAGAACTGCTTGCCCGAGGCTCGGCCGTGCCGCCTGCCCCTCGCGAGCCTCGGCCGCGGCTGCTCCGCTCCGCGCTGCTCGCGGCGGCCCGGCCGGCCCGCTGCTCCCGGGCGAAGGCTGGCGCCAGCGGCACGGCCGGCTGCCGGGCAGCGGAGCAGAGAGCGCGCCGAAACGTGCTCGGGGTGGAGCTGCCGCCGGTGGGCGGCAGGACGGCAGAGGTCAGAAGCCGTCTCGCCTCCCCGCTGCTCCGCTGAGCCGCAGCTGGGAAGAGCAGAGCACGCTGGGGTCCCCGTCTGGGCAGCTCTCCTGCCTGGTGGCACACGATTTTCAGCTGTGCAGGATGTTACCTTGTGGTTTAATTGTTAAGCATTTTAATAATCAGGATCTTAAATATAAAACCATAAAGTAGATGCATGAAGTTGTCTAGTATTTCATGGCTGATTTAGTGTCGGTGTAGAGAGAGGGAGAAGGGAGCAGGTTAATCTGCAGGGCTCTTTCTTGCAGGCTGATAGCACTGATAATTCCAGATGCTCACCTGTCAATCTGGGACACGTGAGGAGAACCAAATCCGACTGTGTCAAAAGTGAATAAATGGTGTTTATGCTGTTAGTAATATTTGTATTAAAAAAGCAGCAAAATGGATGCAATTTTCCATGGTATTTTACTCCCAGAATATTTAAAGCCAGTTTCAGGCTTTGTTTTTAACTTTGCCTTGATTGTAAAAATCTGTTTTTAAGAGCTCACGAATTTGTAAAGAAAACAAAGTGCTACTCTGGCAAGCCTAAGGATTTGCAAAGAGGTACAGAAAGTCATTAGCTGTGGGGAATAAACCCATTTTTCCCAATCTAGACTCTGCTGTTGGGATTTTATGTTGCTTAAGTGGCTTTGGAGGCATGGGTGATGGTGCTGGTGGACTCTGGACTTCGTAAGAAGCAGGTTGGAATTCAGCCGTTTCTCTGGGCATCAGACAAAAGGACTCTGAGCTCCGCTCCAGGAATGCGGGGAACAGGCGCACGCAGAGGAGAGTTGCTGGGAAGCAGGGGAAGTGCCAGAAAGGAAAAAATCCTGCTTTGCCACAGTTAAACTTCTGATTTTTGCAAGCTAATAGTTACCATTGCGAGCTTAAAATTTGAGCTGGACTTCTCTTTTCACATTGCAGGAATCTGTAAAAAGACTATGCCCTAGGCATGTCCTGCTTAAAACCTATTTGAAAGTTGGAAGGATATGTGAGCTTTATTTTTTATCAGCAAATTATTAGGAGTATGATGCCCATTGAATTGGTAGCTTTCACTTGTAATTTTTCATGATTTATATGAAAAAAGATGTAAGTAAGCATCAATTTCTTGTGTTTTGACTCTAGCAGTGATATGCAACAAATCCACCTTTATATTTCAGATCACTATGTAGCTTCTTGTCATTATGGAAAAACAAAATAAGGGCAAATTATTTTCCCTGGTGGAAGCTATCTCCCCTTGAGCTAATTTACTACATCTGAGAAAGAAACAGGTGGGGAAAGAAAATCTTAACTCAGCTATGGACAGGTTTGTCCCTTTGGGCAAAGGCAAACTTTCCAGAAAGGCCTTGCAGTTCGGGGAGGGCAAATTAGGTCAGTTTAGCCGCTGAGCGCTGCGGTAGCTGTGGACGCGGCTAACCGCCCGGCGCAGAGCCCGAGCCCGGCCGGCGTCCCGCGCTGCCGGCCTCGCTGCCGGAGCCGCCCGGCGTGTGCCTGCGTCGGGCAGCGCTGCAGCCCGGGCAGCTCGGGCACCCTTGCATTTGCTAAGGAGGGAGAGTGCTGTCTTCTTCAATACCAGTGTGTAAATCAGAGTTTTTAAGTGCCTTTACAGTAGCGTCCTCGTGCTATTCCAGGTTGCGAGAACTATTTCATTTCATTTCATTTTGCAAACAGCCAGCAAGGAATTCATCAGCGGAGTGTCCCGCTGGCCACCTAGGTGTTTTTCCTGTGAAAGGGTGGAAGTGAGTGATGTTAGTCCAGGATTGCTTCTAGGTCAGCAGAGGGGTCTTTGGTAGTTCTGACTAAATGCATCTGCAGGACCAGCCTTCTGGGTTAAGCAACCTGAAAATAAGAACGTAGTTCATGGAAGATTTCTTAAAAACATTTTAGTGTGTGTTTGCTTAAATCACTACCGGATGCTATTGGAGGGCCGCGGGGTCACTGGGCAGAGCGATAAGGGTGTCGGGTTCGGCTCACACAGTGCTGTGTGTCCCAGGGCCGGCCCCGGCCCTGCAGGTGAGGCTTCCCCTCTCGGATCTCCGCTGGCGTAAGGAACGCTGATTCCCAAACCAAACACACAGTCCTCTCCTGATGCGAGTACGAAAGCAGCAGAGCTGCAGTTCAGCGCTGCTGAATTTCATGGAAATCAGTAGTATTCAGCTCTTGGAAACAGCGCTCTCAGTGCTGCTGAAGCCCGTGGACTTGGCTCCTTTGTGCAGCTCTTGGCAGAAGGGAGTGACCTTTGCAGAGACAGTGAAGGAGCTGAAAACCTGAAGGTCGTGGTGTCACTGGGGCAGGGGCTGGCATTCGGTGCAGGGCATTGGGGTGGTCTTGCTCAGAGCTGGCAGGAGTTCCCACACGCCACCCTGTCCCCTTCTTGGTGGCTGGGAGCTCGGCTGCGTTCAAGCTTGCTCGCCCCTTCACAGTTAGCTGTCTTGGATATATCTGCGAACGCTTGTTGGCCTTCTCCCACCATGCACCCACGTGGACTTCCTGCTGTGGATGGCCAGAGCCCGCACAGCCGTGAGGTAAAAGGCCACGGTGAGCTGCTCGAGAGAAGGCACAGCTGTGACGATGATAGCATTTCATGGGTGTTTTTCCCCTTCCCAGACAACGTATCCTAAATGTGCTGGGTACGTCAGTTGGGAATAGATGCTCACAGACTGTTGCTTCTGCCACACCTGTATGGACAAAGTGTTTCCTCTTATTGCCGTGCTGAAGAAGCCTTGCTCTGGGGGCTCCCGCTTACCAACCAAGGGGCAGTTTGGCTCAATTCTGTCTTGCCTCCATGTGTTTTCAATATGTAAACATCAGACTTGTGGATGGTGCTATGTTTGGACTCCATGAGGCTTGTAGGATCTAAGCTTAAAAAAAAAAAAAAAAAAAAAAAAGTAACAAAAATAAAACAAAAGCCCCAAGACCCACGTTACAGTCCATACTTTGAAGTTCTTGTTCCTATGCTGGCGACTGATGCAGTTGTGTTTTAAAGGCCTTGTTCTTGAAATGAACCAAACCAGGCTTGTTTTTCTATTTTTTTCTATTTTTTCTTTTTTTTTTTAATTCTTTCTTCCCTAGTTAAGTGTGCTAGCAGCCTCATCTGCAGCAATTCCTTCCCTCCCACCCCCCAGTTCTGACTCCCTATGGGAACACAGGCGTCAATCCAGTGTTGCAAGTCATGTTGTCCTTCCCGGGCAGTCGTCGGTCGTTGAACGTGTGCATGTTGATCACTGCATCCGTCTTCACCATGACGGGGGGCTGAGGCTTGTGTTTGACCCGTCGCTGGCAGGTGAGAGACAGCCGGATCTCGTCAGCCATGGCACTGCAGAAGGAGCGCTGGGGAGAAGCAGGGACAGAGCAGTTATTCCTAGCAAAATATTTGTTAACAACCTCTCCATGAGCAGGAGGATGGTGAAATGAGATTCTTTGCAGAGGGTAAGCACAAGGTTTAGGCAGCATTTGAAACATCAGCTGGCCTTGGTTGGCCTTCAGTGATGCACAGACCTCTGGTTGACCCTCTCCCCATTAGCAAGAATTGTACCTTTGACATAGTAAATTTTGCAAAAATGAAGAGCCATAGGTGACTCTGTCAGAGGGCCGGTGCTCTATGTGCTCCCTGCTGGCTGTTTGAGAAGGATGCTGGTAGATTTATGTGCTGAGAATCATGGGGCTATGGAATCCTGCTGGTTTGCTAGTGGGCAATTTATCTGTCTAGTCCATCACACAGCCAGCTTTGATTTCTGGTCATGCATGTGAATACACTTGCAAGGTATTGTAGGTGTCACACAAGGAGGAGGGAATAAGTGCAAAAGCCATCTTATTTCATGAGCACTCATCAGTTGCTTAAGGTGGGATGGTGTTGTGAAAAGCATTGAAAAGCTGATAAGATAGTATGAGGCTTCCTGACCAGTTCTTTGATGTTCTAGAGCAATCTTCTAATGGGAGTGGGGACATAAGATAGAGACTTAATACTTTTATGCATTTGTTTATATACTTCTGCATAGAATATGCAGTATGGTTGCCTGTAACTGTGGTACCTGGGTGTAACAACTCAGGCCCTATCCAATCCTGACTTCCAATGCTGCTTTCTCCCCCCTTTTTTCTTGACTTGTGCATGTGTAGGTTATTCAGAATTACCCCCAAATTGTTTACTTGTCTTTTTTTAGCCTAGCTGCTGCGGGAACAGGTCATCCCGGGTTAGGCTGGGTGCAATTTGCCCCTGCCTAGCCCATGGGAGCAGGGAGGCAGCAAGGAGCCTTAGTGAAGGGCGTTTCAGCCTTCACCTGCGCTGCTGGAGCAAAGCCCCGGGGCAGCTCCCGGCTGGGTGCCCCCCAGGCAGCACGCTCAGTGCTGACCCCCGCTGACCGGCTCCCTGCCTGCGTCTGGGGCCAGGGGCCAAAATACCCGAATCCTGGAGGGAGCTCAGGAAACCCTGCGTGACAGCGCTGCGGGGAAGCCGAGGCAGTCGATACCTGCTCACGCTCCGCCGTTTTGCGCAGCTTGTAGATGAACTCCACCATTGCCACAAAGACCGAGAGCACCAAGCCTGCAGCCAAAACGATGAAAATCCCCCCGATGTTTTGAATGCCGAGAGCACTGGCCTCCTTGTTCTCGTCCTCGGGGCAGCCGTTCCCGCGCCACCACTTCTCTTTCATTACGTGGAGCTTGTCCTCCTCTTGGAGCTGGAGGATGGCAATGGTGATCTTGTCCCTGTACGGTGACCCTGGCGAGGGGGAAAGCCATTGCACAGGGAGGGGAAAGGAAGACAAACATCACATGAACTAGGGAACGCAGGGCTGTTCAGACCTCTCTTCTACAGGCTGACAGAGTGAGCTCTGTTTTTTGGAAATAGGCTGTTGGGAGTGGCTTATCTCAATCCCATCTGTTGTATTTATGGTAGCTAGCTCCCCTCCTGGGCTACCTATAGAAACCCCACCAGCGTCGCTTACCCATGGGAGTGCCGATCCCGTAGCCTTTGGTATCAATTAGCCCTCCAATCTGAGTCAGGTTGCAGTTCCTCTGCGTGATGTATTCGATAGTGGTTGACTCCATCAGCAGGGCATAATCAGCTGTGAGGGTTCGCTGGATTCCTTCCTCATTATTTTTAACGAGTGCTGTGGGCTTGCTGCTCATGAATGCCCACATTTTTTCAAAGGTGGAAATTTTAGATTTCTGGAAAAACAATAAACCCCGCACCCAAAATAAGAATTAATATTCTAATTGCTCCAGAAACACCCTCAAAACCTAGAATCTTTATAGTAAATTAAAAATACCAGTTTCAGAACAGGTCACATGTACAATGAAACTATTATCAATTTGGCCATGTCTTAAATATCTCTCTACTTTTTCTGCCCAGCATTGTTTGCCAATGAATTGCCATAACAGGAGAAGATGATTCCGTTGTAGTTCATGTTGTGCAAACACTGAACAAAAATACAGTCCCTGCTCCAGAGACCTTATATTTTAAGTGGAAATATTCATTCGCATCAGTAAGGTACAGCAAGACCTTGCCTTGATGCCCTGCAGAACTTGCTAGAGTGACAGACTATCAGTATATCTGTTTAAACTTATTAGTTTCCTAACCAGATTTTTGTTTATCCTGTGATGTTTCTGCACAATGAGAGAAGACAGAGAACATTTCAGAGGGCATGTTTTTCTTCTTTGCACACTCTCTATTATATTTTTGTCTATCCTCCAAGCCTCACAAGAAAACATGTCTCCTCTGAGATCTGTGCAACTGCCAAACAAATTTAACATATCCACATAAACAGAGGCACAGAAATACTCAAGATTTTCTTACAGCTAAAGATAAGCATGGATATTCTTCCACTATCAGCATACAGTCTATTAGAAAAAAGGGATTATGTTTTCTAGGTTACTATTGATATGAATGCTTTTCCATTTTGCATTAGAAATTTTCATTTTTCATTAGAAAATGTGTTGGGTGGAATGATACACAGCTGTTCAGTATCTTTCCATAACATTTTAAATATACCACTGATTAATCTGTGACCTCCTCCTGCATTGTCTTTATGTAGTTTGTCAAAAAAGACTTAACCTGCACAAAATCTAGGAAGATACTGCAGGAAGAGTCTCTTTGGCTTTCTCTTGAATACTTGCTGCTTTGGTCTCTGTATTCCTGTGTGTGACGTAGCTCATACCAAAATACTTGCTTTAGGTAGCAATGTCAGCTCGGCTGCAGCAGCCTGGGTCTCCCTGAGCGGGCACCGGGAGGACTCTGGCGGTGGGACCGATAGGCGAGCTCTGCGGGAAGCGCAGGCACGGCTCTGTAGCGTTACCTGCCTGAAGGCCTACAGGCCTGAAGGGAAGTACCTGTTTCCTTCCCAAATGATACAAATTTATTTGTCAGTGTCCACATTTGCCCGTCCGTATGGTCGACGCATGTGCTCGCAAACCCGTGGAGCCAACGGGTGTTTGGCAGAGCCTGTCGCGTGCTGTGGTGGCGACGTAGCGTGGTGTCCCCAGCCATCCAAACGAACAGCGCTGCGCTCCGTGTCTCATCGTGCTGCCCCTGCAGTGGTTCCTCGAAAAAATCCCTGCTCAAAATAGACGCCATAAGGAAGCGGGAAGGAGCTCCTGTCGCTTGTGTTTCCGTCCTTGTTTAAAGGAAAAACAGACCCAACAACCCTGGCTGCCTTACCGCTGTGCCGAGAAGGCCGGATAAGCTTCTCTTGGCCGGAGGGGTGCAAGCTGGGGCAGGAAGCCCCAGGGCAGGGTGCTCTCCCAGGCCCCGCGATGCTTAGCTTCACCGGAGCGGTACCGAGCGGAGACACAGCCCGAGAGAGGAAATCGGTGCATCGCTCCTCTCCGCACCCAGCTGCGGCTGGAAGAGCACTTGGGCGTTGAGGCTTGTGTTCGTGCTGCTGCCTGTGCCTTTATGAGCCGTTTTTCTTTTCTGCCTAAATTCTTGTTTTTCCTAGATCTCCTTTTTCCTTCTGATTTAGTAAGAGGCCAGCTTAGTCAGCCAAAACATCCTCCCCCGCAACACTACTTAGCAAAAGCCTGAAGCTGGCTGATAAGTCAGAGGGGCTGATAAGTGTTTGTGCTTTGCCTAGAGTAAAGCTAAGGCTCACCTGCAGCTGCAGGACGAGCTACGCTCTCTATTTTAGCTGTTCTTTATCTTTCTTTTACATTCACGCTCTTATATTTAAAACAAAACAACAAATCAGGACATGGAGCCCTAGCCAATCTCAGCTGCTGTTACCACATCTCCTCCTCATTTTTTTGGTACCATCTAAAAGATGCCTGCAGAGATTTTTCTGATTAAAAACTCAAGGCATGGTAAAATAATTAAAAGATATAGCTAAAATGAAAAACCCTTCATAATATTTTATATTTCCAATGCTTTGCTTGACCTCCTCCTTTTTCTAAATGTTCAGTGAAAGTTGACCTGTTTTTATGGTATGTAACACATCCCAAATTTGGTTTGGATTGTGCATTAACAAAGGCTATTTCTCTGTCTTTAACCCTGTTGGCTCATTCTCCTGACTCAACTATCCATGGACTTATTTCTTCTTGGTTAAAATTCATGCTTGCTATAATCCACTTGATGAACTTGCTGTGCTGGAGGTTCTGAAGCAAACTCCATTCAAGAGACAGGATAATCCCCCTCACTTGAAAATCTGGCCCAGTGCCTGAAAGGTAGATTTGTGGCATCTATCAAACCTCAAAGAGCAGCAAGAAATGTAGCCTCCAAAAGGATTATTAAATATCTGTACATTACAACGAGTAATTGAAATGAATAACGTACTGGACTTGCTGATAACGACTTGTTTAACATTTATATAGTTCACAGCAGAGGCCTCTGAGTTCACTAGCTCTCCCTTTCGCTCTTTCTCTTCCTGCGCTTAATGCTCCTTGGGTGTTGACACAAAACTCTTAAACAACATCAGCGTTCTCCCAGCTTAAAGCAGAGAGCAAAATAAACTGGCAAAAAATCAATAGGCTGCATTTAGTGAAGCTAACAGGACTTGCATGAGGCACGGTAGCTCTTCAGGCAGCTTAAATTACATGAGACAGGGCTCCCTGCAACAGAAAAAAACACTTCTCTCTTCTTGAATCGCTCCTCCTGCCCGGCTGAAAGGAGCTAACCGTGTTTTGAGATGCCAGGATGGCCCTGGTTTCTCAGCCCTTGCCGCGGCCGGGCCGTTCGGCGGCACGCTGCCTGCGGGCACCGGGCGCTCCTCGCCCCTCTCCTGCCCCACGCCTGCCGCGGGTCCTCGTGTCTCCCGCAGCGAGGGCCCCTCTCCCCTAAGACAGGGGCGCGCTGACACACGCCGCGAGGACGGGCCGGGCCCACGGCACGGCTGCGGCCGCCCGGACGCGGGCTGCGCTCGGGGCAGCGGCTGCCTCTCCGCGGAGCCGGGAGCCCGTCCTCCTCCTCCTGCCCGGGGATTTAGGCTGTGTTAACTTCTCCGGCTCGGCCGGACGCCTCCCCCCAGAGCAAGCTCACCAGCTGCAACCCTCGGCGCAGCACGAGCACGTTAATTGATTTGGCTATTTGCTAAAAGCCCAGTTTAAAAGCAATCATGGGTCGCAGCGAGAGCGCTCGCCAGCCGGCACGGCACGGTTCCCCGCCTTGCGCCCGCGTCCGGGCGGCCCCGGCCACTGCCCTTCCCTCTTTCTGTGGGCAAAAGCCATTCACTTCCAGGGAACTAATTGCTGTAGCTGCACCTTTTCCACGTTTCCTGGAAGGATGGACGGAGGCAGCGATTTTACAGTCGCATGGGTGTAATCCCCCCTCCCCTTCTCTCGGGTACTTCCACTGCGCTTCAAAAGTGGCCATTTATTTATGGGGAATTCAGAACATACAATTTGGATGAGCAAAAACTTCTCATCAGGCACGATAATTTGTTGGTAATAAATAAATAGTAAAGAATGCATATGATTGTGTTTATTTTGCTGGACATTTATCCCCTCTGATTTTATATATTGAGTAATTTACCTTAAAAAAATCTTTGATGGGATTAATTACAGGTTTGAACCGATGTTTGTTGTGCAGGGGCTGAGTGTAATGGCTGGGTGCATTTTTTTTGTATGGAATCGCCGTTTTACTTATGGGCTGCATAAAAAAAATCTGAAATGGTGGCCAGGAGAGGCCATGCTGTCCCCTTGCGTCCCCTGGGAGGAAAGGAGTGGGCAGAGCTTCCCCAGGGTCACATCTCCAGATCCCCTCCAAGAGACCTCAGCTCTGCTGCAAAGGTAGGGGAGGAGAAACTGCTCAGTGGCTCCAAAGCATTAAGATAGAGGCAATCACCTGACACTGACTCCTTCCCGATGGAAAAATCCCAGAGCGTTCGGGATGACAGATTATTGCCAATAAAAAAAGGCGGTAGTTTAATGCTGCTAATGCAGCCAGCCACAGCGCCATCAGGGTGACACGTCTGTCTCCTGTTTACACCTCTGCTGCTGCCTCCCGCGAGTGGAGCCGCTCCGCGTTTTGGCCAGGGCTGGTAGCATCCGAGCCTGCTCCACCGGCTCCCTCCTGCACCTTACCGAAACCCTGCTCAGGTCGAAAGGCGACGCAGGTAGGAGCAACAGCCCCTCCGAGTGCAGCGAACGCCTCTGACTTCATCCCGTAGAGTCAGAGCTCAGAAGCTACCTTTAATAACCAGTGTTTCAAACCAGTCACCAAATAAATTAATGGAATAGTTTAGAGGAGCCAATATAAGGCATCTTGCCAAGACATATATGCTTTTTTATCAGGCAAGAAAGTAACGTGCAGGCTTGCGATTTTCAATTCCAGCCTCTATGAAAAAATAAATTGATCTTCACCAACTGAAGATACTTACTCTTGAGAATTTAGCATTTCTGTGCAAGTGAATATATATGTACGCACACACTCTCACCTATACTCTGGACTGCACATTAAACCCAGCATTTGTTCAGAGGGAGGCCGCATCCTTCACGAGATGTGAAGGATTTTTGGCATGATCTGTAGTGGAAGCTAGATGCTGTTCCCACGCTAATTGATCTGTGTTTATTCCTGTAACCCAATCTGCATCCCAGGGAGTAAATAGCTTCTCAAACGCTCTTTTAAAGGAGTTGAAATCTGCCAATACAGCTACTAAAACTCTCACTCGTGATTCCTATTTGCTTTCGCTGGTTAGGGAGCCTCGCAGGCAAAAAGCCTTTCTGAGAACAAGATCGCACCGACTTGATTCAGCAGGTAACTTCGACTGTGGCTTCAGTGAGCTTAGAATGAGCCCTCAGCCGTCCCAGCCCTGACAGCAGGCAGCAGCGTCGTTTGACGTCTGGGGGGTCTTCCCGGAGACCAAGCCGGAGGCGTTTGCCTTCCCCGCCAGCCCGCTTCCCACTGCTCCCGCGGTGGCGGCTCCTGCACCACGCTTTCCCGGGGCGGACACGCGCTCTCTCCTGTGGTCCGGGACCCCAGAGCCCCGAATCGCTGTGGGCCCACGAGCTGCCGCGTCTCGACGCAAGCGGCAGAGCGCGGCGGCGGGAAGGGGGCGGCCGGCGGGATTTTTAACGCTGAGCCCGGAGCAGGGGAGCGCTGATCACTGCGGGTAATCCGTAACACGGGTGTAGCGGCGGGGTCCGAACCAGGGCGCAGCACGCCGCAGCCGCGCTCGGCTGCCGGGGCTTTGCCGTGGCGGGCTGCGCTCCGCTGTGCCCCCGGCCCCGCTGAAGGAGCACGGGCCTCGGCAGGCGCGGCGGGTGCCCGCACTGGCAGCCCGGTCACCGACTCGCCCGGTGCTCTGGTTTCGCAGATGTCCCCGCGAAGACAGCGCTGGCCGAGCAGCTGCACCGGAGTCGCTGCAGCGTTGGCCTGTCGCTGAACGAAGGTGCGGCCGAAGGCTGAGGGGCGCAGGGAGATTCTCCCGACTGTTAGACACGTGCTCCTCGATTTCCCTTTGCATGAAGGACAGATGAACGTAGCGTCCCACGTGAGCGCTCCTGCTGCTCCAGTAATTGAAATGCTTGTCAGAAGGGACATCCCTGATAATTTATCTCTGAGCAACAATAATAATAAAAAAGAAAAAGGAAAACACACTGCATAAATAAACCCTGCCAAATGCCTGTTAGAAGCCTGAAGAATGGCTCTGATGGAGACTGATACAAAGTGATAAAAGATACTGTGTCCTTGATGATCTGAAAAAAAAAAGACTGTTTTCTTCTATTTCTATATAAAA
Source organism: Rhea pennata (assembly GCF_028389875.1). NCBI lineage: Eukaryota > Metazoa > Chordata > Aves > Rheiformes > Rheidae > Rhea > Rhea pennata. The sequence goes on from NC_084685.1 coordinate 8,441,912, forward strand.
CTCCTATTGGAAAGAGTAGTTAAAACACAACAGTAAAAGTTGGTCTTCTCCTAATAGCTGTTCTAGGTTGATATTGCCTTTGGAAGGTAATACAATGCATCTGCCCATGCCAAAGACAAAATTGCATGCACCAGCTCTGTTGCAAAAAGCAAACTAATCAGTGGCAACCTGCTATTCCATGCCGTATTTGCATTTCCCAGGATTAATTAAAGACCAAACCAAACAAAATCTTTCATGTTTCCTTACCAATCTGTGTTGCTGCTGTCAAAATAAGCATGGGGGCTTGGAAAGAGTAATGGCTCTGAAGCCAAGTCATAGCCAAGAAAAGTTACAAATATGCAGAAAAATGCTGTGTTCTTTCCTGTTATTAAAATTCAGCACGTTGGCTCCCTTTAATGAGTTTTGGCAATTAAACTGCTGACTGCCTAATCTCGCTGCCATTACACTGCAACTATTCAACTTATTGCAGTATTCCGGATACAACCCGCTTTTTAGAGCGTGAGCTGTGTCACGCGTTGGCGCATATATTTCCGTTGGCGTTTGGGTGAGCGGGGGGGGAAGGCTCAGCCCGGGCAGCGGCAGCGGCAGGCGCCCCGTCCCCGTCCCCGTCGCCGTCGCCGTCCCCGTCCCCGCAGGGCTGGGGCAGCTCGGGCCGACAGCGGACTTCTGTGCTAAGGCGAAAGAGAGCAAATTGGAGCAGCTTTTCGGGGTGGGCTCTGTTCTGCCGGGGCTGCTGCTGGCAGAGAGCTGGCCGGGGACGTCTCGTGTCCCCGCTGCGCCGCGGCCGGCCCCGCCGTGGGGCTCGCGGCTCCTCGCGCCTCGCCGGTGCTCGGGCCCCGCGCAGCCTGCCTGGCTTATTCCAAATCCTCCTCTTGAAGGACGGTTTTTAAAATTCATTTTTAAATTTAAATTCCCCTCCGAGCCTTGTGTTTGCCAAGATGATCGTTCCTTAGATTAATCGCCCTCATTTCTATTCCTTCATTCTCTTGCTCTTTTTTTGACATGTATTTTTACAGCCCAGCTGTGGTTTCAAAGGTCTTTTTAACTCTCTCAGCTTCTTTCCAGTTCTGAGGCAATGGTGAAATGCGAGTCCTCTCTGAGCCGTGCGTTAGGGGGAAGACAGTAAGGCCTTTTGGCTGCGGCGCATGGGTGGCGGTGGCTCGCAGGGGCCTTGGGGCTGGCTGGGGGGCGGAGGGGCAGCTGCCCGTGGCCGCGGTGCCGCAGAGGCAGCCAGTATCCGACTGCCGACACGCGGCGGCTGCTCGTTCCCGGGGCGCTGGGCCGCGTGGAAGATGCTGCTGCTCCGACGTTTCCCTGTCGCGCCCGTCGCCGGAGCCGTGCGTTAACGTGCTTCATACGCAAAAGTGGGAACACCCAACTCCAATCTCTTCGACTCCAGATTAAAGTTTCTCTGGAGTTTCTTTGACTCTGAGTTACTCTGATAGATTTTTTTTCTCCGTTATATTTGAACATAAGTAAGTAACTTTTCCCCTCAAATTATTTATGCTAATTAATCTCTGATTTATAAGGGATGTAATTCTATTTATGTTTATCTGCCTTGCTGTAATCCTGGTACTAGTACGAGATCATTCATTTTAATTATTAATGCTAACAAATGCTAGACAAGCCCCATATCAAAGTAGACAGATAATGACCAAAGAGTGAATAAAAACAATGAAGAAAAAATAATAAAAAATAAATCTTTCTATGTGCAAGCCATGCCTTTTCTCAGCATCTCTGAGAGAAGATGAGCATGAACAAAAAATAAACCCAACACCTAGTTTGAGTTGTTTGCTTTTCAATCAGTATTATCCATTGTGGGCTTTTTGTTTCATCCTCTTTGAATTGTGCTGGTTAATGAACCTTGATTACATTAATGTGAGTATTTGTAAGAAAAGAAAGGTATTTCAGCTGTAAAACAAATCATGGCCAGGGAGTGCACTTTGCGGCATCAGTACAGTTTTAGTTGTAGCTTTTGTATGCTCTCTTCTCTGTTTGGATCCTGACGTCCCTGCAAGGTGAAGGGCTTAGCCGAGAGCTCCCTGGGGTTGGTCCTGCGGCAGGAGGAGGAACGGCAGCAGGTGGGATGTGAAAGTATGTGAGATACTTGGGGAACGTGATTTTTCTGTAGGGCTTTGATATGAGCTACCCCTTCCTGCTGTGCCTAGCATGTGCAACATTTTAGTGTACCTGATCCAATATTTGGTACAGTAAAATATAAAATCAACATAATTTAATAATTATGACTTCTATTAGCAACTGGGAAAGGAGAGTTAGTCGTGATGTGAATCTAGGTAAGCTACAGTGATTGGGACAAAGAGGCAAGACAGACGCAACTTTCTTGTAAGGAGAAGTGGCTTAATAGCACTTTTGTCTTGGATTTTTGTTCTCGCTCCTGTTGGCCTGAAAACGTTGCGTCTCTGCCTGGATGGCAGAAAGCCTGTGCTTGAGCTCACCTTGAAGAAGGTCATAGTAGCTCCGTCCTTCACTGCTCCGTACTCTATTTTTGTCTGCTTTGCCAAGTCATCTGCTGAGTCGATGGGGGATTCCATCCTCTCCACAGTCAGGAAGGCGGCAAGGTTGGCCGTGTAGGACGAGATGATAATTAGGGTGAAGAACCACCATATGCCACCAATGATCCGTGTAGACAGCGCTTTGGGCATCAGCTCAGAGCCTGGGGTAGGAGAAGGATAGAAAAGGAAACAGAGAGAAAGGACCCATTTTATATACACATGTATGCATTATATATATATTTGTACATATATATGTGTGTGTGCATCTCCATATATATATTTGAAGGACCAGGTTTCACTTTCAAAATGTAACAGCTATGCAATTAAAGCCAACTGTTTCAGAGGCAAATTATCCAGATATCTTGCATGCAAGGAAATCAGTGGGGTTTTTTGTAGCATTTGCAGAAAAAGCTTCTCCCTTTATGACTGACCTTGAGTACAGTGCACAATTTACAGGAAACATTCAAACTGAAGTAATTAACTAGGCTGCTTTTATGAGATTTAAATAGCAAGCCATTTATGAACTTTTATGAGTGTTTTGTTCTGCCATTTAAAAAGTGCTTTGCTTTTTTATGGATTACTTTTCAAAGGACTGACTCTAGGGATTGTGTTCAAATACACACTTTTTTTTTTTTTTTTTTTTTTTCCTAATCAAACAGTGAGAGAAAGGAACTATCAGGGTCCAGTACTTTGAATAGCAGTTAGAAGTAGGGAAGCAGGAGATGTTACAGCAAAAAAGGTGTAACAGGTCTGGAACAACTTTTACTGAGCAGACATGAAGGACTAAATGGGTTGTGCTATTTTTGTAATCACCCAAGACACTTTTTAAAGCCAGGAAAGAGCTTTGAGTTTGAAACAACTGCATTCAGAGGATATGTCCAACCTGGAACTTGCAACAAAGATTGGGCTTTGCAAAGCAATTTTAAACAGCATGGCATCAAAGCATAGCATGGAGCGTAGCTTTTCTGCTATCCAAGTGCAGCAAGGAAGCACCAGGAAGCAGAGAAGCTGTGGATTTCAAGGGTTGTTTCAGTGCTTGTCAAGATCCTGCTCCTTTCCCATTCTGTCTCTTGTCCTTTGATGCATTGGAAGGTGTGATATCAGTCTGGCCTTGAAATATTTTTCTTCTTAGATGCAGAATAGAGTTAAAAAGCATACAGCTCTTTTCATTTATCAGCATCTGATAAGAGGATGATTCATCCTGCTAAACCATCTTGCTGGGAACTGTCACTGTCCATCAGGGCGGCCGAGATCTGGGAAGAATCTTTATTAAAAGCTGCAGCAGTGTCAGCAGGAAGAGCCCAGAGCAGTATTACTGTGAGTGCTGCCGAGCCGATGCTATGGTCCTTTTACTCTGTCTATAACCGCTAATACATGATAGAATTAGTGTGACAAGTCTTTGACATTTTCCACTTATTGCTATTCCTGAATTTTCTGTAATTAGATCACGGTTGAATTTTGTTCTTTATTCAGAATTACTCACAAGTTCACCTTCTGCTCTTTTCCTAACAAATCTACTCTGTTCCATCCATGTATCTGATTTCTAAGGTTCCTGTCACTATGGTGTCTGATAGAAGTAAGATTTGAAACGTTTGCTCTAGCACAGAGTGGCTGCTCCGAGAGCCGCTTGCAAAAGCTCCGCACAGTCCGCTTTGCCGCAGCAGCCGTCGTCCTGCTCGAGGGAGGGTTTCGCGACCGTTTGACAACGTGCAGAATGACCAGACGAGGATAAAAATGGGGATGGAGCACAGGGCCAGCAGCCCCTCTGATTTAAGATAGAGTGAGTCTGGAGAGGGATCGTGGAAAGGCGCCTCCTCGGGGCCCGGGCCGGGCGTTCGTGGCGGTGCCCGTCGCCGCGCCAGCCACCGTCGGGCACGCCGCTCGCTGCAGCGGCTCCTCGCGACGCCGGCCGAAGCGTGTGCACGTCGTTCGTAGCAGTTACTGTTCTGCCGTAGCGCGTGAGCTCGCGGTCCCCCGCCCCGCCGGGCCCCGCGGCCGTGGGGCGAGCTGCTGCCGCCGGGGCTGCGCCCCACGACACGCGCAAGGCACAAATACAGGCGAGGGCCAGAGAGAAAGGCTGCAAGGGAGGCTCGTTTGCTCGGGTTTCCAGGGAGGACGAGGGCTTTGCGGCAGGGCTCTGTCCGCTCTGCCTCTGCCCGGGATGAAGACTTTCCCAGAGGGACCGCGCGTTGTGCAGCGGCCGAAACGTTTTGCTGTAGGTAATTAAAAATGGGAGATGAGCAGTCTGTCGCCTCGCTCTTCCAGGGCTGGGCAGCGTGCGCAGCGATGTTCCTGGTCTCTCTAGGGCTGGCAAGGCAGTCAGCCAGGTCCGGCCTCCTCTCAGGAAGAAATCTGATGGGCTTTGTGGGAGAAAAAACTTGGGAGCCTCTTCTGGGCTGCCGCAGACGAGGCTCAGCCCTGGGGCCTGTCCCCTCCCTGTTTCTCCATCCTAGCTGCGCGGACGAACCAGCCTGACTCGAATGGATGTCTACGCGAAAATGAAATTCAGAGTGAGCGAATGATGTCAATATGCAGCCACCGAGACGTTCCGAGCTCTGGATCACGGCTGGTTCCCACCGGTGACATTAATTCTTGGAGCAGTTTATCTCATTAACCCTTTCTGGGCCCCGTTCCCGGCGGCAGAGCCCCTAGCGCAGCGCCCGGGGCTGCCCCCCGCGCGCTCGGCGCCCGCGAGCTGCCCCGTTCGGAGCAGGCTGCGCTCTGTGATACGTCTCCATCGGGGAGAGAGCCGGGAGACGCGTCCTTGCCAGCACACGGGCTCCCAGAGCAGCAAGGCTGCCGGACGGGGGCCGTCTCCCCTCTCCCACAGGAAGGTGCCTTTTCAGCGAGGAGAGAAAAGCCGGGGTTGACAAGCGCTTCCATAACCGCTGGGAGACACCTCGGCCAGCCCGGCCGCGCCGGTGCTGCCAGCGAGCGGCGGCGCAGCCCTGCTCCCCTGCGCCGCTGCGCTGTGCCTGACAGCCCGGAGAGGGCTTGCAACATTATTCTTTCTGCTGCAGCTGCTTGCTTTTGACAGGCACAAAGATGTTTTATCTTGCTCCTGTCACAAATAAAACTTAAATTTGAAAAGCAACAACAAAAGATCTGTGTTGGAGAAAAAGCAGGAGGGTGAGTGGGTGTGGAGGAGGCAGGGAGCCACCATACCTTGCTGCATCAATGCTCCCATCCCAAACCAGAAGCTGTTCAACAGGGTGAAGTTGTTCTCTACGATGTCTGAGCCTGGGTTGCAGGGATGAGCATCATACCACTCGTACGGGCTGAACCTGTGGCAGCACGTGGAAAACGAGAGCTCATTAGTCGGGATGTGGAATGAAAAGGAACATGAGAAAAAAAGCTGTAATACATCTTGTAATGCTGTGAGGGGCTGCTGACCCCTCGGTTGTGTGGCCTTTTAATGTAAAAGACAAATTCAACCCAGATTTTCAAAAGTGACCAGCATGGCTGTGAGCTCCATGCCCTGCAGCACAGACAGCAAGGAAACCTGGGGAACCAGCTCCTCCTGAAGTGGGCCAGGCTGCTCCCCAAAGCCTGCAGTCGCTTCTGATCATCTCTGCAACACGTCGCAGAACAGCAACAGGAGCACACGACTGCAGGATGGGATGTGGCCCGGACACACGATCTCTAGCCCTAGTTCACAACAGTTCCATAACGCAGGAAGAAAAGGTCATTTTCTATTGACCAAGGAAAGATGCTGCAGTCCTAGTTGAGACAAATTACACTATTTTAGGGGGCTCTTTCCGTAGTGCACACAAAGATCTGTGCAAGATTCAACTACAGGGAGAAGCAGATATTTCCACCAACCTGTCAAGCAGAAATCCTGTACTGTGAGAGCACCCGCACTGTGGAAATCGGTGTGGATTCACTATGGAGTTCTTGCAATAAGCACTAGACATAGCTGTTCAATGCATCTTCTACCAGTTGTGCATACTGCAGTGGTGATGCAGTGACAGCTCACAGATTGTCCCTCTTTGAGACTAGTTCTAGGAACTGGGGGTTAGCTCCTTTCTTCAGTTTCCTGGACAGCCCTGTAGCTTTTGGACAAAACTGAGGGAATTTTCTATGATATCTCTCTGCAAATCCTGCCCAAGATTGGTAGGCAAGCATAGCCTTGCAGGTAGCTCATTTTGCCAGGATCTGGGGAGGATGCTCAACAGGAGAGATGCTAATATTTTTAGAGCTGTTTGTTTACATTTTCTAAGAATCCCAAATTTTGCAGAGACTAAATTAAAAACCTAATTGTCATAATCGCTTTTGAACCAGGCATCAATTATCTTCTCTACTTCCTTCTGAAATCCCTGCAGCTTCACAACAACCCTTTCTTGAAAGCCCAACCCACAATTTGTATTAGGAGGTATTTCTCTAATTCTCTGCCAGACATCCTGCTATTCAAGGAGATCTCATGTCGTTCAACTTCACAGGAGCCCTCAGTCAGACAGATGTATTTGGAGAAAAGAGTAAAACTCTCCCCTAGATGCTCCTCCTCGCACAAAAATCTCCCCCAAACAACTATCCCTCACTTCTGCTCTCTGCACAGGACTTCTAGTTGCAATTTTAGAAAAGTCCATTCTGAGCACATCTATGCCACCTCCTGCTGCCATTTCCACATGCAGGACTCGGGGTAGCAGTCCGGGAATGCCTCCCCGGAGGTCCCGCTCCGCAGCTGGCCATTGCCTGCCACGCATTTCCGGAGTGTGGAAGCAGGGAGGTCTTGATTTGGCTACGATTGCGCCCAGACAGCCTTGCTTGTTCATCTGGGTAACAGCCAGTCCATCCTTCCTGCCCACCTCCCTCTGCTTTTTAAAAGAAGAAGAATCAGAAAGAAAAAACAAAAATTAGGCTGAACTTAAACCTGGCTTTGTATGCAGTCCTTTAAACTTGCTGTAAATTTATGCCAGAGGTGTGTAGAAGATGATGCCTAAGCCCTATCTGTTGAATTACGCCAGAGTTCAAGAATTAGATGAAAAATTTCTCTGCCAATGAAAGAATATGAAATAGAAGAGCAATTGGTAAGATCAAATGAGCCTGACAAGACGACACACTGAAGGACTTCAAGGTCTCTGAGTGAGAACCTACTGGTGCTGCTCAAATTACAGAGAGATATTCAGAAAACTGCAAAGCAGAGGCATAGTGTTCAGTGCTTGAAAAGCTGGAGGGACCATTAAAGGAAACAGAAGTATAATGAGGAAACAAGTGAGCGGAGCTCATTGACCCCGTGTAGCTGGAGCCACAATAAATGGGGGCTGTTTGGGCTTCACCTTCTGCTGGCTTCCCTCCTCCTTGTGTGCAGAACAGGTTTTAAGAAATATGTAATCAAAAACTATGATTATTTTCTTGTCTCTTTTTTGATCTTATTGGCAGGGAAAGGGGAGCATTTCAAAGAAGATTTAGTAAAAAGATAAAGTCTAACACAAAGTACTTTTGAGCCTAAACAGAGAAGTCCTTTATGGGTGACCAAGTGCTTGTTAAGATTAAAACGACTGTTAAGCCCCTCACCGCCCGTTGTGCCCCAGACGGTGATGGGTTGTACTCGGAAGGCAGGTGAAGCTGGGGACAGCCGGTGACAACTCCAGCGACGCGCCGGCTTGCAGCCTTGCAGCCTTGCAGCCTTGCACCGGTGCCAGTGCCGCCTGGCAGATTGCCCCGCGGCGCCGTGCAGACTGCTGGTGTTTGCAGCTCCTTGAGGCTGCTGCGGTTGGGAGCCGAGGCTCCATCAATAAGCAAGAAGGACTGATTAAAAGAGGAGATGGATCAAATACGTCCTTTGCCTGCCTCTAAATAGTCCCTAAGTTGGTTTAAAGTGGCATTGACCTATGATTATAGCATCAGTAGAGGACTCTGGTGCCTAGTTCAGGAGACTCATGTCTCTGAATTAAGGCTTTGCTGTTTTGGCTGTTTTCCTCCTGAGGACTGAGTTTTCGAGGCCTTGCTGGGGTCAAGAGCACATACTGTTTCCATTACTACTGAATGAAATAACTATAACCCATATTTTCCTTGGGAGATCTCTTGCTCTGTGTGTTAAAGGATTGTTCCTGCACAGCTTTAATTATACTGAATGCTTGATGTTATTTAAAGGAGTATCTGAAGGCAGAAGAAATGGCAGGAGCAAAACATGCTAGTTAGAAAATGAAAGAAAAAGAAAGTAATTGCAAATCTTTTCAGCCAAAAAGTAGCCTGATAGGAAAAAATAAACGTTACATTGCATTGTAACTGCTATGTTTTGCTGCAGAACACCTCATTTTATCAGTGTGAAGAAGAATGAAAGAGGCTGAAAATCACAGAAAGAAAGCAATAAAAATTCAGGGAGGGAGCAGTCGGCGTTAGCTGAAATAGCGCTGCAGGGAAGCGGCCTGGCGCGGCCGAGGCGCAGAGCGGTGCGGAGCTGCGGCGGTGCTGACGGCGCTTCTCCCGTTAACTCCGTGGTGATCTCCGCGCTGGACTTCGCCGTCGGAGGCGTGTGTTGTTCGACCGCGCTAATGAAACGAGGGAGGCGACAGGCTGTTGATGCCGTGCTGGTGGCATCCAGGGAGGCTTCGCACGGGCGCTCTCAGTCCCAAGGAGAGCAGGAACACGCGTGCGAGACGGGTAGCTCAGAGCAGGACCTGTTTCTGCTGGCTGCGTGGAAAAAATGGGGTTTATGGGCTCTGAAAATAAACAGAAAAGCTTCAACCGTCTGTTTTTTCCCTTTAAAAGTACAGTGACAAGATTCGTGATGCAAAGCAGCCGTTCACCTGCCGCCGCGGCAGGAACCAGCCCGTGCTCAGCTGCTGCCCCGGCACCGGGAAGCTTCACTGCTGCTCTCCTCTTTTGAGACGGAGAGAAACGGCGGAGGAGAGAGGTTTGGCAGCTCATTTCAGACCTCAGAGCGAAGCAGAGGCTGGGGTGGAGCGGGCGGCTGGACGGGCACCGCTGCCGGCGGCCAGCCCGGGGCTGAGCCCACGGCTCTGCGGGCCCCTCTCTCCTCCCGTCCAGCGATCCAGATTTTCCCCTCTGCAGAAGGGGGCCCTGGGGCACTTCCCCTTGGGATGAGTCCGCCTGTCCTAGCATTCCCTCGGACCTGTCCTCAGTATTTACTGCAGTGAACTTCATGTTTAGGTTTCATCTGTGTATTTAACAGGCTTTGAAAGCAGCATTTGGGTAATTTGGGCTGGCTTTGGTCCTCCTATGACCAGGGAGGAACAGACTCGTAACAGTAGAGTTGTGTTTGAATTCCAGTTCCAAGCTGTGCAAGCAGTCTGATGCTTTATGGCACCACCGTCAAAATGCATGATGGCAGCAGATCCCATCTAGCTATGTTCTGCATGGTTATCAGGGACGTGAAGTGAGGGCCCTCTATTAATCATCACAGTATTTTTCCTTTTCGCCGTTGCCTTAGGTTCATTTTCGCTGCTGAGAGTGTCTGGCGCTTTCTCTCTCTGGCAGGAGTGAAGCCGTTACGGGCCTCATCCCGCTCCCGCCGTGGCCGCTGGCAGTGCCCAGCGCCTGCCGCCCGGGCCGGACGAGGCCGGCGGCTGCGCTCTGCCAGAGCCCTCTGCGTCTCTGCCGCCCGGCTCGCCCCGCCGCGCCTGCGGGACGAGGTCCGCGGCTCGGGCTGCCGAAACGCTGGGGTGCGGCGTTAGCGCTCGCTGTAGTAGCCTCTTCCTCTTGTAAATCGGCGGGGTGGCGGGAAGCGTTACCGTTGCTGCGTGCTGCACGGCCTGCGTGCCGAAGCGAGCCGCCTGGTCGCTCTCCCGCCCCGTTCGGCGGCAGCCCAGGCCGGCGTTCCCGGGAATGCAGCGCAGGACCTCGCTCCCATTCGGAGAACTTCTCCTTAACCTCAGCGACGCGACTGGCGCCTGGTGCCTGAGTCAGTTTAAAATCTCCATTTGTTGGCGATACATCGCAAAGGAGGGAAGGAGAACGGTTCCAGTCCAGGAGCGAGTGGCTGGGGCCTTCTGCGTCCTTTCACCCTGGAGCGCAGCCCCTGCGCAGCGAGGAGCGGGCGACGTAGCTGCGCCGCCGTCCCCGGGGTTTGCGCTGGGGAGCGCACACGCTGCCTGCTAAGCAGAGTGCTCTGTGACAACTGCTGTTCGGTGTAGTTAGGATATGACATACTAAACTCAGGAAATCGTATCTGAACGCCGCCAGGGACCTGATGGATGTTGAAAACTGCAGCTTTGTTGTAACATGACGGTTAATGGGTTCTGGTTACTGCAGTTTCATATTCAGTGTTCCCTTTGAATATCTGATCAGCATTAGTGGATTAGATACGAGCAGCTTTCTGGAGGATGCTCTAAGAGAAAACACAGCACATTAGCTCTTGGGGAAAGGGCCTGCGCAGAGCCCCAGTCCTGCCAGGCGTGGGGGGCCGGGTGGGGAGGTTCGGAGGGCACCACTGGCTTAGCTCGTGCTGGAAGGCAATGAGAAATGAGTATCTAGCTGCAAACTGTGCTTAGGAAACTTCCCCGGGCACAGGGCTTACTCCAGGAAGCAGAGCAGTTACAAACTGAGCTGACTGGGGATACTCCCCAGGAGGAGGGAGGGCCGGGGGCTACTGCACCCTCGGGGGCTCCCACGGGTCGCGGAGAAGGGCCCGGCGCCCGCGTGCTTGGCCAGGGAGGGCTGCTGCCCAACGGGAGGGATGCAAATACTTTGGGGTTTGAAAAGGTAAAGTCACATATTCAAAGCAGCCCTGGACTGTGCATTTCATCAAAGACTCTATGAAATTAGTAACACATGCAAATATATGCAAATTCTAGTACTTTTAAATATTGAGGTTTTAAACATGCTAATTAGATGCGTATTAATTTTCATAAACAGATACATTGTTAGGTCCATAGCAATGAGTTCTCTATTCTTTTGATATACGGGCAAGTTTATAGGGAGCTTTGCTTGTAGAGGATTCAGAGACAGGAGCTGGAAATGATGAGGGACAAGGCGAGCTGTGTGTCTGGGACGCAGCAGAGGCTGGCGTCCTTCTGGAGAAGGTGGGTGAGAAGCGACCTAACTGAAGCATGAATAGTGATGAACGATACAGAGCAGGAAAATGCGGTACCCCAGTACCCTTCATCATGCCAGGGAGATGCCAAGAAAATGGAAAGGCAACAGAGTTTCTAAAATAATAGAAGGAAAAGCATATTTTTAATTCCTTTTTACTGGATATATACTTAATTTCTGGAAATACCTGCCCTGATATGTCAGAAGAGGCCCACATATGTGTATGTTCATAAGGCAAACAAACACAACTGCATATAGTATGGTAAAGCAGTACAACGGGTGTGACACAAACTTTATCTAGCAAAGAAGAAAACAGATTTCCCCTGTGGAGAGCCCACCTTTCATTTTCACTACAGGGTTCATACCACCTCTCCAACCACTCCGAGATACAGATCCTGTGCTCAGCAGCCTGCTGCCTTTTGGCAAAATCTATTTCAAAATCTCTTTGTTTCCAGTTTTAAAGGGAGCTTCTGTGTGCTGAGGCCTTAAAATAAAAACCCTCGTGTAGAGCAAGCTACCAGCATTGAGCCGTTACGCCGAAACTGGAGCGCAGCCTGGCCCTAACCTTAATGAGAGATCTCAATGCACAGAGCAGAGCAGTCTCCGCTTTGCAGCACGCCTGAGGGTCCAACCCCACAGCAGCGAGCTGGAGACCGAGCGGGGCCTCCTCTTCCTCCCAGCAGCAAAGCAGCTTGCTCAGCTCAGAGCACAACCCACCAGGAATAAATGCGTGAGGCCTCAGACAGCAAACCTTGACGGTGCCTTTGCTCAGAATGGAATGAACTGAGTAAACTCATTGATTTGAATGCACAGCGTCTAACCTGCGTACAGAGGGTCAAAACTAGACCCACTGTAGCTTAATACAGAGCAACACCACATTTCAGCAGAAAGCCATTTGCACTCTCTGCAAATCATGACAAACCGTAAGAAACTGGGCTTCATCTAGTGCTTTGATTATCCTTCAACAAGCAGGGTAGAAACAGAACAGAGCAGCAGTCTGATAACCGTGAGCAACCCCGCGCTAGCAGACCAGCCTGCCTTTGGGGGTAATGGACCAAGAGTAATTTCATTAAGGAAACAGGTTTAATGCTGAGGCTCCCACCGGGTAGTGAGATCTCTGCGACACACCAGGCAGCAAAATGCTTCTGAGCATGGGGAAAGCGCCCGGCCGCAGGGCAGCCGATGCGGCGTGAAGGCAGGCTGGTGGCATGGCGTGGGGGGCCCCTTACCTGGCTATGACAAAGAGCACGCAGCTGACGCCCAGGTAGGCGAGGAGGATGTACATCCAAATGTCAGGAGACAAGGGGTTGAGGAAGGAGAACACACTGGGGTTGGTCCCGTTGGGCTTCCGGTAGAGAATGCTGACCCCGAGGGTCATGAAGGGCTTGGAGAAGTCTATCGCTTTCTCCCGAACGTGGGTGATGGTGAGAGGAGCAACGGCCAGATCAGCTTTCTGCGCAGCAATGCCGAGGGAGAGAGACACAGGGAGAAAGAAAGAAGCCGTTAGAAACCGAGGCATTTCCACCCCGACAGAAGCCCTCTGCCTCCCTGGCACACCCGCGGGCAGGTCGAGCTCGTTCTTGGCACAAGGGAGCAGCTCGGGGCAGAGCCTTCCCGCGGCAGGAGCCAGCGTTTGTCAGACTGCTCTGCCAAGTTACGCGGGCCAGCCTAGCTGGTTCGACCTCCAGCAGACGTACCCCAGGACTGTGAGGCTGGCCGGATTCACGTTTCGCTGCTCTGCTCGAATGCCGGGCCTCGAAGGGCTGCGTGAGCACACACCCGCTGCAGCTGGGTCAGAGAGCACAGCAGAGACCAAGCTGCAAGCGTTCGAAGGTTTCATCCTTGCTGCTCTCGCCTGGGAGCTACGAACCCCAGCAGGACCAGTCCACAGGGGTTCGGCTCCGTTTCTCTGCTCCAGAGCCAGTCTTTCCTCCCTGCTCCCATTCCCCCAGTTAGCGAGGTGCAGATAGTTCGCCAGAGCTCAAAGCAGAAGTCAGGTGGAGGTATGAGGGTTACTCTGAGATGAGGCTTACTTGAAGGAAGATGAGATGGAGGGGAAAAAATAGAGAGGGAAGAGAAGGCTGGGCAGAGTACTCTAGGCACTGATTTAGGTTTTTATTTTTCGTATATCCAGCTGGGATTATGTGTGAGGTGCTTATAGCCCAAACTGAGGTGCACAGACAGGTCACACAGGACCTCGCAGGCAGGAGCGAAACCTAGGGCTTCCACTGAGCGGCACTAGGAGCGCCTGAAGTCTTGCGTGCACGTCTGGACGGAGGAGCGCGGTGGGAGGCGAATCCCAGCGGGCCCGTGCCCGGCTGCCTCCTCCGCGAGGGCAGGGCGCTGCGCCGTGCACAGCACCTTTGCCCCAGCACTGCGGTGTTCTCCGTCCGTGCCCGTCCCCGGCACCGGGGCGCTCGGGCCGCGGCGCGGTCAGCGCGGGCGCAGCGCTAGGCTCTTCCCAGGGCGAGACGGGCAGCCCAGGGAGCGCGGTGCAGAGCCTCAGGTTTGTAACGCAGCTTCGTCTCACTGTGCTGCTATCACAGTTAACAAGCCCAAAGGGAAATCTCGCCTTTTAATTACTTGATTTGGTCGGTTCCCAACCTCCCTTGCCACTTTGCTTTCTCCCTGGCTCCTCGCCATTTACATATTTTGGAAGACCATTTAATGATGAGGGGAGCCGCTGCCTGTAGTGAGCTGCCGTGGACTTGGGGGTGTACGAGGCTCCGCGGATCCTCGCTGCAGTTCTGGGGGGCCGGCTCCCGCAGTGGGGAGCACTAGCAGGCACAGCGTATCTAGCCAGGATCGCTCTGTGTGAGCACACGGATGAATGTGGAGCAGATGTCATGCAGTCTATTTATGACAAATACCTTTCATCACCTAAATGCAACCCCAGCACAGATGCAGGGTCTCCAACATACACTATATTTTGCTCTTCAGTACACTGAACAACTGGTCTGCAGCTTAGTAGTTATAGAGTATAACTTCCATTGTACAGATTCTCAGTTGCTTTTAGCTACAGAAGTACAGTGCAGACAACAGAGAGATGCTAGGTCCTCTGCAGCTATTGCCCAGATGTGTTAAGCTCATTTTAACTGGCATTTGTAAGATGGTCAGAAAAACTGTATTTTAAAATGTCATAAAAGTTGTCCCTGGTCCTATCTGTGCTCGCTTCTTGCAGCAGGTCTCTACAACCGTGAGTCTGCTGTGTGCAAACCCCGCTGTTTGCAGAGCTGCTTGTTTTCCTTGGCCTTCCCTTCAGTGCTGCTCCGAGTACAGATGGTCACAAAGCAGGGCCACTCCAGAGGTGAAGTTGCAGGAAGTAATATTCGAGCAGCACAAGATAAAAGGTTCAGTTTCTTTCCCATCAATCAGCTTCATGGTGGAACTTGAGCGACTCATCCTGCGGAAGCTTTGGCAGGGGCAGCAGCGCCGCGTTTGGGGGTGCTAGCAACGCTAGCAAGCGTGCCCAAGAGGAGGCAGTGACCAGAAAGACGACACATTTTGCATTACTACTTTCTTCCATGCTTGTGACTGCTCACCCCACTGAGCAAATGCTTCTGCTAATTAATGGTGATGGTGGAACTGCCTGAGATGCAGAAGGAAGTTCAGCTGAGCATATTCTCATCCTGACTTCTTGTATCAATTGTGTTTCTTTCTATTCTTTTTGTTATTTAATAATTTCTATGCTAGATTTAGTGAGCAGCCTCATACAACCTCTTTCTATTGGTCTGTCTTTGCTTAAGAGCTGTGTTCATTTGCTCCCACTAATGTTCATTCAGGCTCTTTGAAAAACCTTAAAAAAGTAAATGCATCTAAGGACTACCTTAGCGACAGCTGCTTTACTCAGGATTTCCAAATCACTCTTTCGGTACCGTTGACTTCAGAGGAAAGGTAGATGCATAAATTACACTGCTGCTGTTGAGCTGAACTTCCCCCCACTGCAGGTGCTTAGCATGCCTGTGCAAGATTTATTTAACATCTGGTTCTGAAAATTAAAATACTAAATTAACCATTGGAGATAATTACCTAGAGATATAGTGGATTTGTCTTACTTGCAACCTTTAAATCAATATTAGCTGTCTTGCTAGAACATGCTTTCCTTAAACAGAAATTACAGGTTCACTGTAGAAATTGGTGAAGATCTGTGGCCTGTGCTGTGGAGAAAGGTCACGCTAGCGATCTCTTCTGACTTTAAAAATCTGTGAAGAAAGTCAGTGGAATATTTTTAAATACAGAGATCTGTTTGTTTTTTTTCCTATAGCAAAAGCCTCTACAAGAGCTTTTATCCATAACATAAAAAACAAATGGTTCTCCTCTCCAAGTAACAGTTTTAGAGGTCCTAAACAGAGAAGTTTCAAGAATTTTCTAACAAGGGCAAAAATATGTATTTTCTTCTAAGACTATTGTTAAGTTGAGCTGTGGTTTCTTGAATGCTCCCAGACCTTTCTTTGTCACTTTCCAAATGAAAATAGAATTATATTTTTAAATCAGCTTAGTACAGAAAGTGCCCATTTGAATTGCTGGCATTTGTCAAAACTTGGAAAAAATAGAAACAAGATTTTCCCAGTGAGACAGTTTGTGCCAGCTGCGGCTGGGATGACGTTGATGACAACTGAAGGACATTTAGTGCTGTCCGGCTTGAGATACTGGAGCCCTAAATCTCGAAGCCAAGTTTGCATCTCCTTTATATATCCGTGGTGGAGGATGCCAAGCAGGTGTGTAGCTTGGTCACTGGCATCTCCCTAAATTAGAGAAAACTTGGAAATTTTGGCTTACGAGTCTCAAAGTCTTAATGCAGAAGTGGCAAAAGAAAGGCAGAATCCTAGCTCCTACGTCACTTCTCTGTGCGTGCGTGTCCTGACTCTGGCAGTGGTGCCTTTAGAAGCTAGTGAAGGATTTGGCTACTGATTTTTCTAAAAATAAATAAATAAATGAACAATTGTGTGGTGGTAACTGCTTGTCTGAAAGATCCTAGGCCAAGTATTTCAAAATGATATAGAAAGCTGAATAACAGTTGGAAATTTATGCTTGAACCCAGCAAATGAATAGAGAAAAATCTGCATGGATGCCCAAGGATCAAAATGCTTTTAGAGCAGAATAAAATTTTACTGTGTCATTTCTGCAGCTCCTGTGATTTGATCGCAGCCCCATGTCCTTGGCAGTAAATGTTTTGCACAACCAGAACGAAGCCTGTGTTGTTAGGGAGCCCAATCTGGTCGTGTGTCCGGAGCTATTAAAGGCCGTATGGGGCTGCGCTTCGATATCCTTTCTCTCAATGCAGGTTTTTCTGAAGGTGGCCTCTGATTAAGGATTTGCTGACTGAGAGGATCTAACTCAAACGCCACCACGGGTGAAGTTTGCATTTGTCAGGCTCTGACATTACAAACCAGGAAGTCGATTACCTCGAACGCCTCCTCCGCTCATCCCCGACTTTTATGCTGTTGCACAATAAGACGGCTTTTTATTAAAAATGAGGAATTACAGCAAGTGCCAATGGCTTAAAGGCTTATATCTAGCAAAGCCAGTTAAGCACATGCTTATGCCTTACTGCTGCTTGCATACGCTCCAAATGTTATGTGTTTTCCTAAGTGTTCTGCTGAATCGAGGCCAAAAAGCTGAATTTTGCCAAGCCAGCTGCACACCAAATGAAGGCACTTCTCTAACACACCTTTTAAAGGGTTTGGATCGCACTTATTCACAGTGGTAACAGCATTTTAACTATGGGGAAACTGATGCGCGGTTACTAAGCGTACGTGGATGGAGAACCATATTCCCTGCAGAGAGATTTGTCTTTTATCAGGAAACGCGAAGTCTGTCTTCAGGTTCTCGGTTTTCACGGGAACGTTGCCCGTCGGTCAGAAACCCCTTGCACGGCACTGTGGAAACCTACAGACCCACGGCCCGCCGGAGCGGGGCTGCAGGGCAGCCGCTCGCCCCGGCGTGAGCACCGGGGTAAATACCTGCTCAAGAAAATAAGCTGCCTCCGTGCTTATTTTGTCAATCTGAGTTCGTATTTATATAAACTAATTATGTATGTGTCGACTGAGAGATGGGTAAATAATGCATATTTCATTGATATAATTAATTGTTGCTGCGGAGCCTGCCTGGCAGCCCTGAATCGCGGCGCCTTCGGTCTCCCTTGCCGCGGCCGTCGCCAGCGGTGCGGCCCCGCCGGGCGCCCGCGGGGCGAGGGCTGCAGCTGGCGCTGCCGCCCGGCCGGAGGCAGAGGGGCCGCGGGGCTCCCCGGGGCGCCCTCGGGGGGGCAGCGAGCGTTCGCCGCGCCTCTCGTGCCGTCGGGCTGCTCGAGGTGCGGCGGGGGCCGTGGGAACCGCAGCGCTCCGGGGACGCGCCCGGACGCAGGGCCAGCCGGGTGAGGGCGAGGCGGGGCCGGCTCGGAGAGCCGCCGGAGCCACGGCGCCCCCGGGGCCCCCGCTCCCGTCCAGCACGCGGGTTGGGCATGCAGCCCCCCGTTAGAGGCGCTGAGGGAGGAGGAGGAGGCGCAGCCTGGCGCTTCTGCCCTAACGCCGAGCTTCTGCAGTCTGTAACCAAACATGAAGAGGCGCCGCCTCTGACAGAAATTACTTTTTTCTCCTCCTGGCCCCGTGGCTTCCAAATGAATCCCCAGCTAACCGGCACTTGAAATAACCATCCACCCAGTGCAGGAGCATTAATGGGAATGTGGCAAGGTGGTGTGATATGTAATTCTGCCAGAATTTACTGTCAATATATGCCCATTTATTGTGGAAGTGTTAAATCAACTGTCATAAATTGTCTCTAAGAATAGATATTACATCTTCTCTATACTTACCAGTTGGCAGGGATCACCATTAGAAACCCTATTATTTTTCATGTCATTCTTATTCCCATATGAAGTTTCAGACTGAGTGGAAATTTGATATGTACTGTCTCAGTACAAGGCAAGTTTTATTTGTGAGCAAGTTTGTGCAAAATTTCCAGAACAACTCACTTCGCTGGTTTTATGGGATTCTACCTACAAACAATAGGAGAGATTTGTAGACATCATTTTGCCAGAGAACTAGAATTTATAAATAAGAATGGCTGGGCCACAATGCACAAAATAGTTTTACTTGTATCAATAATAATTTCTGTGAATAAACAGCAGTAGCAGTTCGCTGCTGATGAAAGGAAGAGATCTGCCAGTTGGCAGTTCCCTGGTTATTGTGGATGGATGGCACAGGAGCTTCCCTGTGTCACCTGGGTGCCCCACACCTGCCCAAAATGCTAACGGTTGGAGAGAGCTGAGCTTTCGTGGCCTCTGCAGAAGTGGCCAGTCAGGGGCATGATAAGCAACCAGCTGTAGTGATAAGAGAGTCCTGTCCTCCTGGGAACGCGCTGAGCTCACCGAAACGGGGATTTTCTGTGATGAAGGAAGAGCAGCACATAAAAGGCAGCGGGGCAGGGTGAGCTGTGTTGCATTTCGCAGCACGAGGCTGTCCGTTCCAGATCTGCTACAAGGACCTGGAAGATAGGGTCATGCTGTGAGCTGCTCTGACTGCTCTTGCTTTTCCTGTTTGTGCTTACGGCCAGACTAGAAACAGAGCAATTTTACAAAGGATCATAGCCGACGGCGTTACTGCCCATGGCCAGGCATGTCTGCATAAGAAAGGACAGTGGAAGGAGGGTGATGCGTGACTCCAACAGGAGCAGCGAGAGCTGGCTGGATAAACAGCTCGTCCTCTGTCACATTCCCTGTGATTTGCAGCTTTGCATGAGAGGTACCAGAATCCCAGCAATTCTGTGATTACCTACCGTCCTGGGCTACCCTGACTGGGACCTACACCCAGCTCCCTCTCTCGACGGATTTCACAGCCCCAGTAGAAGGCCGTCCTGAGTAACGCCCTGTCCCTTGCTTTGCCCGTCTCGTTTTTCCCTGAATCACAACCTGAGATCAAGTCTGTTCCTGGTACAGAGCATCCACAGCTCCCATGGCTCTCAGCCCTTCCAAGCGCTGACAGTCACCATTTGAGCCTCTTAGTTCACCTCAAGAGCCGTATCTCCTGTACGCAGGACTCAGGACCAAGCCTACACATCAACTCAGCCCACCAAAGGTCATGCACTGCAACAGATACAGGGGGCTCGGTCTCGAATGCACGTGAACGAAGTGGCTCTTCAGCAGTGCACAGACTTTTAGATTGCTTAGATTTAATCCTGGCCTGGGTATTTGCATTTTGCTCTCACCTGAACGTTCCCAATTCTTTTATGAGAGGACACAATGCATATGGAGGAAAGCCAGTTCAGACATTAAATGTCTAGTGTGAGCAGCCCTGTTTTCATCACTACAACTTTGTTTGAGTGCTGTCTTCAACACTTTTCCTACTAGGTGTGAGATGAGTTTGAACTTTCCCATTGCACGGTACCGATCAGTTGATGTTCCTTTCCCCACATGGTTTGACGATGCTTTGCTGCTGAGGAATGGCTCCATCTGGTTGCAGTTTCACTTTTTAATGCTTTACATAAACACTACTATAAAAAGCAATGACATGAGGATAAAAAAAATAATGGCTTCATATGGGGCTTGGGCAATGGCTATAAATCACCCCCAGACAGGCACCGAACCACACCTGTTAGAACGGTGAGTTCAAATTTGATGCTACAGCAAAACTTGCAAAAAAGGGAGGGGGATGTAGTCCTTTCCTGCTTTGTATGTTAATTAGCCCTTTTAATAGGTAGCCAAGAAATACTTTAGTGCAGATTGACCCTGAATTTAGACTGCTGCTTAATGAGGTTGTTCACTGTATCTTTTTTCTCAGGGTGGCTCTTTTAGCTGACCACAGCACTGGGAAATGCCAAAAACTTCCTGTGAGCCCTATAACATCTTGCTGGACATTGGAAGTGACAGGGTTCAGGCTGGTGACAGTCTAGCTTCTACTCCCTGTATCTCTTTTCCTGCTTTGGAACTATTTACTCCTTCAGAGTCCTTTTAGGCTTTGTCTACATTGCAGATGCTCTGTAGTAAGAGCCATAAACTTGGCTTCCAGCACTCAGTGGGGGGACAGAGGGGATCCAGGGTCTCAGAGCTCGACGTCAAAGCACACAGGCTGGTCTGTGTCTGTGTGTATGTATGTTAGATCCATCACTCAGTGAGGCAAAACACCAGCTTCTTCTGTTGTGAAGCTCGTCAGGTGTCTAACTTAGCATGGCAGTTGTGTAAGAAACTGCTAAAGTCTGTGGTATGAGCTGTGTGGACTTCTCTGGAAGCAAAAATGCAAAGGCAGATTTGTGCCACCTGTGGCATATTCCCCTGTGAGAGCAAGTGTCTTGTTCCACCCACGGGCTGTCCTTGCATGCCCTTGCCATGCTCCCCACTTCTCCAGGGCAAGCCACCCAAGGACTGCAGCACACTTCACAAACAGATTAAGCACCGTTTTCTCCCTGTAAGGGGCATAATCATTAGCATCTGCATTTTACAGATGGAAGAAGTATTGCACAGAAGCAACTTGTCCAATGTCATTTAGGGCAGACAAGCCAAATCTGGAAACACAGCGTAGATCTCGGGCCCCAGCTCTGCAGTCTCCCTGCAAGCCACTGCTCCCTTATGTGGTCGCAGGGAAGCTCATCTGCTGAAGTGACTCACCCAGCAAATGCTTTCTGCTCGCATGAGCTGCAGGAGCTTCGCAGCTGCTGCGGACGTGCGGTTGCTTTTGTCTCGGTTCTGCTTAGGCAATGTTTTCAAGCTGCAGCCAGGAACTTGAGAGGTGGTCCGAAGACTGCACCACTTGGACAGGGTATTGAGGAGGAGAGAGATGTAGTTCAGCTCCAGGAATGCTTATACTGCTACCCTTGATATGTGAGATAACAGATAAATTTTGTCCTGATCTCTTCTAGAGACTTTTTTGGGGAATAAGGGATTCACAAAAGCACCAGCTTCCCACACCTCCTAAGTGGGCTTCTGGGATCACAGAATGTGCTAGAGGCGAAATATCTCATTAGGAAACTGAGCAACCTCTGGCCACGAGCAGAGGGTTCAGACGATGCGACTTGTTGGCAGCTGCGAGGGTAAAGCTGCCACCGGAGTTTCGCTAGTGTTTAATAGGCTTTTATAAATGGCCATGGAAGGAAGAGCACAGCTGCTCTGCGGAGCGGGTGTGAGCTCCGTGTCTCAGGAGAGCTTAGAAAATAAGCTGCATTCTTAAAAAATATATATATTAAACTGTCCCCTGCACACCTGCTTGTGCTCTCTCATTTCACTGAAGGGTGGCCTATAAACCAGGAGAGTGTGTCGTTAAGGCGGGTGATGCCGCTGGGGCTGGGACCAGACCGCGGAGCAGAGCTGTTCCCAGCTGCCCGCCTTGGCACATCTGCTGGAGTGAGACTTGGTGCCTGGTTCGCTGGCTGCGGCGCGCTCCAGGCGGGCTGCAGCACGTTTGTCCCAAATCCCACCAAAATCGTTGTTCGCTAGAGCCAAGCTGTGAACTTGGGTGCTTTGTGCTCTCTCATACAAATGTGTTGGTGGATTCAAAGCCAGGAAAATAAGGTTAATGGCCAAGCTGTGCATTGCACAGTAATTTGTGATTATTAATGGAGCATCACTCTCCAAACCAGTCCAAACGAATGGGCAAAATTTAAGGAGACGCAACCACACGTTGTTCTCCTGAATAGTCAGTATGGGAAGTGGAGTAGCGGGATTTGCTAAGCGGAGAGGGGGGATAGGGATCTGGGCCTCACTGGAGGTGGGCAAAAATGGGATGGAGTCTGTGTCCCTCAGCAGCTGGATGGAGAGAAACAGGGGAGGGACCTGGGGCAGCAGGAGCTTCAGTTTTCCCTCAAGGAAATCTTTCCCTACTCTCCTCGGATCTTTTCATCATGCCACTGTGCGTGATCCGGCTGGGAGGTGCTGCTGGTGGGAAGGGGTGGCTGGAAGATGAGAAACAGCCTGGTAACATGGGAGGTGGATGAGGAGCTTTCAGAGAAGCCCCTGCCTTCTTTCCTATCAAACTCTTCCACCACGAGGGTTTCCAGACCTCTGCCTCAATCCATCCCCTGTCTGTTTGCCTGCCTGCAGCACACCCTGGTTCTGGACTTGGGGCACGAGAGGTTTCTGAGGATGGGGCCACCCTCCCCTGGGCTGAAGGAGTTTCTTGTTCTGAACATGCCAGAGTGGTGGTTGCTCACATGCATTGCAGTATTTTTCCCTAGGAACTGATCAGCTGAGACTTAGAAATTATCACACGCTTTCTCAAGCGTAAGTGTCGCGCGTTCTGAGTGACAGGAACCCTGCAGAGAAGCCACGTGTGTGAAAGCTCGGAGGTATAATCAAAGACTGAGTGGGCTGAGCGTGCTCCTCGCCTCTCCTCCCCAGCCAGAGGGTGATGGCAGGTCTAGGCAGGCGGTGGGCCGTTGTGCTCGGGCAGGGGCTTTGGTGGGCTCTCGTAAAGGATCTCTTATGCTGATGAGAAAAGAGATCAGACCTACATTAGCTTTGTGGCTAGGCCCTGGTTCAATTAAGCGCTGGCTGAGCAGCTACCTTCTGACTTCCAGCACTAGCACCATGCCCTGTTCATACCAACTGCAATGTTTTTCTGTAGCCTAAAAATCTCCTCGTTCTTTTTTGTGTGTCTTTGGATGTGTTTATAGAGAGCAGTTATTTTGCTAAGCTAAGCAAGCCAACCTCCTCCTGAGTTTCCGGGGGGGGCTGTCCTTTCCCTGGTTTTCCCAGTAGTCATCCTTTTCACCAGGTTTAATGCAGATCTCACCAATGCCTTGTACAGAGGCTGTAAACCCCTAGTTTCACAGAGAACACCTCTCTTGATACATCTAGGGCCATCTCGACAAACTGGTAGTGCACACACCTCCTGTAGCAGACCATTATTCTCTGAGATCCTTCCCATTGTGTCAGCCAATGACTTTATATAGTACAGCAAAATTTCAGAAAAAAAAAAGTAAAGATTTCCCAGCAACTGCATTGCTCAAGCATTCAGCACAAATCTTCTACCATATCAGGAACAAGGTCCTGTTTGTTTAGATGGGCAAAGGAGATCTCTTGGACTCCATGGTCTCATAGCAAGCAAAGTGGATGCAAAAGATTTGGGTGTCTGTATCTAAACATACAGAACAGCATCACTTGTCAGCCAGAGCATTCCCTGGCTATGTCACCTGGATCCAGCTGAGCTGGGCCCGGGACATGCCTGGCGTCCCGGAGCCCGGAGCCCCCTCCACACTGAACCTGGCCCACGTCTGTAGGAGCAGAGTGGCTGCTCCCCGGCAGGAGGCCCTGCCGCTGGCTCGTAGCTGACGGTGGGCAGCCGAGCCTTGGAGCAGCCCCGTCCTGCTTGCCTGCGTGCCCAGCCCGTGCCCCATTGCACGGTCCATGGCTAAAGCTGCAGAGCCCACTTTTGTGCTATGAAAATATCTATTCTCAGAAGACTGCAAATGAATATTTGGAGGAGTCAGAAGGCACGCTGGTGGCAGGGATACACCTCTTACATACCATGCAACATAGCCCACAAGGGCTTAAGCAGAGTGGATATGAGCTCATTGCAGGTGCCCTGAGCCAGAGAGCAGTCCCACCCCTGGCAGAGAGCTGCTGCAGCTGCATGCACGTGCAGATGTGCCTCACTTACGTGGTCAATGAGCTCCTTGATCATGCCGTTCCACTGCCCCTTGTCGTCCTGTGCGCCGTATTTCCCATCCTCCACCAGCCGGATCTCATAGGTGAAGCCCAGGATGATGGCCAGTTCCTTCAGAAGGTCGATGCAGTAGCCCTCGAAGCGGTCGTTCCCAAACAGGGCCGTGTCTGACTTGCGGAACATGACGAAGGGCTCTTCCTGGACACCGGGAAGCAAAGAGTCACCATTACAGGCCAGCCGCCAGTCCCATTTCCACAGCAAAGCGCCAGAGGCAGGGCTGCTCGGCAGGTAGACCTGAGCAATGAGACTGGACTCTTCAGGCAGCATTGGCACTGTGACATGTTTGGAATAAATTAACTTTGCACAGTGCATCAGCTAATTAGCAACCTTGTTTACCCCACAAAATTTAATTTTGTCTCTTCTGGGCAGCCAACTGTTTTCCATTTGGTGGATTTCAGGGAGAAAAATAACCATTTCATGCTTTGAAAATGAAGAGCATTGAGAAACAATAAGAGGGGCAGGGGAGGACAAATTCAACTGCAACTCCTGCGCAGCAGAAATGCAGCTGACCCACACCGTGGTGCCTCTTTCATTCCCTGCAGTGGCAGCAAGGAAGAGGCTGGTGGATTAAACACAAAGTGAAGGAACCATGCTTGGCTGGTGGTTGGCTGAAAGCTTTCCCTGACTTTAGGTCATTTTTCTCTTTTCCCCCACGAGCTGATGGGACATGAGAACAGCTGAGGCAGGGGGTGGGAGAGGGGCCCTACTGCTGCCTGGAGAAAGTCTGAAGGAGAAGAGCTTGTTGAACGTGCTGTCACTGCAGGTGTCCTCTGAGCTATAGCAGCCTCTCCCATAGGTCTGGTGTCTGCCCTCTGCTCCTTTTGCAGCTTCAGTGGGGAAGGTCAAGGGTGCCTCTTTAATCACAGTTGTCCCAAGCACTGCCACATGCCAAAAAACCCTAAGGAAGTACTTCACAGAGGGCTTTGCCTGCGGATCCCTGCCTCTTTAGCTGAGGCCAGCCGGTGCTCGTGCAGTCAGCAGCCCCGTAACAGCCATCACTGCCCTTCCGTGAAGTGTCAGGCGGAGGCAGTCGGTGGGACTGAGGGCAAGGGACACTGGAGGGAAGCCCGAGGGAGAAAACATGTAGAGGACAGATGGAAATGGGAAAACATGGTAGGCAGCAGGCAAAAGCTAGAAGGCAAGAGGAGGATGAGAGATCAACAGCAGCTAGTAAATGGCTCAGATTAAAGGTACCCGCAAGGCTGCCGTCCCCGCCTGTGGGGTGGCCGGTGCACGGAGGTGCAGTCACCGCAGAAGGCTCGGGTTGCCCCGGGAGAGGGCAGCCTGGCCGAGCTCCCGCGGTGCTGCCTGGGGGCAAGGCGGGTGCACCGCCGCGGACGGAGAGCCGGGATCCCGGTTACAACAGCAGCGGGATACCCCGCGGCACCCCGACGGGGCAGGCGCCCCGGGCCGGGGGCTGCCGGCCGCCCCGCCACCGCCGCGGGGGAAGGCTCTGCCTCCGGCGCGCGGGCGCAGGCGGTGCCTGCGGGCCTGGGGCAGGCTCGGGAGGGGACGGAGGGAGCACGCACAACCAGATCTGCAGAATTACAAAGCAAAACTGGTAACGTCATGCCTATAGAGTTTAGTTTGGCGCACGCAGCTCAGTTAAATCCCGCTCTCTCTGGCCTCCTCCTCAGCTTTCTTCTCTGGAATTAGTGCTTTGTTTGTGAATCAGCTGAATCTGTGGATCTTGATATAAATACACCCGCTCCAGTGCAGCCATAAAGCACAATTAATTTTGGGAAGCGCTGTAGGGATTACATGCATATTTAACAGCTGAAGCACTGAACATTAGGATGCCACTCGCTTTAGTAATGTATCTCCAGGTCTCAGACATTTCCTGGGGGGTAATTCTGAACTCTGTGAACCACTTATTCACGGACTATTTCACAATTTATTACTGAAAATGGCCAGACATCCAATTCACAAGCTCTCTCGGTTTGCTAATCGATTTCTCAGTGAAGGTGCCCTCAATTTCATAACTTCACAGTTCCCATATTGCTTAGGGAGAGTGGCACTGGCTGCTGGGGTAATATTTCTCTTACAACAAGTCAGTGCAATATGTGCAAAAGAGGGGAAAAAACCTTTCATGCTTTTTCTTTCAGAGATCCTCCTATGGCTTTTCTGCAATCATTTACAGTAATGCAAAAGCACCAAAGGAAGTTGCAAATAAAGTTTAGGGTTGTATTTTATTTTTTAGAATCCAGTATATGAAAATGCAGTTATTGCAAAACTTGGATCTAAGCACATTTCTTATTCTTGCGGGCAACAGAGTTGTAGGACAGATGTGGTTTCTGGGTAGAGACCCCGTCGCATGTGTGCAGGCCCAAGGAATCACACAGTTAATGGGAACTGATATCACAGTTGTAGATTCTATAATTTATACGTGCTCGTGGGGTAAGAGATGAAAATGCTGCCTGAAAGAAGTATGTCAAGGACAGATGGCTGATAGGTCTCCTTCTGGCTCCGTCATTTTGCATTATACTTTAATCTTGAGGTACAGCAATCGTATTATTCTAGAGCTAGGCACTTCCACAGCGCTAGCCATGTATCTTATGCCTGAGAAGGTGCATCTTTTCTGATTTCTGTCAGTCCTCACCATACAGGTCTCACCAGTACTCCAGTCTTGGACATATCTGGTGCCCCTCGGTTTCGCCCTGCACAATCCGCTGCTGCCTCTGTCCGAGCAGCTCCGCTGCTGCCTCTCGAGCCTCCTCTGCAGCAGCACCAGCCATCCACCCGCAGTCATTTTCCCCAACATACCACGCGCAGTTCTAATTAGAGACGGGGGAGTGAGTCACTGTGTAACTTCTGGGGAGTTTTATCAGGCTGCAGTATGGGTTGAGCAGTTCCCTTGTAGCTGATCCTGAGCCTCCACTTGAGAGTGGATTGATGTGATGTGTTATTCATGTTGCTCTAAAAATTTGCATCCCCCATGTATAGGGGCTGGCAGCTTACCTTGTCAAAATGAATTAAACCTGGCATGGTAGGGCTCTCCATTTGGCCTCTTAGGAAAAACTACTTAAACTTCCTCTTCATAAGCATTTTGAACACACCAAAAATGCTTAAATACAAAAGAATGAAAGGAAAGCAAGCTGCATGTGTAGTGTGCCTGTGCAAAGGCTCCTGCAAGAGGCTGAACAGAGGCAGTTTCACTGTCTGATGCTTGTTGAATTGTTAAAGTGCCTTTTGCTCTGTCATTTCTCTAATGCTTCTGCAGTCACTCCAGATGTGACAATTCATTTGAATAACCGTAGCCAGTGGGGAACAGTTGCTGCCACTGATTCTGGTAATGCAGATTGCACTGGATACCGCGCCTGCGCCAGGCCCCCGTGAGCATGACCCATCTCAGTCCTGCAGGGTAGCACAGTATAAAACTTTCAGATGGGAAAGGGAACTTTCTCAGTCTCCCTTGCATGTTGGGACATGAAAGCAGCATGTTGCACAGCTTAGTCAGGGAGAGCATCCTGTACCCAACTCTTGGGGAGGAACTGGAACAAAATGTTGCAGTGAACAAATATTATGTGGTGAAGGGGAAGTTCTGAGTTGCATTTTTTTTCTTTTTGTTAGATGGGTTGGCTAATTTGTACGGAGAGCAGCAGCAACATCTGTATTGCTCTGGCATTCAGTTTGCTCCCATTTCACTAACCCTTTACTGCGTGGAACAAGGCCTTTGCTTCCAACCTTTCTTACACCCTGCATCAAGCATCTTCTTGCTCTCTTTTCTTCTGGGTAGAGAGAAGCTGAGATGATGGACCTCACAGTCTTGCAATTCCTTCTATAATACGAAACCTCACTCTATATAAAGATGCATCCTTTTAGGATGGCAAGGAGGTATGTAATGAGGGATCACAGTGCTCTGCACTGTGAACGTACCCCAGGCTGGCAGTTCTTTACTATCTCTACCTTTAGGTTCTCTGAAAATACAGAATATAAAAAGGGCCAGAAAATTTACATAGGCAAAAACACGGTTCAGACCAATTTTGAGCGAGCTGTCCAAGTGCTGGTATTTTTTGTTGCTTCCTGTAAGCACGCCACAAGCCCACACTGTAATGCAGACATATAGAAACTAATGCCACTAGTCATAATTCATTAGATGTTAAATAAAAATTCATTCTGATCTGACGCCTGCCATCAAATCCAATAGTGAACCTGAGAGCAAAATGCGGTGTGACAGTTGGAAGTGGAGGAGACCAGTTAAGTAACCATGGTTTGCTGGATAACTGCATTACTTTTAGCTAGTTTATCAAATATGTACTGAAGAGGGGGAAGGAAACACGATTGCTACAGCTAAGCCAAGGTCTCTGGCTGTTCTTAGTATTTGCTCCTGCAGCAAGGGTATTTCTGTCTGAGGTAGAGATGCTGACCAGCTGACGATGCCCGCCGCTGCTGACGAGCCAGACACCTGCATGCTGAAGGCCCTGGGCGATTTAAGAGCTTTTTTGGAGCTCAGCATAGACAACCTGCCGCAACCTTCAACGCGCGCAGCGAGCAAGGGGAAACGGGAGAGCCGGTCAAGCCCCTGCAGCGGGGGTACCAGATGGGCAGCAGGGACAGGCAGCAGCCCCGGGAGCGAGCTGCATGCCCACCGGCGCCTGCCAGCCCCAGCGGGCCGGCCGCCTTTGCTGGGGGCGGCCACAGCGGGTGCCACACCAGGTCACCCAGGCCAGGTGTGGGCAGAGCGGAGAGCAGGAGCCCAGCTCTGCACCCGGGGCTCTCCGTGCCCTCGTGCGGCTTTCTGAGGGACTGGCAAGTCGGGAGTGGCGTGCTGCGAGTTGTCAGGGGGATTGCATGTCCCAGAGATTTACACGTAGATGGAAAAGAGAGGCCTGCAGTCTCCTACCAGGACAGTGGTGACGATTAGAGATCTGTTGCTCAGCGAGTCGGTGACATTTGGCCCTCGTCCCTTGGAGATTTCCGTGATATTCAAGCCGTCCGAAGGGCTCCACACTCCAACCTGGAAGAAGCAAGCAAGCAAATGAATCAACACCTAGCTCACGTTATTCAGTCGCTCTCAGCATCCTACTGGTCTGGAAAAAATGGAGTAGCTTCCCTCATCTGTAGAAAATGGAAGCAAAGCTGAAATTATCATCTTGTATCAGCTGAATAGAAGATTTGCATTAACCCTTCAGTTGCAGGTCACTCCACCTGCACGTGTATAATACCCAACCCTTATGCTGCCTTTAGAAGGATACAGGTGCATTGAAGAAGACCACGATAACTACCATTTAGGAGCTGAATGAACAATTTGCAGTGGTTTTGTGGAGTACACACAATCGAAATGTGCTGAAGAGTCAACTCTGGGCAAGAGCAAAACAGAACAAAGTAAACAAGCAAAACTATGAGGCCGTTTTCTTTCATTTTAATTCTTTTGTTTTGATGGGAAGAATTAAAAACAATTTGAGCAGCTTTGCAAATCGCTGATATGGACCATTTCTATTTTCTGCACAAAGGCACAGACTCGCTTTTATAACGCGTTCCCCTCAAAGGGCCTCGGCCCCAGCATCTCCAGCAGACGTGATCAAGTGCGCTCTGGGCTGCGGTGTAGGGCACTATTGACTGAACTCTTGGTTTGCTCTGTCCAGAGCAGAAACACCTCCGTCCGGTCCCTGGCGGAGGCCAGGCGGGTGCAGGACTCCCCCTGCGCGGCGGCGCCCGGGAAAGGCAGAGCGCCCGCAGGCGCGGCGAGCGGGGAGCTGCTGTGCTTTCCCTCCCTGCGACGGGGCAGTTGCCTCTGCTGTGCTTGTCCCGCTTAGAGGCACATTGAAGTCATCTACCGGGAGGCAGCGGTGCCTCTCCCGAGCAGAACCATCGGGGGCGAAGACTGCTCGGGCACGGGCGCATCGGCTCCGCTCCGCATCTCTTCGAGGTGCTCTTTTTTTCCCAGGCTGTCAATTTTAATGCATTTTTAGACTTTGAAGAGATCTACTGACCCAGAAATAGCAAAACATGTTTCTATTTAAGAGAAGTCTTTGGAGGCAGCACTGGCTAGCGCCCGGCGACAGGGAGGTAACACGCCCCGAAAGCTGCGGGGATATGGGATTGCTGCCAACGAACGGAGCAGGGTGGCCATGCGGCCGGCCTGGCAGCGAGAAAAACACATACCCGCGGGGAGATGGGAAGAGATCGTCCATCTCGGGGTTCCTACTGGGAGAGGTAAGTGAGAGAGAAACCTGCAGCAGACAGCTCAAACACGCCGGGGAGACAGGAGCTTCCAATATTTTATTTATTCTTATTTTTAAGATACTCCAACCTCTTCAGCAGTCCAAGGAGAGGACTTGGTTTTACTGCATCCCCAAAAAGAGACTTTGTAATGAGGAATGCTGCCTGGCAAAAAAAATTCATAAATTCTGAAAGAGTTTCCATGAACTTTGTGAAAGGCTCTAAATATTTCAGGTAAATCAGGCAATTCTCCTTGTCTCCCTTCAGTCACAGCACAGCTGCAATGTCAAAAGATTATTACTATGCATGGAAAAAAAGAAGCAGGAATCTAAGAGACCTCTACTAGTGCTGCAGCTAAGTTGCTTTAAGAAAATGAAATACATGGAACTTAAGACTGACTCAATCAGTTTTAAATATTGAAAAAGGAAAGAAAAAGAAAAAAAGTGCATTAAGTGTGTGAGTCAGATAGTCAAACTACATGTAATTATGTTTGGTTAATACTGCTGTAATCCCTGGAACATCCAGGAGCTATAAGGATCAGGAGTTCAATCCTGAAGCTCAACAAACACAAGCTATTATACATAATGCAGGATCCGCGTGGGATTTGTTTGTAGTTTGGCATTTTGTTATTTCAGATTAGCTATTGACAGAAACCTAGTATCAACAGAGATTTGACATCGATACTTTAAAATCCCTCTAGAGTTGGCAAGAAGCTTTTTAAAAAATAATAGTGGGAATTGTGAAATCTCTGAATTGATGGAGATCAAGCACAAAAGCTGAATGACTGCACAGAATATGCATCAAGGTTTGGCGGCTTCCCCCGGGCTTTATGTGACACACACTAGTAATAAATACAGCTAGTGCCAGTCTGCAGCACACTTGAAGAGTGTTAGTTTGACAGATAGGTGCTGTGGTTGTACATAAACATTAGATTCATACGGTGTCCAAATACTTGCCACATTTTTCTAGTATTTTACCCGCACACAGCTCTCGCCGTCGGTGCGCTGTGCTCCAAACCGGCGCGGGGGAGTTTCTGTGGGATTTCTGAAGGCGAGTAGCTGTCGGGGGGGGGGGGGGTAGAAATTCAGGTGTGAATTTCCCGTCAATTTAGTGTTGCAAATCAGTGTCCCCATTGGAGGCACTGCTCAGAGAAGAGACTTTGCCGGCGCTAGCAGCACTGGGCGCCGCAGGCACGGGACAGCCGGATACGCTCAGGAAAACCTCATCGGCAGAGCAAGCTTTTCCACTCTCCGGTTTGGCTTTATCGATCTCGGCCTCTTCCTCAAGCGCTAATGTTCTGAGCTATCATTTTCTTTTCCATGTATCAAAAAAGCACTGGATCCATCTCTTCTTGTCTAGGAGACTTTCAGTCTTTGGTAAATGCTGTTTTTTCAAAATTGAAGAATTTTGCATGACAGGGTGATTTTGATGCAGTTTAGACTCTGAACATTTTTGGTGATTACTACTTTAGAGCTGTCAAAAATCCAAATGGAATAATACAACTTTTTCTTTTCTTGGCTTGGGAATATTTTAAGTGTCTCAATATTTCCTGTTAAATGTTAAGTGGAAAATTTTATTTTTCAATAGTTTGAAGAAAAAAATGAAGCTGCAGAGCTCATTTCCTACTCCATTCTG
The DNA here is from genome assembly GCF_028389875.1 of Rhea pennata. NCBI lineage: Eukaryota > Metazoa > Chordata > Aves > Rheiformes > Rheidae > Rhea > Rhea pennata. Next base: position 8,473,866 of record NC_084685.1, read on the forward strand.
GTGAAAAGGCAGCTTTTCACCAGGGCTTCGCTCTGCCCCGTCGCCACCGCGTCCCTGCGCAGAGCTCTGCCGGGCTGCAGCTGAGACTGAAGGTCGCTGGGTTTTTTTGAAGTAACATTTTCTTTATTCTGCGTTTCACACCAAAATGAATCCACTAGGAGAGTGCAGTGGTGACCTTGAGATTTTTTACACGAGGCAAAGAGCTACCACTGTGGTGTGAAAGCATGGCAGCAATTTATTTTAAAGAGAAGGAAAAACAAGCGGCGAGAAAGCGGGCTGGGGCAGGGGAGGCGCTCGGCCCCGGGAGCCGCAGCGCTCCGAGCCGGGGAGCCCGGCGGAGGCTGCCCCCGAGCGCTGCGTCATTAATTCCCCGGCCTTCCCCGGGGAAGTCGTGCGTGCCTCTCGGGCTGCTTGCTGCGCGCCTGGTTGAAAACTCCCTCTCTGCGTTCCCAGCTGGCACTTGCTGCCGTGCGCGAAGCCTCTCTGCATGCCCAGCGCCGGCAGGACTCGGCGCTCCGTCCGCAGCTGCCAGCGAGGCACCGTGCGAGTGTCTGAAGCAGCTCTGCTCTGGAAGGGGAATTGCTCCCCAGTAGCCAGCTTTTTCCTGTAAAGCTGCAGGCGAGACACTCGATAGCAGCCTGCGGACCCAGAATTACCCCAGGGAGGCATCAGCTCCTCAGAGTGCTTCCTGGCCTCGGCCGGCACTGCCTGGCGGCGGATTAGAGCAGAGCACCCGTGAATTGGTGACGGTTGGCGTAAGCTGTGCACTGCGCAGTCCGCTCTTCGTTTTAGGCCACTTGCTGCTCTATTTTGTCTATATAATTAATTGATCCCCCCTTGAAAATGGTATTTTAGCAGCTTCAATGGTTTGCATATTGCTTTTTTTTTTTTGAAAAGTAATTGAAGAAAAGGAAATGAAAACCCCATGAACACCTGAGAATCAAATTTGCACATCAGCATTGCAGTTCTGTGCCCAGGGGAGAGCTGCACTAATTAGGAGGAAGGGAGCCTGCGCTCTCTGCACCACCACGGCTGCTCTGGATGGCTGCGAACAGCGGCCGCTGGACAAAACCCTGCGGCCAGACAGGCCAGCACAGGCCCAAGCAGGTCCTCTTACTGCTCCTTCAATAACACAGAAAAAAATTAAACAAAGATACGCACTGTCTCCTCCTCTAAAATCTAGGCTGTAATAAGCTGGTACCATTTCCAAGCCTTCAGCAATTTTTACTCAAGGAAGTCACACCAAGCTGATGCTTTCACGAGCTGCTGCCTCCTTGGGAAAATACCAGCATTTTGCAAGCAAGTGCAGCAGGATGGAGGGTGGGACAGGTTTTATTCCTTCCATCTTCTGCCTGGGCAAGGAGATGTTAAGGGCTGCTCAGAAAGTTTATTCTGCCTCCGCTCTTCTGCCATATCCCAGCAAAGTGCCACAAGCACTTATGCAACTGGGAACTAATCCCACACACAGTGCTTCAGGGCTAGTGAGTCACAGATGAGGCATGGAAAAGGATCTGAGAAATCCCACAAAGTAAATATCCTTTTATATATAACACAGAAAACATGGAAACAGTAAGGCTACCAACCATTTTCTCTGTTGCCTGAGCAGATCTTTCAAAGGTAGGGTAGCCCATAGCTCTCGTAAGACAAACTCTGCCTACCTTTTCAAGCCCATCTTCTTTGAGGCTGATGATGTCCAAATCAAAATCTGTCCGTAAACCACTAGTTTTGTTAAAGACAATCCGTCCAGTTAATCCTTCCCACTGGGCCTGTGAAAGGGAGAAAAAATAGCAGGGCTGTTACTTGGTATCATAAATAATCTTTTGCCTTCTGCTGTACAAGACTCTCTTTTACTTAGTCCTTGCACTGGTAGTTTCTCCCTAAAGAGCAGGATTAATTAATAACCATCTCCATCACTGCTCAGACTGCAGACTGAGCTGGAGATTTTCATAAGTCTCTTAAAGTCCTTGCCACAATTTTTGTTAGCACCTTTTGTGTTCAACAGCTGTTCAGGACATGATGACTCAGTAGAAAACTACCTGCATTTATCATGGCATCCTTGTGCGCGGCATTTATCCTTGTAGTGCTGAGAAGTGCTGGGCAGTGGGGAGCCTGGGTTTGGGACAATTCCAGTCAACCCCATAAATAAAGAACCCTTATTTGCATGAACTTGCTGGTGCTTCCAAGGCACATGGAAGCTAAAAAGTGCTGAATACTTCCCTCCCTTATTTCAGATGGGAAGTGGAGCATGAGAGTCTAGGAAGTGAAGACTTTGTCCCTGCTGACAGGCTCCGTCACTCTAGAGCAGGCATGGGAATACAGGTAGGACAGTGGTGGGTCAGCGCTCCTTGTCCAGTTTACGGCAGTTCAGCTTAAGCCCTGGGGCAGGTCCCAGAGATGATATCAAAGTGCATTTTTGGAGATTTTCAGAGCTTGACTAGCCAAGGTCCTGAGCAACCTGGCCTAACTTGGGAGCTAGTCCTGCTTGGAGCAGGCTGTTGGAGTAAAGGCCTCCAGAGCTCCTTTCCAGCCAAAGTTATTCCATGACTCCATTTCCCTCCCAGTGTGTATTCTGCACACCAGACCAGAATTCACCTGTCCGATTTGGGAGGTGAGAAGACCCCAAACACGAGGCGCTAGCAGTGGTAGCAAAGAGGTGCTAAGTGACAGCATGGTGTATGATGCCTGCTCTGCTGCGGGTCACTGTGGGATGTGCTGTGACCCCTCCTCGAGGTACTTTGTGACCGTAGGATACTCCTGCAATAGTGCTCGGCTGTCGACAGCAGTTACTACTTCACAGCCCTGTTTCGGCAATAGACAGTTCGGTTTCGGGCTCTTTCTGCCGAGCGGCTCAGACGCGGCGGGTCCTTCCTTCCCTGGGAACGTGTTTCCTCTACGGGCAGGGGAGCTTAACGCATCCCAGCGTGGGGAAGGCGGCATCATGTATCCTCCTGGGGAACGGCTGGCATATTTCCCTGCAAATACGCTCCTCTGGCTCTTCCTCATTAATTCCCAAGGAATAACGACAGCGCCCTCAGCCCTGCCACCCCAGCGCTGTGGGGAAGGCTGCGCTCGCTTTGCTAATTTGGGCGTGCAGGCGGTGGCCCGTGGGCCGCGGAGCGCCCCGGGAGCGCGGAAGCCGCGGCGTGTTTAACGCGCCCGCGGGAAGCGGCGCAGCGCGTGCTGAGCGCGGCACCTCCCCGCCGGGCGCCCGCTACCCGCGCATGGGGCCGGGGAGCGGCGGCCGCGCTGCAGCCTCCCTCCCTGCTGCTGCTGCTCGGTCTCTACCGGAGTTTAGAGGGAGCAATTACTGCGTGTGCTGATTGCAGTGGGGAGGAGGCTTATCCCTGCAACCAGCTGACACCGTGCCAGCGAGGGAAACAACAGGCAGGCGCTCGAGTGTGAGGCTCAGGGTAATTTGCAAAAGGAGCCAACCAAACAAATTATTTACACTGTCTTTTGGCAGCCAGCTGGAGCAGCTTTCTGCAGAAGGGAACAAAACACGAAAAAGGAGAGAGAGAGAGAGAGGCAGAGGGAGAAAAGATACAATCTTCGGGGCCTATTAAGAAAAAAGTTCATGCTCTTGCTGCAGTGGGAACAATTCTTCCTTTCTGCTCCCCGAGGGCTTGCAGCCCGGGCAGCTTGGAGGCACCTGGCGCAGGCGTGCTCTCGCTGCGCTGGCCCGGCTGGGGTCTGTAGATGATGCTGCAGCTCAAACCCTAATAACAATTAACAATGTACTTCTACTCTTTTATGTTTAAAAACTTTAGGGGGTTTTATGGCCAGCTGTTTCAACGCAGCCTCCTCTTGTATACCATACTGCAGCTGCTTTCATAATTTCCACAGGCAGACAAGTTTAAAAAGGCCTCAGGGTAAACAGGGCTTTTTCATCACAAAGATCTCTGGTGGGGTTTGTAATATCTTCCTGCAGCTCTAGCTTCCATTTTCCCCCTCCTTTTTTGCAGACATGGGGGTGAGTGCAGGGTGTGCACGCGAGGCGACTCTGGGCAGAGCTCCTGGCCACCCCTTGCTGCAGCTTCCCTCTGCTGCAGCCCCTTGGTAAGCTATTGCTCATGAACACCTGTGGTTTGCGCCTGTTCGCATGCTTTTGCCAGATGCAAACAAACAGTTATGTGGGCTGAACAGAGGAAAATCACAGTGACTCAGAGCAGAGAGCGAATGAAGCTGCCTCCTTGCTCCCCTGGCTCCCTTCTTGCTATCCCCACCGCTCCGCCAAGGCCTCCGTCGGCACACGGGCACAGCTGTGCAGCGCGGCCAGCTTTGCCACCGGGGTTTAGCTGCACCGAAGGCCTCTTGTGGCCCCCAGCAAATGTTCCTGTCAAAGGCAAATGGCTATTGCTCTGCTAGGAAATGGTCTTGTAAAGAGAGTGGTCCAACTGCTCCTGACGCACGAGGCGGCAAGGGCAAGTCTCAGCACGGAGGAATTTAGCATGTTTTGGATGTTTTGCTGTGCCTGCACTGATGTTATCTGGAAGGCAAAGACAGGGTGTGGATGGTGCAGAAGCTCAGCGCTGGCTTTTTTACAGAGGGTAGGTGCTTTTAATAGCTAATACTTAAAAGATATTAAGCCCTCAAGAGCCATCTTTTCTTTAGCCAAAGTAACACACCATTACAATTAAATAAGCAGTCCCCAAACCTAGCCTAGATACTTGCTCGTATACACAAGTGATATAATTCCCTGAAGGGTCCTCAGTGAAACCCTGTGCACCCAAACATTGCTTCTCTGTCATGGTTTTGGGAGGAGAAGGAGACTGGATCATGCAGTGGTCTGAGCAGGAAACGAGGAAAAGAAATCTGGGCTTCTTGGGTCCCAAGTCAAAATGTGACCCTGAGCTACTCCAACATGCCAGATGAATTCCCTCTCAGGGAACTTCAAAGTCAGCAGAGCTTCCTCACGGCTTTGTTCAACCCTGAAAATTTAAGGTTAATTTTTAGACTATTTCATGTAAAGTAGTGCCTGCTGATATGCTACCATCTTTGCTTTCTTCTCCCACACAGAATTTTTCCCTTCTGGGTAAAGTCAGCAGTCTGATGTATGTCTGTGCTTCCATCCATTTGCACTGACCCCAGCAGGGGAGGATTTTTATAATCCCGTAACTGCAGAACTCTGCCATGTGCCGCCGTACCTGTGCTTTGAGCAGCTGCACTGCTCCTGCTGTGGAAGTTTTGCATTAGTGGGAAGCAATTATGGTTGCAAATCATGCCTTTACCTCTTTTATGAAATTCATGAAGCGGCCACCAAACCTCCAGGCTTTGTGCCGATGGCACTGCAGGGAGTTAACGGTCATCTGAGGGGCTCGCTGGTAGCACACCGAGACGATGTGAACTGCGTCGTACAACAGGGCAGCGTCTGTCTAAAATAAAGGGGAACAGCATTTGTGTTGGTAGCAGTTCCACAGCAAGGCATCGCGGAGTCTTAACGCGTGTCTAGAGGAGCTGCAAGATTTCCCCCTCTGAATCACCAGCCTGCCCGGCAGCTAACAGACATGACGGTTTCTCTGTCCTGGTCCTTCCTAGTTCCTCACCTGCTTGGTGTCTAAATCTGCAAATAGCTCTGCAAAGGCAAGAGCTTTCTGCACCAGCAGGACCCGGCCCTGCCGCAGGACCAGGCTCCTGCTCTGCGAGCAGCTCCCTGGCACAGCCGGCGGGCGCCTCCGGCCCGCTGGACTCTGCAGGCACGAGGTGGGACCGTAGGGTGGTCACCGGCATCTCGAGGAGTTGCCAGGAACACATTCGCCTCTACACAAGATGAGGTGGTTCTGAACCCCTAGGCTGACCTCTCATGCAAAGCAAGTTCTCAAAACATGTACCTCTGCACATGGCAAAGCCTAATGAACACAAGCGTTTTTCTGTTACGTGCTCTTTGGACTCAAAGATCACCGTTCTCGCTTAAAATCATAGATTGTGAAAATGTCATCTGTCTGTGTGCAGCTATTCTGGGTATTTCTGATGCATTCACTACAGTGCTGTCAAACAAAGAAAGTTGCTTTTCTATACGTAGAATATAATAATAGGATTTTCGTATGTAGTCCATTTTTTCTAAGGAACGTAAAAAAAACTAACAGGAGAAAATGTTATCCAGACTACTTTATACATGGAGAAATGAGAAAAATCAGATGACTTGTCCATGGGCAGACTGTATTTTCCAAAATGACCCAGGCTTTCACTGAAATCAGAACATCACAAATTTGCAACACCTTTCTGCATTTCAGTGATCTGAACTGGAGAGAAATCCCCCCCACACACACTTCCCTGCCCCTGCCATATAATGTGATAGTTTTAGATTCAATTTGCGGTGCCCCCTCTCACCTCCAAACACTGACCAACAGAATTGGATTTATTTTTCACCCCTGATGTAGTAAGTCCTGCTAATGAAAATACATTATTTGCTGGCTTTCAAGAACACTAGAAAACAGATGTGAGTACAGCAGCAACACAGTCAAACAAAATAACACAGCAAACAGCAGGGCAAATATCCAGCAGAACGTGGCCGTAGAGAAAATCCTGCAGCACTGGCAGCCGTCCCCACGACCGTCCTTCCCTTCACGCCCGAGCGTGAAGAGCAGGCACCCGACCTCGCGCCGGGGGCTCGAATTCGTAGCGTTACGGACAGGAGGTGGATTCGCTGGCCGGGGGCGAAGGGCGCGCCGTACGTGTGAGCACCTTCGTGGTGAATTACGTACTGCAACGCCTCGCTGGGTCGGGGCGCCGCTGGGTTGGGTACCGTGCAAACCGCCGTGAAGGGCAGGATGCCCCGGGGAGGTGCGTGGCAAAGAGCGGGCGAGGAGCCGGGGACGCGGGGGGCGGTGTGGCAGGCAGCACGCCGCTGTAATGGGGCAGCGCTGTGGGGCAGGCTGAGAGCGAACGAGGGGGCTCTGCTCTAAGGGAGGCAAGGGACAGGGGGGGACGTGAAGGAGCTGTTTCAAGTTGGAGGTCTGGGAGGCTGCTTTGGGGTAGGGGTCTGGCAGTGCGAAGGGAAGGAAGGAGGAAGGCAGCCAGCAACTGCGGGGGTCGGACACAGCCTCGCGGGAAGGCAGATGGGCGAGCAGGTGCTCTGCCTTCAGAGCAGAAACTCAGCAGAGTGGAGCTGCCATCAGACCCTGAAAGGAGTCATCAAAACTGCAGCAAAGTCCATTTTTGGACACGGATTTGGCTGTTTTTCCCTAACTCAGTCTTAATGAATTGCCTGGCCCAGCCTAGCCATGCGCTGTGCTCCTAGTCCCTGGGAGCTGGGGCATTTAGCACCTTTTAGCAACTGCGTGGGGAAATCAAGGCTGCGGGGAACCATGCAGCTGGCTCATCTCGTGGGACGTGAGCGCTCCTTCTCCCCCACGCTGTTCCCTGCGCTTGAGTGGAGACTTGCAGAGCGATCACCCTACCCTGCCCTGGAAACCAGACTGGTGGAAGAGCAAATTCCCTTTCCAGACCGGGTACATGGAGTTTGTGGCACTTAGAGCTGGTACCTTTGCAGGTCAGTGAGCACTCGCTACATCTGCACATCAGGCGAGTGCAGACAAATCCTGCTGCACTTTAGCACAGAGCACTATATCCAGCTGATTGCAGCTCCCTCTCCTCTTGTTCCCAGCACAAAATAGCCAGGGCACTTCCCCGCTGTGCTTGGCATTCCCCAGCTTGCCCCTTTCTGGAGCTGAAAGCTTTGAATTTTGCAGGTCCTGGGGTCAGCTTTTTACTGGGAAGAAGAGAGGGGAGTGGAGGAGCCCTGAGAGCTGGCTGCATGCTTAAGATGACAGCGTTGTCTCCCCAAAGTGACAGTCTCTCTGCAGTCGGGTTTGCAAAAGGACGGTGCAAATAAGGCAGTACCGTGCAGGGGTTTCACCAGAAGAGCTCGCTGCATTTTAAGGACAGTTACCAAAGTGTGCAACTAACCACACTGGGAAGGGTGCCAGAGATTAGCTGTTACTAGTGCAAGAACTGATAGATACAGCATTTGCTTAGGTCTTACTGAATGTTACTGCCATCCCTCCCAGACTGGTTTAGTTCCCAGACTTCGCCTATGCTTTGTTTAAATTTCTCATACCATCATGACGCCGTCCAGCAGGCCCAGCTCTGCCTTGGGCGCTGACTGCAGCCGCTCCATGGACCACTTCTCGACGATGGAGGCCACGTGCGGGTTCTCCACGTTGAGGATCCGGAAGCCAGTCAGGTTCACTCCAGAGTAGCGATATGGTTCTAGGTCTAATGCATAAAGATCCTTAAAAAAGAGAAACCAGTTTAAACATTTTGTTTAGCTTTGTTTTGTTCATCTTTTCTGTGTCAGTATGTATCTGTGTATGGAGTTGGAGGAGGCAGAGCCCATGGGAGGCGGCAATGAGCACAGTGCCCTAATGAATTTGGTGACTTGTCCTCTCTATGGCCAGCAATCATTACTCGCCAAAAGACAGGATTTTTACGTGTTGGTGGAATTAGGGTGTCGTACGTGTGAGTTCACCTGCACCCAGCAAAGAGAAGCCCCTGCGCGAGAGCTCACTGTCTAAATAAAACAGACAAGCAAATTGTGGGGAGAAAAGCAGGATTGGGAGCTCTGTAGGAGATGAAATGGTTAGGATCAGCTTGGGATCGCTGCAGAGGAGTCGGGAACTGATCCCTCTGAACCTCTGGGCTGATCCCTTAACGGCACGGCCTGCAGCCGCCCGGCTGTCTGCGGCAGCGACCGCTGATCGGGGCGGTCCTAACCCCGTCTGGCAAGGGTGGCAGCAGTGCCCGGGGCCGGGCCGCTTCTGGCGGCAGGACAGCTTTATCATTGCCTGGGAAGTGCCGTTTCACGTGCTGGGGGTGAGGCAATTAATAATGGCAGCAACAGTAATAGTAATAGCAATGATGACAGTGTGCCTGAACTGTGCAAGTATCAGGGCATGAGCTGAAAGCCTTGGCCAGGGGCAGTGACTCTCTGGTGGTATTCTCCATTCCCCATGTGCTCCCTGGGGCTGAACCATTCAGTCCCATCTCCAAAGCTCCCAGCTATCTGAAACCGTGAAAAATGAGGCTTGCAACCACTGGCGGGGGAAGCAGAGCTCGTGTATGTGAAGCTCCCTAGGGCTTTTCTGGGGAGAATTTGCTCTGAGTGCTGAAGCCCACAAGGTGCTGCAGATGACAGAATAACTCCAAATTTGGAATGTCAATTTGCAGACTGCTATCAAAGAGGAACTAAGACTCATTTCTTGACATTACGACCAGCCTACACAGTCTGCAAGTGAATGAGTGTGCCCTGTATACAATTCAAAAAAAATGCCAGCCAGGCAGTCCTCAGCTCTGCTGGCAGCCAGCCCACCAGCCATCACTTGGCAGGCGGCAAGGAAGAGGGCATTTGGAGGCCTGTGCACTTCTTTAATGCATCTTTTGGCTCCGTCACACATTAAATGTTACCTTCAGGTTCGGGAGGTCTGGAACTCGAAGCCTCGTGACTAGTCGGAGTAGTTTCGGGTTGGACTGCACGCCAAGAGCATCCCACAGCTGTTCTGCTCAGCAAAACCCAGAGCAGCTGACCCAGGGGAGCTACGAGCTGTTTGTTTAATGGGGCATATATAGTCAGATGTTATCCTGAACAGTTTCTGCAAGTGTTCACTGGTAGTAAAAATGTGGGCAAGTGGAAAGGCAACATCACTGTCACTGTGATAGAAGGATGGCGATGAATATGGCAACTGTATGCATTGCTCTCATGAAAGATTAAAAACCCCAAGTTTAAATACAGTATGAGAGCATGTAGCTGTTGCTGTTCTGTATGCTGTGGCCCGCACTGGTGCAGAGGGACCAAGGGGAATTGCTGGGCGCACATCGCTGCCCTGGGAGGCAGAGCCATGCTGCCAGCCGCCCGGCACGCGGCCGAGCGCCACGCGCCCCGGGGCCGGCGGGGCAGCTGGAGGAGCAGTCGCCCCAAAATGCACCGCCCTGAGCAGAGCATAGCAAAACCAGCACCTGTGGGCGACCGAGGCTTCAACTTCAGTGGGAGAGCTGGGAATTCTTACAGCTGTTTTCCTTTAATAAGTTTTGGGGTTTGATCTTTTCCTTAAACGCTGGCTTCTGACTTTGCGCCCCCAAGGTGCACTGTTGATGGATGCCGTGTTTTAATCTGCAGGTGCGGCCAGGGACTAAGTCATTAATCACACCCACAGAACAGTTCAGGGGTTTTTTTATTGTCTTTTTTTTTTCACCTGAAACATTGCAAGTCTCCATGTCTTGTTAAAGGGCATCATGCAAACCAAGCCATGATGTTGACTTTTAAATGACTTATTGTAACTAAGGACAAATAGAGTTGTCTAAGCTCAGACAGATGTTTGTATCGTCTGGATATCAGGATGTGCAGCGGGCAGTACCTGACCCCTGGGGCAGTTCTTTCAGATTTTTATATCTTTTTGTCAGACATTTCAGTTTGTTTTCTGGAAACAGCTGTGGGGAATTAATATTTGGTTGCAAAAAACCCCTCAAGATGTAGCTTCATGCGACAAATTTAATCTGCAGAGCTCCAGGCCTCGCAGTCTGCTTCGCACTGCTGTCACACTGCCAGCACTGGCCACCTTTCAGATCCTCCCCGTATTGTGGGTGCCCTCCCCGTCCGGCTGCTCCCCACTGCCCCTGCCTTTCACCGGGTTCCCGGGGAAGCCAAGTTCCCATTAGCTCCCTTGATGGTTCCAGTTTAACTCTCAGCTGCTATTTGATTTATCATCTCCTGGAATTGGAGGATAATTAGGAATGCAAGGTGATTTTCAGAAAGTTTGGGGCTTGGGGAGAGCTGCCCTATCAGTTTGTGCTCCTGCGCAGCCATGATCTACAAACTGAAACGTCTGGGTCTGTTTTCCACCTCATCTACATTTCCCTTCATTCATTATTTTTTGTGCTGCAGATTAACTGTCACCTCCAGCCTACTGCCTTTCTGGGAGTTTTATTCTCAGCATTTCTGTGAGGCCCTTCCCCCTTCTTACATACGCTCTCATCTCTCCCAGTTACAACCCTCAGCTTGAGATCATTCCTGGGAGGTGATGCTGACACTTGATCCTCACCAGATGTAGCATCCACAGCGCTAGGACGCTGGGACACGCTACGAAAGCGGGAGTCCGGAGCCGGGCATGGCCCGCGCGCCGTCGGGGGAAAGCTCTGCGTGGAAGCCCCGCTCCCGATGCCAGCGGGTCGGTGTGCGGCGAGCGCTCGTGCACGCAGCCGGCGCGGCAAGGTCGAGGCCGTGTTTGTACAGCACCGTGCGTAATGGCCTCGGCCTCAGATGAGCCCCCAGCACTGCTCTGAGGGTGGTGGCAGTTACCTGTGTACCTCACTATCTGAATAGAAATCACGCTGACGAACTCAAAACGTCATGGATCTCAGGTATGCTTAGTTTAACAAGATACCTGATTATCAACACCAGTGGAAAACTGTTTTAACTGAGCACCGAATCGGGAGCAGCCAGGCTGGACGCGTACTTTCGAAGGCAGCTCAGGGCGCGGGCAGTGGCTCGGCGCAGCCGTGCTGGCTTCTGGCTTTCTGTAACTCGCAGCAGAAGTGACAGCAGGCATTAGGGAAACTTCTGTATTTGTAAGGGCTCGTTTTTACAAGCGGCTGAGAAATCCCTAGAAGTGTCGATCTTAAGGGGGTTGTCACTGATCGGGACTTTATGGTATGTAAAAGCTGTGCGTACGTTAGACAGCGACTCAGAAGGGTTTCTCCTTCTCTGTTAGGAAAGCCTGAGATAAGGCCCTTCATGTTGAAGGCAGTGAACTGTACTCTTGCTGCCTAGCAAAATGTTGAAGCATTTCATGCCAAGTGTTGATACGCTGTACTCAGTATTGACTAGGGACCCTTTAGAAACATTCAGTATAACATAATAGACTAATTCATTAGCACCCCATGGGTCTAGTACTGTAGAAGCTGAAGCACATGCATTGCAAGCTAGGAAAACATCGCCTTAAGGAATGACAGATTAAAATATCTTTCCCAAGATATAACTGTTATTTCAGGAAAGTGGCATTAATTGTGATTGCTTATCTATTAATTTATTATAATTCTTTTTTTTTCCACCTCCAGGCTGTACCTACACATGAAATGAACTCTAGGCTCAGCTGGGGCTGATTAATAGGAGGTTATCTGGGAAATGCTTAAAGCTGCCTGGAATAGATAATGGCAGCAGGGGTAATTAAAATGTCTTTTGCATTTGAAAAATAAATGTTGCAGTTTTTAAGGGTTAGTTTAGTCTGTTTCTTTCCTAAAGGCAAAAAGAAAAATTGGATTTTCAAAATCGCACAAAATTCAGCAGAATACTAGACAGTAGCATCCTGAATGGAAATAAAAGTGGCATGCCAAACACCCCAAACCAAAATGCCTCCTGGAATCAGAGAAGAGCTGGCCCCTGTTAATGAGACTGAAGTTAATTTCAAGCTGAGTTCTTCTCACACAAAATAAGCCTGTAATGTTGCACTATTGACCACAGTAGAGATGGTCCTGGGGCTTAAATGCACAGGTGTATTTGCACTGGGCTGCAGATTCACAGGTACGTTCATCTTCCAGGGTCTGTATAGTTGCAATGAAATCAAAATGACTGAGAGGGGAAATATAGACATCCTTCTCCCTTGCATTTCCCACCACCGTAACGTCCTGCAGCCGTGCCACATGCACACAGGGAGGGCACCCCGCCAGCCCTCCCGCTCTTTAAAGGACCTCCGCGTTTTCCACTGAGGCTCAGCAGCGAGTGTGAAAGGTGTTTGCACAGATTAGATACTTTACCAGAGTGGTGAAGATGAAGTGGTAGTATTCTGTCATCATTCCCATTGCCATGGCCTTAAGGAGAGTAGGGAAAGGAGGTTAGTGTGAGCAGATACAACAATATAACAACTGTGCAAAATAAACCACTAAACAGCTGATCTGGTGCATGCAGCAAAGCATAACTGAAATGGGGGGGGGGGTTGTATTTCCCTACTCAAACAAGAGGCAATCTTACACAAACCTGCACAGAATGCCAATAAAGCAGCCTGTTCTTATGGTTACAAGACTATGTGCTGGCTTAAAAAGCTAGAATAAAAGGTTTTTTATTTCTTATATTTGTATTTCTGTTGCTCTGCACCTCATGTCCCTCAGCATCCCTGCATACAACACATGCATAGAAATGTCTGTGTGTCAATCCTTTCTGAGTATAATAGCCAAAAGAGTCTAATTACCATGTAGGACTGGATTTAGAAATACTTCCTGGGACAGTAAAGGTATGGGGAGAAGCGAGGACATCTCCCATCCCTCAGCCCTTGGAGATTGTGTCCGTGCTGGCCAGCTCTCAGACAGATGAAGCTCTGTGGGCGCAGCCCTGGCACAAGGGGTGGTTCTTGCACATTGCCGGGATTTGTGTAGGTGAGCATGGGAAAAATGTGCTGTTCTGTGAGGTTTATCACAAAATCATTAGGGTCCAAAGGGACCTCGAGGGGATTACTCTGTCCAGGACTTCACCACACAGAATGGAAATACGTTTCTATGAAAAGGGTCACCTTGAAATTGTTCCAAATGAAGGACGTACCTGTGGTTTTGATTGTGGGGCTGATTCTGTAAGCATGTTTTTTGGAGTAAACACATGCAAGAGTGCTTTAAAATCTCCACTGATGGGAAAGGAGCTGTAAGTCCCCCTAGGAAATACTTGCTTCCCTTGGTTTTCTGTTTGGTTTTGCTAAAATTACTATGTCAGAACTTGGCTCCAAGGAAGAAAGTGACAGTTTGAAAAGAAGCAGGATGTCAAACAACATGAGAAAAAGAAAGGATCCAGATTATGAGCTTATATATTGTAAGTCCAGAGTGGGACTTTATTCTGTGTTCTGTGGCCTGGAATACCCTATAGAAGCTGTGTCCATGCAGCTGTGTGCTTGCAGTCCCCCTCCTCCCCTGCCCAAGGTGGTGGATGTACAGGGCTGTGTGGTAGGTCTCTCCTGACCTGCACACCAGAGTGCAAAACCTGGAGCTCATGAAATCGTGTCCTGATATGTGGCCAATGTGCGCTGTCAGGATCACAGCCACGGGGACAGTGGTGCAGATGTAGCCAAAGAGATGATGCAAAATCAGTCGAGAGAAAGCAAAAGTATGAGATTTTGATTCACAAGGTGGTAATTCCATAGCTGACTCATCTCGGGGAGGATAAAAATTCCAGTCTTGCTATGAGAAACAAGTGCCGTGTATTTGCAGTCTGTGTGCAGAATACATCTGGATTTGCAGCGGAATCAATAAATGATAAACCTGGTGGATAAAATACAAGCAAACACCAGGAGGAGAATGGGAGCTCCATTAAAGTTAAGGCAGGCACATCTGTGCGGTGCAGAGTGCAGCAACTGTTCAAAACCAGCTGCCAGGAAGAAGAGAGAAGCTGGGAATCTAGGGAACAGATGTAAATCATTAAAAAGTGACCAAAAATGAGCAAGGCCAGAAAAACTTGGATAATGTAGGAAGGTCTTATGAACAGGCTTAACACTTTTAAGAGTTTTCTGAAATGATTTGTTTGTCCAAGAAGGTAAAATAAGGAATAGTTTGATATCTCTGTCATTCCAAGAAAATCAGACTTGCTAAACAAGTGGCACTCTCACTTGTACCCCTTGGTGCCATGGAAGCTGTTGTGTCACGATTCATGGATTACTCGTGTTTCAAAATACTGCCCAGGTTATCTGCGAACGGCCGTGCTCCTCCTGTCTTTTGGGAGAGTGTTGCATTAAATAAAGTGCGAGCAAGATCTGGACAGCCTTGAGGCTGTGCGCTTAGCCTGAGCTACCATAACGGCAGCAACTGTCTGGCCATTTTGTGTTGCCTAAAGACTGACAGTTATAAACAACAGGACGTGTTGGAAATCTGAGTGCAAGCCATGGGAGAATTTTTTTGTCACCGGTGCTGCATTAGGGCTGGCAGTGCGGTAAAAAAGCTGCAGGTCTTGCCTGCTAAGAGGAAACACTAGAGGTCAAATGTTTGTATATTTAACTGATGTATTTACTAAAATGCTGCAAAGGGCAAGTAACAAGAATAATAAAAATACATAACTGTTAGTGTTTCAGAGAGGATTCAGGCCCGTGAAGTATTAATTCCAGACAAACAAAATATGGGGCCTCTTTCCCTACTGCCTTCACGGCTCAGGTTTTCTGTGTGCTGTTGTTCTTCCAGCAGTGCAAAGCAAATGCAAAACTGCTCTGGTCTGTGCAGAAACTTTTGGGTTTACTCAGCTCTGACTTTGAGCATCCAAATTGCAGCATAAGGAGAGCATTTGAGGCATGTTTTTCTAGTCCATCCTATGGAAAAGACAAAAGCTGTTTCACAAGTGAGGACAGCTGCTGCAGATGTGCATTCCTCACTCCAGAGAGAAAAGTTAGGAAAAAACGAAGTTTCTGAATGTGCTAATCCTTCAGCAAATATGAATGCCAAGAGTGACTGAGACAGGAGGGTCGACTCCGCTCCGAGCTGTGGCAGGGTTAAACCATAATGCATACAGATAGGCAGAGAAGCCAGCCAGCGTGTGATTCGGGTTTCTACATCTTCCCAAACTCTGAAGACATTTAATATTTTTTCCTGAGCAAAAGTATACTGTATAATATTGCAAAACAGAAATCCCTGGTTTGAGTCCTGAAAAAAGCCACATGCACAGAAACACAGCCAGAAGGACTCAGGAAAACCTCTTTCCCTCTAGTCCCCCCTCTCCTGTCTTCCCTCGTTCTGTACTCGCAGTGATGAGCAGAGCAGATGGCACAATAAACTATAATAAACTGCGTAATAAGTGAACAGCACCAAACACAGCCAGCATGTTAAAATAATAGGCAGGAGGCAACGAGTCCTTCATATTGCTTTGTTTAATAACCCCTCCTAGGCTTTCCCATTCCTCTGAGCGCTTTCCTTCACTCTGCATCAAGCAGGTTGCAAGAGAAGCCTCTTTCTCTGCGCTCGCTTTTGCAGCCCTTCAGGGGACACGTTTAATCTATCTGGTAGTCTCTTGCTGGCTGATATGAGCAACACTTCTACTGGCTGCTTTTTAGAGTTCCTTGCGAGAGCATTTTCCTCTGTCTCGTGCTGACCCTGAACCGTAACGGCACATAGATATGAGGAGGTGAGCCTCAGACCTTCTGGTATGTGAAAGATGCCAGTGGAGGAACTAAGGCAGAAAGAAAAGAGGCCAATCAATGGAAAATCACTGACATCTGGCTTGAAGTCCAAGAATTACACACAGCGCTCGTAAACGGGCACAGAATGCAGTCACTCTCCGTTCTGCCCAAATCTGTGGTTTCTTGCATCAAGACACATGCGTATGGGCGTAACTCGGGTGATATCAAGCCCAAACGAAGCGTTTGAGCCAATGCCCTCTGCAGGCTCATGTATTCCCAAACCTGGGGGCTGAAGCAGCACGGAAGGGAAAAAAGATATTTAAAATCAGCAAGCATCAAAAGCCGGTAGAAGGCTAAATGAGCAGTGACAGAAGTGGCCCGGGGCAGAATTTTCCCTGATCTGCTGTTGGCAGAAGAGAGAGCAGAGGCTGCTCCGGGCGGCTGGGGCCGCGGGGCGGCAGGAGGCCGGGCGCGGGAACGGCCGCGGCGGTGCGCCGGGAGCCGCCGGCCCGCCGCAGCGCCGCACCGCGCGCACAGCTGCTGGACGCGCCTTCTCCTCCCACAGCGGTTTTGTCTGCTCTTATGGACAGTTGCGTTTTGCTACTTCCCGTTCTCTAATGATGGCTACATTTTCTGCAGAAATCCAGTAGCATCCTTAAAAAATTAAATTCAGTGAAAATTGCAAGTTTTGACTAAACAGTGTAGACAGGTTTATTTCCTCGCCTTTATTGCTACCTGTGTATCTGTGTTTCAGCTAACGCTGCTGAAAAAGGAAAATATCAGAATGTTTGTGACTGGGGAGCAGGGGGTGTTTCTCGGTGGTAATGTTGAGCTGCAGCGTGATCTTGACTTTGGTGTTTTCTCAGTACTTAATGGTGCCACATTCACATTTTTCTAAGATGGCCCTTTGTTTCAAAAACTGCGTCATTAGATCTAAAACTAAATTTACACGTTGTACGTGTAGCGTAGCTGTGGAAGGCTGCCAGAAAGCTGCAGGTCTGCCCGTCTCCCGATGGACCCAGGGCAGGACTCTCCCCGGCGCCCTTCGTCCCCGTCACCCCCGCCAGCTCACCTGCTTGAGGATCTGAGCCGCCATCACGTGGCTGCAGTCGAAGATGATGCGAAATTCCCTGCCCCGCTTCATCTCCTTGAGCAGAGGCCTGGCGTCATCGGTGTCCAGCGGGAGCTGGCGGATTTTCAGCCGGATATTGTACCGCGACGGGGCCATGATGAGCTCTTGCAGCCGTATAAGGCCTTCGGGCATTGCACAGAGACAAACCCACCGCATTACGGGAAAGTCTGCCTTTGCCATGCAGGCGGGGTCAGGATAAACTATTGCTTTTGGATTTTTTTAATGGAATGCAATCAAGCTCTCCCTCCTTCCCTCAAATGAACATTCTTAAAGATATATCAAAGCAAAGCTGTCATCTGTAAATCACTTAAAAAACCCGCTATTTTGAGAACGGTTCTCCTCAGGCAGAATGGCTTTTCTTGGCACTTCCCTACTGGCCCTGCATCCAGCTAAAGTAGAGCTCAGGTCCCTGCACTTCTTAGGAGGAGTCCTAATCTCTGACATCTCAGGGGTCATGGCATATTTTCATAAGAAAATGTGCCCATAGAAAAGGATAGAATGTGCTAACCAGCTATAAATTTAAATCTACAGTATTTACCGTGCACAACAGCAAAGGAAAAGAATCAAAATTTGCTTAGATCTGTGAATAGCAGAGTGTGTAATGGTCCCTTAATCAGCACTTGCAATTTTCCTGCTCCCCTTAGAATTCATTTCTGTTCTGTGCACAAGGTGCAAAGCTATGCTGGATGCAGCTGAGGAGGAGTTACTGGGTCTAACATTGCGGGAAGAAGCCTAGTGCAAGGAGGAACAGAGACTGCAGCGTGTCCCTGTGCATAGTAGAAAAAGTGCATTAGAATATGCCATGAAGGGAACATACTGTGACCCACATTTGCAAAACAGGAGTGTCAAGCTGCATTTTCATCAGCCCTCCCCTAAAGAAACCACTTGGTTCTGTGGAATTGGGTTGGACAGGATACCCAATACGTCTTTTGTTTTGGGGCTTTTTTAAATCTATAGCGCTGTGCAGTGCTTTGCTTTGTTTCACTGTCAACAGTATTCTTTATGTGAAAAACTTTGTCAGCTATGTTTTATAGAATTAGCCAGGAAACAATAAACTTTCCTGAACGGCTTTTGCTTTTAGCTGGGAAACTGCATCCTAAATGGCAGCCCCGGAGCAAGTCCTTTGCATGCGCAGACGCCGCTGCAGTGCCAGACAGCAGAGAGCTGAGCCGGGTTTCGCCGGTGGACAATTAATCCCCCCGACGCGCTGTTGGCTGCGGTGGTGCTCGCGGTTACCCGGTTTTTAAAGAGTTTATGGAAGAAATGCTTTAGGAAGAGTCCCAGGGGCCTCCTGCAGCGCTGGCCCGGGGGCGGGGGCCCCCGCCGCCCGCGGCCGTGCCCTGCCAGCTCTGCGTGAGGCCCTCTGCTCCTGTGCTAAATGGGACCATGGTGAAGAACCTCCCCGATTCCCCCGGCTCCGGTGCCTACCCGTGCTGTCGTCGTAAACCACGGTGGCTGACCTCCATTTCAAATACTGCACCAGGTCCAGAATGGCGTGGCTCAGAGAGGCGTAGTCGGGGTACAGGTTGACATAGAAAGTGTCCTTGTTATCCAGGGGATGGTGCTTCCATCGAAGCTGGATGTGGGGGACCTCCAGCGCGTTGCAAATAGACTGGACGGCGTTGGTACAGGAGCCTTGTGAAGGTCCAAATATTGCTACAACCCCAAGAGCAAGCTGGTCGCAGGCTGGAAAGGGAAGGGAGCGAGCGGTCAGCGAAGGGAAGGACAACGTGTGGAGCGGAGAGCCCGGGGCACCTCCTCGCCCGGGGACTGCACGAGCGGCAGCGCCTCAGCCTCGCCCGGAGCGTGGAGCGGGGCTGGCACGGACAAGCCTCCGGGCACTGCCGGCGGGACGGGTACTGGACGCTGCAGTAACGACGGGAGGCAGGGAGAGGAGTGTGGCCGACGATGGCGAGAGGCACGGGGTGAGTTTCTAGGTCGGGGAATGACGGCCACAGCCTGCTAGAGACGGTTGAGCCTCCAGCAATGCGGAGGAAATACCTCTCCGTCGTGAATTTGCATTCAGAAAGCTGCCTGTGCATTCGTGTTCTGGGCAGCTCTTCAGCCAGGGCTGATTTAACGCTGAGCCCCCAGATGTGCTGGGGAAGGACTGAGCAACTTGCGGGGCCGATAACCGAGGCTGCAGGGATGAAACGTTCTCCGGGGCCTGACACGGCCCCTTTCACCGGCCCTCAGCAGCACTTGGGCTGCATTTCCGTTGATCTTAACTGAGGATGCTCCAGAGAGCAACTGCTGCTCGATGTGACTACGGGCAGAGCCTGCCCGGTTGGAACAGCCATGAGGGCTGTGTCCTCCCCTTCAGGGCTTCGCTCACAAGTGATTCAAATGGGCTGTTACCCGATAATAAAACATGCTGGTGTGTTAGGAAGAGAGGGGGATTTGCACACGAGGAATTGCTGGGGGTACAGTCAATCAGAGGCATGGCCTGCGGACCTTTGCTCAGGATGAGAAGCAAACGCTCAGAGGAGTTGTGTGAGGTTTGCAGAGGAAAAGCGTCCCTGTTCGCGAGCGTTCGCGTGCTCCGGAAGGTCAGCTCCTGGCGGACTGGCGGCCCGGATCACTGAACGCGGCTGCACGGAATGGGCTGCCGCGTCGCACGCCGACCCATGCAATTGTTTTTTGCTGAGCAAATGACCACAAATCTGGTAACGTGTGATATGCTCTTACCTTTCTTAGTTGCTTCAAAGCTGTCGTGGAAGTGTATCCTCTGAATGTCATAGGTTAATGTTGTGTTAGGCAACAAAGTTCTATTTCTGTTAATAATATTGGCAGAAAATCTAAAGGCTTGCTCTTCAGCACTCATAACCTGGGCATTGGGGCCATCTGCGTACTCAAAGATTCCTCCTGAAAGACAAGATGAGACCGAAACACAATTAAACTTTGCAAAGGTTGGTTCATAATTTTGCGCAACAAGGACCAGAAAAGATTTTTGGACAGATCTGTGACATTTGCAAGGTAAACAAGGCTCGCTCCCAGGGCATTCCTCGACCAACATAAAGGCACGAAACATTTGGTTAAGCTGATCCTTTTTGTAACACGGAGGTTCATAAAAGCATTCAGAATGTTAACTTTTCAGGGCACAATGGGAAAAAAATTGAAATCTTGAAATATTCAGAACAGAACAAACAGAAAAGTGGCATCCCATAAAACTTTAGGACCAGATCTTTAGAGCTGAGCACTATCACTGTGAAGAGAAGCTCCAGGTCTGCACTGGGTGGAGTTCCCGCAGGTAAGGCTCCTGCTGCCCTGCACTCCCGTCGGGGCCGTGCTGTGGCACTTCCCTGCCGTGTCCGTCCATCTCCGAATCCTCGCAGAGGACGCAGGCAGTGCAGCAATGCTGATCGCTATTTTTAGTGCCGCTTTTAGGGCCTTTCTCGTCTTTTATAGTTCCTCATGTTCACTTATCCAAGTTCTTAATTCAGACCAGCAGAGACTTCTGAATTTGCCTGCCCTACAGCTTATCTGCTCAATAATGCACATCTTGAATGCATGCTTCCCAGCGTTCAGAAGTTGTTAATGCCATTACACCTCCCCAAGGGCAACGAGCTCGTGTCACGGTATCGCTAGCGTTCTTGGCTCTGTATCTGTAAGTCTTGTCCTCAGTTCCCCACTGGCAGTCTCTCTAATTGAAGTGACTCAGTGCACACGTAAATTATGTAATTGTATATTCTTGTTTCTGAGATGTGGGAACGATCTTGTGCCCCTTGCAGAATATGGAAAGACACATAAACCTTGTTTTATCTTATTAAAAAGCAACTGAAAATTAATGGATAAGTGAGATAAGCAAGTGCAATTGGTAACAGATGGTCTCTGGGTTCATTAGCAGAAAGAAAATCTTCCTCCTCAATTTAAGGTAGCCCTAAAATGTTTTGTTATAGACAACAGATGTCTAGTCAGCCCTCCTACTTTTTAAGCAACTGCATGAATCCTCCTCCATCGCTCTCACTTTATTCAGTGACGTGGCAGTAGAGGGATCAGATGTACTTCCAGCCTCTTGTCCAAGGCTGAGTGAAATAACACTAGACAGTGTTAAAAGCACTGGGACATAGCCCTGCTTCTGACTTTTCTACTCCCCCCAATCTTGGCCAGTCACTTCTCTCCTCTTTTCTTGCAAACTTCATGCATCTTTATCTCCAGTTGTAAACCGAGTGTAGTAATTAATTCACATTCATAAATGTCCAAACGAAAAAAAAACCAAGCTAAAATCCAAGTAAACATTTGAATTATTCACTGCATGTCTCTGGGAGAAAAAAATATTACTCATCTCAGTGCTAACATGGGTAAAAGCGGTGGGGGGGAGAAAAGGGCACTGAATGCTCATTCTGGAGATGTAGTTCAATCTCTTGTAATTTTCAGCAAATCACTTGTGACCAGATTTTCAATCTAGACTGCTTAAAAATGTAGACAAGAGCCTAGCAAAATTGTTGAAGTGCCTGATTCTCAGTGGATCATGCCAAAATACTCAGTTATTGACCACTGCAAGGAAAATTATTCCTCTTAAAAGTTTGCACGGTCTCGTGCCACAATCTAAGTTTCATAGGGCAGGGAAAGTTCGTACACAATATTACACCAGAAACAATGAACGGAACTAAAGTGAACACAAGATTCACCCTTGTCCTTCTGCTCAAAGGGTTACTGCGCAAAACATTTTAGCAAAAGAATTTTTGTTTTCCAGCATCATGCTGAAACACCTGGGTTCACGTTGCCTGGACTGTCAAGCAGCTGACCTTACGGTTTCTCTTTGCTCAGAGCCTTCGGGGCTGCTCTTGAGCATCTCTTGTTATGATCTAGTGGAAGGACTATTGCGGACTATTGATGTTCAATCCCAAATAAATTAATGTTCCAGACACCCTTCTGGATATAGCAAGTTTCTTGACAGAAAAGGGTTTTCTGTTCAACCACCCATTGACTTGAGTTTGATGCCAGGCAATGTGCAAGCAGACAGGCTCAAATAAGGCATCTGCTGAACACCCTGGGATGGTGCGAAGCCTCCTGCCGTTGCCGTGGTGCTGAAGAGAAGCCACCGCATCCCGCGAGGCTCTGGAGGAAGGCAGGCGGCTGCTGGCAGGGCTCTCCCTCGCGCCCGGACGCGCTGGGAAGAGCAAGGCGACGGCGCCTGGCAGCGCTGCCTGCCGTCTCCGGCCGGCGCTCGCTGCTTTTCTCTTAGCGGTGCCGCTCTCCTTCAGACAAGTTTGTTTCAATCATTAGTTAAAGAGCCTAATAACCAGCTTGAAACAACTGATTAATGTATCGTCTCCATCGTGCTTACATGCCATAGCCGGCATTAATTTGAAAAGCCAGCTAATTATGAAAACAATTGTTGCAGCTTTTCCATGTTAGCGAAATGGAGACTATCAGCTTGCGCTGTTGAGAGAATGAGAGCTGCGGCCCCAGACGGCCCCGCGCCAGCCTGGCAACCGGGAAAACACGGCTGGAAACGAAGCGATGAGAGCTGGCGGTCTGCTGCAAAGCGCTCAGGCCAGCAAACCTCCCGCGCCGTTTCAGTTCGCAACGCAGCGCGGTCAGCACAACTCCTGAAATTGTTCATTCGTCCTCAAAACGAATACCCTGCTACTGCTCCAAAGCAAACATTTCCCCAGGTTGTGTTGATAAGAAAAGCTGTTCCTTGCCAGCGGTGAGAAACCAGACACTCATGAGCCCGTTGCAAAGCCAAGACTTTTCGATTCCTGCCCTTGTTTTGGATTTGGTTTTTTAAGTAGATAAATAGGCCTTTTTATTTCCAGGTAGAAAACTGTTTTTCCTTGAAATAAAAGACACTGGATACCTGCTATTTTTGGCAGTAAACAACATTAGGTAGTTATTGGTGAATCACCATTTCTAACTCCCTTCCATCAGCACTGGACATGGTGAAATGCTGCTGAGTGAAGCAGCCAGGAAGCTTCCAAAGACGGCTGTTCCCCAAAGTGACAGTGAGCATCTTCGGACGGTGGCACTAATGCGGATCGCGCTGGCCGGGAAGCGCACTGCCCCGGGTGCAGTGTGCCGCTGGCTGCCGGACAGAGCCGTGGAGATTTCTTAAAATTCAAAATGAAAATCCAAAGTGAATGTCTGAAACTACCTTTAGATCTCAAATCAGAAAAGTAATCATATGGCCATGCCACTGGGAATGAAAGGGAGCTGCACGTGAAGGGAGATACAGCTGCAAGACGCAGGAGGATCTCACTCTGCCAGAGCAGCAGAAAATTAGTTGGGGTAAAATCCAGATCCCATGAAAGAGCAAAAATCCCACCGATGTCAATCAGACCTGTCCCAGGTCTAGGCCATCTAGGCTTGCATCTAGCCAAGATCCGCTATATAGCTGCCACTCTTGAGGCGATGGTGCTGGAAAAAGACCTTTGAAATGGCTCCGTGAGTGAACCAAAAGGAAGCCTCAGTGGCTGGGACGGGAGTCCTGTCCTCGTGCTTGAGCTTATCCCTGGCTGCACTGCTCAGCCTGAATGCAGACAGAATTATTTTTAGCTTTGCAAGGTATTTTAGGTTTTTACTTTCTCTCCCCTTCCCCTGTTTAACAAAACAAACAGCTTCGTTCTCAGAAGAAAATCTCAACAGCACTCGGTTAGAGGTGTGATCTCTTATCTTTTACTCCTTATAAAATCACGGAGTTATTTAGCTTTGAAGAACTATTTCTGATAACACTTTTCTCTCCCCCGCTGACAGTGTTGTTAACACATTTAGACAGCTTTCTGACAGTCACTTTCCATGCGACATCCTGGAAGAAATGCTTGTTTGGAAATAGCTTTTACCGAGGTACAGGCAGCCCGAGTTGCTCCCAAGGCTCCGGAGGAGGAACCGAGCGGTCCCACCGCAGTCTCCTGGGTTTCGCACGCCCACGGTCTGCATTCAGTGCACCTCTGAGGTCACGAAACGTCGCGTCTGGGCCCGCGGGGGCGGCTGCAGCACGACGGTTTGTCCTCTTCTGCACGAGTCCGGACCGGGCGGTGTTAGTGAGCGCCTCGTCCTCCCGGGCGATGCTCGGAGAGCCCCCAGCCGCGCTCCGGGGCAAGGCTGCGGGAAGCCGTGCTGCTCCTTATCCAGTGGGCTGAATGTCACCACGACGGTCCGGGTCTGCTCGAGGGCCGGTGCCTGTGGCGAGTTAACGCAGGCAGGAGGTAGAGGAGAGCTGTCCCTGCACGGGGCCAGCGCCCCGGGGAACGAGCGGAAGCCCCGAGATGATGGCCCGTTCAGCCTGGCAAAGGCCGGCTCCAATGTTATCGTACGGACTGCCAGGGAAGCAGCAAAATCCAGAAGGAATAAAATCACCCAGAAAAAAAAGGAGGAAAAGCAGTAACTAATTTGTTCACAAAAAAAAAAAAATCTATTTTCCCTCCAGGAGCTGCTGTGGGAAGAGCCTCAAGCTAAATGCCGCTGAAGATGGACGGGTCCCGCGCTGGGGCAGGTGCCGCGTGGCCGCTGCGCCCAGCAGCCGTGCCCCCGGGGTGCTGCTCCAGAAGCAGCTCCCGGGTGGACTGGCTGCGGGAAGCCGGCACGCAGCGACCCGCCGCCCTCCGGCCCCGCTTCAGCCCAGGGCCCGGGTGCCGCCCGCGGGGGGCCGGCACCCCACCGACATCCCCGGTCCCTCTCCCCCGATCCTTCGCGATCTCCCGCCTGACTCCGAGTGCCGGAAGCGCAGGGTCGAGCTGCAGCACCTTCCCTAGCCATAACCGTAACCTGGGAGTGGAAATGATTTCTTAGGAATGGCAGTCGGTTTCTGGTTTTGACAGAACAACGGAAAACAAGGATCTGAATCTGTGTCCTCTTAAACTGCTGCTGATCATGCATCAGCCTTGTCACTTCAGAGCGGCGCTGCTTAATGTGGTGCAGCACAGCCGCGTGTCCGGGGCCTCTCCGGCCTCCCCAGCCCGCAGCGCGCGGGAGAGGCCTTCTGCAGGAACCCGCTGCCCGCTGCCCCCCGGCGCAGGCTCGCCGTGCCCGGGGAGGCTGCGCTCCCCGCCCGTGCCGAGTGACAACACGCAGGAGGGGGCTCTGGATTCACCTCGAAGCTAGTGCGTCTGGGCTCATTATACCTTGCCTGTATTCATTATCCTTTTGCTTTACAAGAATTAAACAGGAATTGGGCTGGTCCCGGGACAGTCTGACGTTGCTCTCCTTCAGCAGTTTCTTCGGCTTATGTGTACGTGGTATTTTCTGAGTGCTCCAGAGCAAGAGCCTTGCAGCCACAGACTGAAGACCTTGATGTTCGTGGCCAGCTGGAAATCTCCTCCGCATACACCATACCTGCTGCAGCCCTGCCGTGGTCTGCTGCCCTGCCGCCGGGTGGCTCTTGGCTGCTCCGGCCGGTGTGGCTGAATTTATTTCCTAACAGCCTTCAAAAGAGGCAAGAGGTGGCAGTGGGAGGGCAGGAGCTGCAGCTCCAGCTCTGCTTCGAACCTCCTCGTGCACTCAGAGGGAGGGATGGCTGGTCCTGGGGCAGCCGGCAGCTTCCCTGTTCGCCCTCCTGGTACTGCCGGAAAGCGAAGGGGAAAATCCTGATTCCCGAGGGGGAGTCCTGGCGTTCCCGGCTGCGTCAGAGAGGCCGTTCCCGTTCCCGTTCCCGTTCCCGTCGTGGCGGCGGCGGGGGCGGCACGGCTCCCTGCAGCCCTCTCGCTGCTCCGCGAGCTTTCGCGGCCATCAGCACAGCTAAGGGTGAAGCTGCCGAGCTGGGACTGGCGTTCCCAGAGCCTTAGATTTAACCCTGTTCTGCAGCATAATGAAAGACTGGGTATTTGCTGAATGATGCCAAGAAAATGAACTGAAGCAGAAAATCAGATATGCAAAATGTGTGTGTTCTTTAAGGATGAAATTTCTTGTTTGCCAGGACAGAAGGTTCAAGTGTAGGTTGATCCACTCCAAAGCGTGTGTTCCCAAGAGACAGCCTCTCTCTCTTTTTTCATTTTGACATTAAATATGCAAAATCTTATTTCATTTGCACTGTATTAGGTACTTCATGTCACAAGGGTGACGTTCTCGTCTATGTATAAGCTCTTTAACAGATGAGCAGTCAAGTGGCAAAGAAATACATTATTAATGTTTCTGGTTAAATTAACTGATTAAAAGCACTGTAGGTAAAATGTACGTATCAGCACTTTAGTTGCAGTAAATGAGAAATTAATGGAATAAGGCGGCTTGTTTTTTAATGAAAAGTGGGATGGTCTAAAAGGGTACAACACCTTTAGCAGAAACGGTAGTGTAGGTCTGTGGCACACGTCAGCCTTGGTGCCTCCTCGGGACTGTTCAGCAAACGGCACAGATTTGCTTCCGCGCATGTCCGAGGCACAGGGATGGGGCAAGGCTGCACTGGGAACCTCCTCGCAGGGACCCGTGCTGTGCCGTGCCGCGTCCGGCTGTGCCGTGCCCTGCGTCTGGCTGTGCCATGCCCTGCGTCCGGCTGTGCTGTGCCGCGTCCGGCTGTGCCGTGCCCTGCGTCTGGCTGTGCCGTGCCCTGCATCCGGCTGTGCCGTGCCCTGCGTCTGGCTGTGCCATGCCCTGCGTCCGGCTGTGCTGTGCCGCGTCCGGCTGTGCCGTGCCCTGCGTCTGGCTGTGCCGTGCCCTGCATCCGGCTGTGCCATGCCCTGCATCTAGCTGTGCCATGCCCTGCGTCCGGCTGTGCTGTGCTGTGTCTGGCTGTGCCGTGTCCTGCGTCTGGCTGTGCCGTGTCCTGCATTCGGCTGTGCCGTGCCACGTCCGGCTGTGCCGTGCCGCGTCCGGCTGTGCCATGCCCTGCGTCCGGCTGTGCCGTGTCCTGCATTCGGCTGTGCCGTGCCACGTCTGGCTGTGCCGTGCCCTGCGTCTGGCTGTGCCATGCCCTGCGTCCGGCTGTGCTGTGCCGCGTCCGGCTGTGCCGTGCCCTGCGTCTGGCTGTGCCATGCCCTGCGTCCGGCTGTGCCGTGCTGTGTCTGGCTGTGCCATACCCTGCATCTGGCTGTGCCGTGCCGCATCTGGCTGTGCCGTGCTGTGTCTGGCTGTGCCATACCCTGCATCTGGCTGTGCCGTGCCCTGCATCCGGCTGTGCCGTGCTCTGCATCTAACCGGCTGTGCCGTGCCTGTGTCCGGCTGTGCCGGGCCCCACGACCGGCCGCACCGGCGCCTGCGGGGGCCGCGGGAGCCGCCGTGTCGGCAGCGCTCGCCCGGCAGCGGCTCGGCCGGGCGGCACCCGGGACTGGGCGTGCGTGCAGGGGCGCGCGCTGTTCGCAGCTTCTGGGAACAAACTTCTGCTAGTCTGGGAGGGCTCCGTGCGGGCTCTAACCGGCAGCGTCTGCTCTGCCTCTGCTTTGAACCAGCCCTTCTCCTGTTGCATGTTTTACATCTGAGAAAGAGCATTTACCGCAGCGGCAACGCGTAACCCTGACCGAGGGAGCGGATCAAAGCGCTAATCTGAGATCAAAGGCCTTCAGCAGTGCTACAACAGAAATAAATTAAGTTAGCAACAGATTTGTTAATGATATTTACATTTATAATTTGCATAATACATGATTAAAATGAAATAGGCATTTTTACTTTTTAAGCAGCATCAATTAATTAAAAAAAGAGCCGCATCGTAATCTCCTAGGAGTAGATTCTCGTCAAGATAACGGCAATGAAAATGCCAAGAAACTGAGTTTGCCAGAGAAACGGATCGCAGGCTAGCTCAGCTCTCCACAGTGACGGCGGCGTGCAGCTGTGGCCGCCGGCGCCGGCCGGGGCGCCCCGAGGGCCGGCGGGCGCCCGCAGGCTCTGCCAGCGCCCTTTCAACTGGCCGGTTTCTCTGCAAAACGCGATCTCGCAAGCTTTGCTGCTCACGCTCAAGTCGTGCTTACAGATAGCTAACCAAATGCCGCGACTTACTGTGATGAATTAGCGACTCAGACCTGGGTTTTGCACGGTTGCCGCTGGCGTAGCTAAACCACAGAATTTGCTCTTGCCTCTGCTTTGAGCTGCCTCCCGCGGCTGGGGAAAACCGGCTGGATGCGATCGTGCTCGGGCCACGTTAGGCTGCTTCCCCGCCGGGCCAGTGGCGTTTGAGCCCTTCGTAATCTTCGCCAGGTGCCCAGAGCGGCGGCACATGAGGGGGAAAATCGCTCCCCAAGTTTTATTCTGACTGTGTAAACTCGGCAAATTTGTCCTGGTAACCACTGATAACAGAATAAATCAGGCATGCTCGGATGTCGTTTTTATAGTCATGTTTTGGGCTATAAGCACATTTTAAGCTGTAATGTACGGGAGAAAAAAATGTTTGAAGGCTTAAAATTATTAAGGATCTATAACACGGGTTTTAGGCAACGCAGCTGTAGCTGTGGTCGGGTTTCTGCACAGAGCAAACCCGGCACGGGAAAACGCCTCCCGTCTGCGGCGGGCGCGAGAGGCGGTTCCCCCCGGACCCGCGTCCTCCGCGCGCGCGCTAGCCGGGCTTGAGTTGCCGGCGCCCGCCGGAGCCGGGCTGCTCTGCACCCTCGTTAACCCCTAACATCTCTTAGGCTACGGGATACGTTTGGTGGGAAGCAGGGGCCTGACGTGGCCTGATGCCCCCGTCGCCTGCCGCCGCTCGGCACGCGTTTGCCCCGGTAGCGCCAGGCGCTGGCAGCTGGCAAAGCGCCGAGGCTTGCTGAAGCTTTCTGCTGTTTTATTACCTGCCGTTTCGCAGCTAAAACCCGGTACAAAAAAGAAATAGAAGCTATCCTGTACCGAAATGAAGTCGCCAAGTCTCAGAAATGAAGTCCCAAAAATTCCACCCAAGGTAAATTAAAATTAGCGTGTGTTAATTAAATTCTATGTAATTATTTATTGCTAAGCCCCAGCTAATAAAAGTTAATATCCACCTGGCATATAGCATACAATACTCGACTTAAGAAATCTAAATTAAATCCTACACTTCATTTACAATGTAACCAAATACCGGCAGCAACTGATTGTTTCTCATTCTTATGTTGATGCCTCCAAAAATCAGGGCTCTAAGAGAGATGATGCATTGAATAGCAAATGCAATTCTGCAAATATTATGACATATTGTTTGTCATCTGCCCTAAATATTTAACAGTTCAGTTTTATGAGATTTTTATGCCACATGCTGTGAATTTGCTCCTGATAGATGCTGAATTTTCAAACCGACGCCGCACCGTGATTGACAAAATGGATTCCTTTCAGGAGCTGGCAGTCCTGAAGCCTGTCAGGGTCTTGTCTGTTAGCATCTTGTCTTTCGTTCCCCCTCTTTTTTAACAGAAAACAAGGAGAGAAAGGAAAAAAAAAATCAAAAAAGTTCTGTGGAAAAATTGTTTCTGCATAATCCCCTCTACTCTCTACGGAAAACCTCCGTGCAGGGAGAGACCCCGGGGCTGCGGCGGGCGCTGCTCCGTGCCGCGGGCCCCCGGGGCAGGCGCAAGATGCACCTGGGAGATCTCGTTGCCTCCCTCAGCCTCTCTACCTGCTATTTTAATGTAGTTAAACTGAAAACAAAAAGGCTTTCACTATTTTCCTGTCACCTGTATTTACAAACAGCTCGACAGAGAGCAGGGAATGCAGAGGGACGTGCTGAAAACTGCCCAGCAGCATGACTGAAACACGAGAGTAAGAATTTTAAGTTCACCTGAATTATCAAATCCAGCTATTAAAAATCTTTGCTGTCTCTTAAAGGAAGGCTGCACATGAAAGAGCAGCTAGCGCGGGGCTACAATCCGCGCTCAGCACGACTCGCTGCTCTCGCGGGTCTCGGCGTGGCGCTGGCCGCGGCGGCCGCTCTCGGGGCTTTCGCCCAGCGCCGGCGCTGGGGCGTCTGCACCAGCGAGCGCCCGGCGCTCTGCCCGGGCGGGCGCCCGCGAGCCCCCGCCGCCGCCGCCGCCGCCGCGCCTGAGGCAGCCGCCACGGCCGCCACGAGCACGACGCCGCGGGGAGCCGGGAGCCGCTTCTTTGCCGCGATCCAACTGTCACGTTGACAGAGCTCAATACGTTTAAGTATGAATTGAACCAAATATGTGCTAATGAAGCTGAATATTCATTACTGTGAATAAACAAACTAAGTGAATCACAAATCAAAGTGGGTAAATTATTAGTTTGCTAGCTCAGAAAAAGGGGAAATTTCAAGAACGTTCCAATTATAGAGGAGGTGGAATGGGAAAAGTTCATTAATAGATTCAAACCCAATTAAAACAAGTGTTAGTCATTGTATAACACTTCACACCTTTGTCATAAATGACGATAGATTTAACTGCGCTACTTTTGCGCTCAGCAGTGACCTAAACACTTAATCGTCCACGCATGGCCCGAAGAAGCTTCGGGATTTTGTGGTAGTTCTAAGAGTTATCGTAGCGATGACTGCTGCTTTAATGCGAAGGGCACCATTTCCTCCACTACGGCTTTACGAACTGTACCAAGGATTAGGGATTCGGCAGTGATAAGCAGTCTCCGTAGGGGCTGGGTTTGGTCCAGGCGCTTAGTAAAGGCTGGGACTGTACCTCCAAGCTGGGCTCTTGCTCTGCTGCTGGGAGCAGGAGCTCGCTGGTGTCAAAAGCAGAGTTTGGAGAGTTCAGACCCAGACGGAGATCTCTGTCCTGCCGTGTAACTACCTTAGCCCAGGGTCTAACCGGGAGAGGACGCAAGGAAGGAAGCTGCGGATGTGACTGTGAGAGGAGAATTAACGGCTTCCCACGAGACATTAAATAACTGTACTTTCTTGCTCTTTTGTGGAATTGGTTGTTTCTGGAATTTCCTCCGTTTTCAGTGCATCAGTATCTCCGGTGTAAAGGCTCTGTCGTGTCAAGTAATCTGGGAGCTATAAACTGAGCAGTGTGAATTCAGTGAAAAAAATGATTTGATGATGGAAGTTCAGAAAACTCTGATACTTGTAAAAATAAATGCAAATGGAGCTTAAAATGCAGCTGAGCTGAGTTTGACCTTAATTAGAATGAGTATTCAAGAAAAAGATTTCTGACAGACAGGAAAGCTGAGGAGCGAAGGTTTTCCGTTTACCGCCCTGTTTATAAACCGCCGAACGCTAGCTGATGTTCCTGCTCCTCTCCGCAACGTGTCTGCAGGATCCAGATTGCCTGTGGGGAAACTACGCAGAGCTGGGCAGTGCAACCCTCCTCCTCCTCCTCCTCCTCCTCCTGCTCCTGCGGCACGTGCGACGAGCCTGGGCTGGAGGACGGGGCCGTGGGTCTGCACCTGGGACCGTGGCCCCAGCTTGTCCCCCAGCGAGGGGCCCGGAGCACGCGGCCGCGCCGGGCCGCAGCCCGGGGCGCCGAGCGGGGCCGGCACAGACCTTCCGCCGGCCCCGGCCCCGGCAGAGGCCTCCGGGAGCGGGAGAGGCGACGGCCAGCGGTGCTCTCGGCCGTGCCGGGGCCCCCGCGGCCCCCTGAGCGGGGGGCACGCGGCTCGCCCCGCGTTGCTCAGGTCCCCTTCAGGGTTCAGGTTTCAGTGCTTCGGTGCTGCCTACGGGGCCGGCCGCGGTCGCCCCTCGCCAGGCAGGGGAGCCCCGCGGGGCGGTATTCCGCTCAGCCCGTAGGATACGGAGGAAAACGGCCGCCAGAGAGAAGCCGGGGGAAGGAAACGGTCTGTAAGACCTGTTCTGCCGAGGCAGAATCGCGGCGCGGGCAGGTGAGCGTTTGCTCACAGCAGAAGCTCAGGCCCGACCCGGCGCCCAGCCGCGGGACGGCCGCGAGCCGCCCGGTCCTGGCAGCGGCCGTGGCAGCCCGCCGGGAGACCCCCGGCCCCGGCAGCGTTCCCGCCCGGCGCGCCGGGTCCTGCTCCGCGCTGCGGGGCTGCTGCTCCCCAGCGCTGCTGGCCGGGGGCGCTGGGCATCCTGCCCGTCCTCCCCGTGCCGGAGCAAAGCGGCTCCAGGCGCCCGCCGCGCGGCACGAGCGGAGCAGCCGAGGGCAGCGGCCCGCGGGAGCCGCGCGGCACGTCGCCCGGGGGCCCTCCCCGCTGCCCGAGGAGGGCAGGGCTGAGCCCGGCCGGGCGGCCACTGAGTCGACCTGTGACCACTGCCTCTAAGTGTTTCGAGGGCATCAGCTCTTCGGTGTACAGGTCCCAGAGGGGTGCGCTGAGATAGCAGAGATCAGATGGAAATTTCAGGAAGATTCGGGAACTTCAGCTTCAGGAAGAGCTTCCTTGCCACAAGCCAGAAGACTGAAAGCACAGCTGCTTGGGATGGGGTCTTCCTGGTGTCGCCTCTTCTGCTGTGTCCTGAGCCCCTGTCCTCAGCAGCGTCCTGCCAGCGACTGGGCAGGATAAATCAGGCTACCGGGCACCGCTGCAGCCAGGCAAGCCTGTTTTCAGGTGATGGACAACCCCAAACCGCAATGGGTGTGTGGCGAAATGCTTATTTAGTCTTTCATTTCATGAGAGCTGCATAGGAAGGTCAGAGGAACAAGGTATCTGCAGGCTGGCAAAGTCCTGCTATTCCTTGTAGACCAGGCGACCTCCTGGGCTCACGGAAAACTCATCTCAGGTGCATCAGACGCTCCACTTCTATTAAATAAATCAGCTTGCTCAATTCCCTGTCTTTAAACTGACTGTGAAAGAGGATTAACGTAACAGCCAAGCTGGCTACATTGAATAGTCTCAGTCACAAAGTCGGGGACCTGCTGTGATGTCTGAAGAACTGCCTCCTCTTCTTCCTCAGCATCCTCTCCTCCCTCGGAGATCCAGCTCAGACCTTTCTCTCTCCCTCTCTTCCCACGCTTTTGAGCCACCCGCCCTCGTGGCCCCTTCCCGTTTGGTGTCTGTGCTGGCGGGCGGCCCCGGGGCTCCTGGCACGCGGGGCCGCAGCGCCCGTCCCTGTCCCTGTCCCGGCCCCTGCCCGAGCCAGCGGCGGGTTCACTGAAGTGCAGCGTCCCTCTGCGCCCTGCTCTTACCGGCAGCCCGCTCTGCTCGTGTTGCATCCTGTATCATCACCAGCTGAAAACTCCCTGGTAATTACGGAGGCTGCAGACAGATCCCTGCCAGACGGATAGTGCACAGTCGGACTAGCAGCTCTTGCTTTTTACCTTCGCTCCCCTGGTTTCCTCCTGCGCCGTGCCATGTGTCTGTCTGTCACGCTGCTGGCTGTCACGACAGCTCCTCAGCCCGCGGGGGCAGCTAGGAGGGCTGTTGGGGGCGGGAGTGCCTCTCTTAAAAAGCAGCCTGTCACTTCACAGTGAAAGAAACCCCAAACTTTTACATTTTGAAAGATAGGAACTGTACTGTAAAATGCCCTCCTGAAATGTTGCAGAGTAAGTGGAACAAACAGGTCCTTCTCTGTCTTAAAATGTGATGTTATGACATGATGCTTTGCCACCCAGCAAGGCACTTGGAAAATCACTGGGAGAAAAATCTCATGTGTACTCCGCAGGAACCCGGGATTTTATGTTGCTTTTGAGTTAATACGAGAAACTTTAGGACACTGAAAGCTACACTCGCAGAAAGGACAAATATTCCCAGGGCAGAAATTGGCTCCAATCATCCATATTCGTAAATTTAGAGCTCCCTTCCTTGCTTTTCCTGTGGTCCTGCCAGCAGTGACTGAAGATGCAAGGTAGCACGGGTGTGCCCGCCAGCCCGGCTGAGTGGGGCTTGCTGGAGGTGGCCTCTGGAGAGGGTTTTGCTCTAGTTATTTGGCTGGAGATGAAGCACCTTCATTAGCAAGTTACAGCAGTACAGCGGGGGGGGGGGGGGGGGGAATGTAAGGAAACCTTTCCCCAGGATGACAGGCACAGCGATGTGGAGAATTTCTCAGCTGTAATTGCTTTTCTCAGATGAAATAGCAATGTGAACTGGGAAGAAGATTGGTGCCATGTTAGCATATTCAGCAGCTGGGGGGAAATCCTGTCTCACTCCTGAAATGCAGACGGAGACGTTGCAAGGGGCTTTCCCCGGGCTGTAAGGGAAAAGCTTTCAGCGCGTCTGCGTTCCCACAGGAAAGCCGCAGCCGAAGGAGATGCTCTGCTCGGCCCCCCGCTCGCTCATGCTTTTAGCTTTAGACAACAGCTTTCTCCAGTGGCTTAGTGCTCTGCGGGCATTTCTTACCCTTGAAGAGCATGGAGTCAAATGGGGAAAGGGAAGCTGTGCTTGACATTAGCAGCTCGTTTCAGAGGGCATTTCCTGTGGAAGGGTGATTGAAGGCAGTAAGCTATGATAAGATGGGGAAACCATCTACAAGGTGGGCAAAAGGGAGCTCTTGCTGAGTGCTGCCTGGACTTTGATACTGGATGGCTTCTTTCCTCTCAAACACTGTTTGGCCATGCCTGTGCAATCCTTTCAGATGCATGTGCATCCTGACAAGATCCTCTAATGATAGATGCTTTGCAGAACAGGTAACTAGATGGCAGCATGATGATCCAGAAAGTGACTGTTTCTGTAACTAAAAGTGTTAGCAAATGCATCATAACTTCTGCGACTTAATCCAAACTGCAATGCTGAGCTCTGTGATCCAGGAGAAACGCAGAGGATTGTAGAAGCTGTACTTACTTACTCTTTCTTGACTGCTTTAGACATGCTGAGGCTAACACTAGGACCTCCTAGCAGGAGAGAACTGTCTTTTGAAGACCTAGAGGAAAGCAGAGTGAAGGCTCGCAGTTTAATGTCAT
The DNA here is from genome assembly GCF_028389875.1 of Rhea pennata. Lineage (NCBI taxonomy): Eukaryota > Metazoa > Chordata > Aves > Rheiformes > Rheidae > Rhea > Rhea pennata. The sequence continues at coordinate 8,508,638 of NC_084685.1, forward strand.
GTAATCCATCTCCATTTAGCCAAGGTGAGCCTTTTGCCCAAACCTGAGCTTTGTAGAGTGGCTCCTGGTGCGCAGACAAGTCTCTGCAGGCTGGCAGTTTGCATGTGATAAGCTCCCAGGAGACCTGCTGCCCCTTTTCCTCCTCCAGACTTAAGCACAATAAATAACTTGCAAATCTTCCTCTGCAAAACCTGTGGCATCTCTGTGATTGTACCCTTCCATGCTCTCTATAAGACTTCTAATTGCCATAATCCTTCTCCATATTGTAGTAATAAAGTGCTTACTTCCACAATAAACATGAATTAATTTGGGTGGATTCAAGCTCTGTGTTCAGTTTTTTGGATTAGGGAGGCACTTCCTAAAGCATTCATGTTGAACTAACTAATTCTTATTAATGCTTTCAAATGGAGATGAAAATGATGCGTTATCTCAGAGAGACGGCAGGCTCAATGAAACAAAAAATCCCACTGGTTCAACCTCTGCTCTGTCTGTTTTGTGCAGCTGAGCCTTAATGCAATAATGATATTGCACTACCCTCTCAGAGATGAATATGGAAACCTTAACTGGATTAGCATGCTGAACTGTTTATTCCTGCTGAGACTTTGAGCTCACAAGAGCTTGTCTGAACTTAATTCATTAATGTGTTGCTAAAACCGGTGAATAGGTGTGAAACACAGCTTTGTTCTTTTTATTTTCCCCCACCTGTGCGAGGACATGCGGAGTCATCCGATGCAAAGATGCAAACCCTAGGAGTGGCCAGGTTAATCTCTCCAGCAATTGCAGCTGGGCAGTGGAATCCACTGGAAGGGGGAAATCGCTGGCCTGGGCAGCAGAAACACTTAGCTTTATTTCTTTTTTTAATCCCTTAATCCTTAATCATAGCTCATGAGTACTCCCTGATTTGGGGAATCACCTTGCTAGTGTGGTCAGCAGCCCGGGGTACTTGCCCCGATGGCTGCGCCGGCGCTGCCGGCGACGTGATGGTGCTGTCCCGCACGGTGCGTGTGTGCTACCGACAGCTGGGACTGCTCTGGCCGGGTGCGGTGGTGCGTGCAGCGAGCACGGGTCCCTCGGGGGCTCGCCAGCGGGACGGATCATTCACCCGTGCAGCCAAACTCGCCATGGCTAAGCAGATAGCCCAGAATGCTGAGGAATCGCTGCCTGCAGCAACGCACTGCCGTCGTAACTCTGCCTCAATCAAAGAACCAAAGAGCGTTGCTCTAATGCTCAGGTTTAAGTGGGCTGCGTTTCTCGTGGTGGGCACTTCCAGCCAATTTGCCTGATTTCAGAACAAACGTGATGTAGTGGCAGCTGCCTGGGTGGTTCTGCGGGCTCCTTCGCCGCGTTCGGGGGCTGCAGGAGGGCAGCTCCCGGCAGAGCCAGCAGCCGGCAGGGTTTGCTGTTGTGTTCAGCACATGCAGAAAATGGGTTCGGCCCCTCTCTCGTACGCCCTGGCTTGGCTCAGCCGGGACACCTCGCTTCGGCTGCGGCACGCGGCGCTGGGCAGCTGCTCTCCGAGCGGCACCGCGAGCATCTGCCCCCACCGGCTGCTGGCTCAGCCCCGCTGCTGGGCACCGAACCACCCTGGTGCTCAGGCGTCAGCTGCTGAGCATGTGCTGCAGAGCTGCGTGGGGTGACGGGTGTGCTTAAGCATTGCTTTCTCCTTCGTTGCAGATCTTACTGTTAATAATGCCATTTTTAGCTCCCTGTCCAGAACTCATACAAGCATGTATTTTTGATTTCTTTCAAACGCACCTTGCTAGCAAATTGAAGCATATGCACACCAGGACAGTATACCCGATAAGAATGAGAAACGTTTCTTTCTTTCTTTTTTTTTTTTTCCAAAGAGCTCTTCAAATGATCTTTGCTTGTTAAGTACCAAAACAAAGATACATAAAGCCCTATTTCTGCAGGAGAAGCATCAACTAAAGGTCACAGGGAGAACATACGCAGGTTGCATATGGAGCTAAGGGGATAAACACTAATGCCTTTCTTGACTTTCTCTTTCATCCTCTGGATGCTCACCCACCACCAGAGGAAGTAATGCAACCTATTCCACAGGGAAAAAAAAAATCCCTGCTGTGCTTAAGAGCTACATGTTCTGAACCTCTATCTGCAAATTTTCATTTTTTTAAAAAAGAAGGATCAAATACTAATAACAAAGGCTTTTCCAAGTTTAATAACAAGGAACTCTCCCTATGTCAAATGTTGCATTGGAAACAGTGGGGCCAATTAACTTCCAGAGTTTTCCTGTGACCTTTGAATTCTGCACTGAGATGCAATTCGTGTAAAAAGACTAAAACAATATTGAAGGATGAAGGTGTTTCTTCAGTTTAGTAACAAAAAAAAGGCTTTTCTTAAACAAATACAACAAGTGTCTGCAGAAAGGTCAGCAACCTGAGTCACATAGCCAACACTAAGAGCTTGGTATTTAAAACCCAATGGGTTTTGAAGCCTGAACATAGCTGTGATGGGTACAGTCCTCTTGGAGGTGTCCCCCACTGTGTCCGTGTGGAGTCTGCTTGTCCTCATCTTTGTGCCTGCGAAGCCCCTCTGTGGTTATCTCGGGACAGCCGACCCCCAGGGTGGGGAGTGGGGGCTGAGGTCTTCGTAACGTCTGGCAGGACGAATGCCGTGCTCTGCGAGTGTTTGTGGCTCTTTTCAGTTTGGTCGCGGGGAGGTCGATGGTGCCTTCATATCCACGTGCAGTTTGTCTTCTTGGGCAGGGCTGTGCGCACCGGTCCTGGAGCTGAGACCGGCGCAGGTCGTGCTCCCCAGCACTCACACGAGCTCTACAAAAAGCCCGAAAACATTTTGTTCTCGCTCTGGTTATTACGGTCAACCTGCCACCGGCTCCCCGGAGCACTTGGTCCCGGCAGTTCCCCGGGGGCCCGTGCTCACAGAGGACTGAGGGGTTCCTCCCGGGAGCCCGGTCTGCGGGAACCGCCTTGCGCCCCGAGCGCCCGCACGCTGCGCGAGTCCACCTGACCCGGGATGGTTCTGCCTCTGAGTCCCTCTTTCCCAGCCGCTGGCAGAGGATGCCGGTATTCAGGTTCCCCATCCCGCCAGGGCTGCCTACCATGCCTGACGTGCCCTAGCAAGCTGGGGGCCCGGCCGTGCCACGGTCACAGCTGGGACGGCAGGCGACGCGTCCCGGGCTTCACCCCGGCGGAGCAGCGACTGCTGTTCTGCTCCGTGCCCGTGCCGCAGGGCTAGCGCACAGCTCCGCTTCACGGCGCTTGGCTCCTTCTGCTAACCAAGTGTGCGGAACAAATACTCAAGGTCTCGCTGGACATCTGCTTGGCTAACCCAGCGTGGACGGGCACGGGACGCCGTTTCCCCGGCCGAGACACCCTGCTCCACCCCGCGTACCTTCTGTCCTACTTGTGCCAGGCTGCAGGGGTGCTGCCTACGCCGATTAATGAGGAGGCATTTTAGGGCAGAGCACTTGGGAGCCAGTTTAATTGCCAGGTTACAAGATATCTGTGCCTAAATTAACTGCGTCTCCATTCTCCTCCCATGACACAAACTTCGTTAAAACACCGCTCAGTAGTGCAGGCATCTAACAATTTCTCTAGTAAGCGACAGTGACTTCACCTCCTGATTAATAACCACAAGCTGGGTTGAAGGTCACAGTATTATGGTCTCCGTGGATGTACAAAAATAAACACATAACCTGTCCTTTCAGGATTTCTGTGCAGGCATTGTGCGAAGGGCCAAGGACCAGAGCAGAAACACGACTGTAAAATCATTGTAACATTGCACAGCTCGATGACAGTATATTCTCTAATTATGGAAGTCTCAGAGACATCCATAAGAAGATATAAAATGAAAATACAGCTTTATGGATGGATCCAAGATGAATCCCTAGGAGAGTGGATAAAAAAATGAACATTAATGGGTTGCACAGAAATAAGGATTTGAGGAAATTCACCTAGAAAAAAATTGGAAGAGAGGAGGTATCTGTATAACCAGGAAACAACTAAAACTACACACCAAAGGGGAAACATAAAACTGGAAATTGGGTAATAAATCTCTGCCCTCATCAAAGAAGAGACAGTTCTGTTGGAAAATAAAAATAACATTCTAAAACACAATAAAGTGGAATTTATAGTCCAATTAAAAATGCACGACTTAGGGAAAAATTCTCAACTAGTTTTCTCCCTACTTCTCACTGTAGGTAGAATACAGTGAGAATATAGCATGTCTGGAGGGAAACGAGCCATTGGGAACTGCAAGAAATGAATAGCTTGAATGTGTAAGGGATTAAAGACTCCTCTGCCTCTGAGACAACCTGCAAAGTCACAGTCTGCTCCAGAGCTACCGACTGCAGTAGACTTAGATGATTTATTTGCTTTACACCAGTTACACGCCTGGCTCTGATGCTCCGGCTCCAGGCTGAGCCACCATGAGAAGCGGAGCCCCGGAGACGCTGCCTCGCCTGCGCTGTGTCTTTTTCCAGGCTGTGCAGGGGACTCCATCTCCAGGGATGTCTGCACTAGGCAGAAGAGAACTGTGTGGGAATATATAGGCAGAGCATTAAACCCAGCGCATTTAAGCTCTTGGGAGCTGGCGCTGGAGGGACAGGGCGGAGGCTCTGCCTGTGGCAGCATCTGCAGAGGAAGCCGTGGCGCAAGGTCCGAGCGGGCAGACTGCCCTCAGCCTGCGCGGCGATGCCCGCCCGAGGAAGTCCTCTGCCCAGCAGTAACCTTAGTAAAACCAGTGAAGGAACTCACAGCTCAGCGACCAGAGGTTGCTCAATTAGAGGCCACAAAAACACGTGGAAGCAGCATGTAAACCAGAAGTGCGGATCTGAGCACGAGTCTCTAACTCCCACGGGCAGCAGCAGAGGGGAAGGCAGGCTGCCGTGCCGAGCGGGAGGACACTCAGCCCTCGACCGAGCCTGGCCTGGCGTCGGCACCGGGCAGCAGAGAGCGGGACCTGCCTGCCGGGGCGCCGGCAGCGAGAGCAGGGAAATCCCAGCACCCGTGGAGGAGGGGAGAGAGAAGCAAACACCGGTATTACCACAAATGTTACTGAGAACTCAGGGCAGCTTTTGCGTGAGCAACAAGAGCCGTGCTAGCCACAAACCATCTGGAGCTCCCTGTGGGAATTCAATAAACGTCCTCAAATTGCTTTAGACATTTTCCACTCTCTCCACTTGTTTTATGTGCAGGGTTCAGCAAGACACTGTTTCGTATTCAAACACTGCTTGTCACTTGTATTTGGATCGTTTTTCTTCTCTGTGCCAATACTTTGTTCTTCTAGCTCTTGAATCTTTAGTGCCTTTCCCAATACCAACTTCCAGAGCAGAGCATGCCCGGCCCCTGGACGCAGCTTGCGCACGTCTGCAGCCTGCTCGCACCACCCCAGCTGCCGCAGCCAACAAGGGGTCCTGAGTAAACCCGCACATCAGGAGCAAAGCTCAGCCGCTCGCCCCCTTCCTACATGCGGGGCAGAATTGCAAATGTTTTCTTCATGCACTTCAACCTCTTCCCCCATGCTCCCACCCTGGCAGAGCTCTGGCTGTGCTGCAGTGCTGGCGGTGGTGCCAGCAGCAACAGCTGGGACCCACGTTTCTGTCTGTCTGCAGCTTATCAGGAATCAAGCCACAAACATGCACACTGCAGCAGTGAATTATGATATAAAAATAAGCACAGGCCTGATTATTGGCTTTGTCTGCTTTTTGCAGACAGATGCTCCATTGTTCATGGAGCCTGTTCTCTAAACCCACGGACATGTACATGGTACGTGGTGTTCCAGATCTGGAGGCACTCTCTCGTGTCCTTTCTAAAGCACACCCTCTAGGAACGCCTGACAGGTGCCTACTGCCTGTTGTGTGTTAGCACAACCTTCTTCTGCAGCGCAGGCTTGAGGGAGGATGGTGTATCAAGCAGTGACCCAAGGGCAGAGGAGCTTTGTTATTAATCTCATCAAAAAACCAGATCCAGCCAAGAGCTAGGCCCAAGAAAGCATGCAGGTACGTATCATAGCCTTCCCTCGCAGAACTGAGTGAGAAGCTTCGCTGTGCTGGAGTGAACCCTGGCTCACCGAGTCTGGCGGTCTTCTAGACAACATGCAGATAAGATGAGGTGGTGGTCACTCCCCCTTATCATCCCATCTCACAAGACATAAAAAGCCACGAACGCTTAGGAAGTTGCTGAGTACATGTTCTCTGCTCCACAGGGAGATAGACTAAATACCTATGGTGCCTGTATGCTCTTAGTTTTGTTCAAATGCCAGTTTTCTGTCAATATATGAGTTCATGCGACTGCAGAATTAGCTTGCCTCAAACATTCTTGCCTGTAAAACATTACCTCTTGTAGGAATATACAGAAAGAGTACGCACAAATGGCAAAAACGGATTCGTTTTTCAAAGTCAAATTTCTGTATAGGAACACTCTGCCTAACCACGGCGTTGCGCACACACCGGGTGGGGAAGAGTCCCTGCCTGCTCGTGGTTCCCTTGGTGACATTTTCAAATCCCACCCCGGCGCCGCCTGACGATGCTGCCCAAGCATGGCCTGACTAAGGGGATTTGGTGACTCTCTGCAATACTCAGCAGTTTCGGTTTCCAGAGAGAAGTATGAACAATTTTTCTCTTCTCATGCTCCCTGTCATTTCCAGTTTAATTTTTGAAAAATATTAAAGGAAAACTCAGCCAAAATTAGTCTATATTTGCCTCCCACCAGAGAAAAATTATACGACACTTTTACCTGATTTCTTCATGAAACTCTACGTCTGACTTACTGTCAAGTATTTTTTTGTGTTTATTATGCCAAGCAAATAAGAGGGAAACGCTATGTGCTCGAAACAGTCCAGGCCAGCCTCAAATCACTGCTCCTGCATTTCCAGTGGGCACTAAGGGAAAGACACTAACTGTTCCCAGAGAGTTTGGATGCCGTTTGGTAATTACAAATATTTTTGTGGTGCAAGAGAGGATCCTCTGGGCCAGGAAGACGCTTGGGTTTTTTTATTTTTTTGTCTTAAGGAGGGAGTTTACCGGCACAGTCTGACCTGCGATCCTGCCTGTAGGCTTCACCTGAGCTTGCAGACCCGCAGCGCACATGCTCTGTGCTGGAGGGACAAGGCACAAACACGAAACGTTGACCTACGCCAGACACTTGGTGTTGATGATGCAAAATCTAGGTTTGTTTTCCTTCTAAAATAATGAAAAACACAGCGAAGTATCTAAGCATCTTGGTCATAGACATCTCTTCCTTAGTTCTTCAAAGGAAAAAGCTCCTTTTTTTGTATCTCACTGAGGTCACTTATGCTACATCACAGCAACACTGCACGGCTTCTAACAACATTTTCAATTAACACCAAAATCTAATGAGAATACGTAATCACGGGTAAGCATATCCTGCTGACAGGAGCACAGAAGCAGCTTTCTCACGTATTAGTACGATACGTGCCTCTTTGCTGGTACGTTTTGGCAAACAGAGAGTATTTGGTTAAGTCTGGAAATAAGAGCAAGGAAGAGAAAACACTTTGTCTTGTACGAGACTACAATTGGCCGTAACAAGCAGAAGTCAAAATGGAAAATCTAGTGAGCATCGATGGGCACTGGTCAGCTGCGGGAATGACACACGGGAATGAGGAACCAGAGCAGAAACAGTTGCACCGTTGGGAACCTGATAAACAGGTTGCAAAACTCTTCCACAGTACATGATATTGCTATTATTATTAATTTTAAATGTATTGCTTTGTTCATAACCCTAACCCAACTATCTATCAATAATCTATGCCACAAATCTTTGCAGATCTCTAAGCCTGTGTTACACACTGATTTTGTTGGTGCTGAGAGGAAGGCCAGGTAACCACTGGGAAGCAGACCGCTTCCACCACTGGTGAACCCGGCCCTTACTTCTCAGCTAGGCTGTGTGTACTTCCTATTCTTTTCTTCTCCATTAGTGATTTTCTACATTTTATGATTACATTTATTATTCATCATTTTGAACTGTGCTTCAGAGACTCCACGGGGCAAATTGCTAGACAAGGTCATGCCCTGCAAGGCTTTGAATCTATTATGCAAGTGTGGTGCAGTAAGCAAGGGACAGGGAAGGGCGGATAAGGTGGGGATGAACGAGGGGCTGCATAAATAAAATTCGGAGGTACTTTGGGAACCTCTCTTGCATCTCAATTTGTTCCAGGCCTTCTAATTAACTGTGCATGGAATTAACACTTCCAGACATCAGTCTGTAGGAGTCAGAGCTCTCGTACTGTCCTTAACAACTGTAGTAGTATTGTTTACAGTCTCTTCCTCAGGATGACACAGTTGAATATTTTGCAAAGTCCTTTCAAGCCATCAGCCAGCTGTTGGGTCATTCCCGTATCTGAGCCATGACCTTCATCCTTCACGAGGTCTTGTAGCAATCATCCACTTTGTTTCTCTCCTTTGGTCGGAAAAGAGCTCGGTTTTATAAACCAAATGGAAATGCTGCAGGGGCTTTTCTCATGTTTGTGCTGGGAGCTGTGGTGCGGAGGGCAGGGAGCTCATCAGAAGTCTTTCCTCACTGAGTTCTGCCGCAGGGTTGGGGCAGGGTGATGTGAGATTTAGGGAGCTGGGCCCATTTCCAGTGGGTTCCCGAGCCAGGAGGAGGGTTGGCTGGAGAGCAGAGCTGTAACTCAGGCTGCGGCTGGGAGGATGCACGGGGGTTTGCTGCAGAGTAGGGACATGGCCGGGATTTGAGGGGGAAAGGCTTATTTAAATTGTTATTGAGGCTAATGTTGGCAGCTGCTCAAACGCTCTTAATTTCACCTGTCGATCATCCATTCTTCTAAAATAGCAAGCAAAGAAAGAGAGCACAGATTCGCCTTGCAAGCCGGGTGCTGAGGGCCTCCCGCCCCGGTACTCAGTGCGCTCCTTTGGTCCCGTGATGTGCAGGAGCCCTCCGGACCGCCTCTCCTCAGCAGGTCTGCGCGACCTCTTGTAGTCCTCTGCATCCCACGCTTGGGAAGCAGCCAAAGATCAATCCGTGGCAATATGAATGTATCTGACAGTGCACGCCTGTGCAGCATTAGTAAATGCGGTTATTTGGAAACCAATCTGGCATGTAATTTGTTCTTATAGTTGTGCAACAAAAAAAGACAGACCAAATGCATAAGGGTCAGATGGCAACAGAGCAGCTCTCTGATGTGCATCTTTCTTAATCTAATGCTTCATGGGGAGAGGACTCCTTTTCAATTAATCTATACTGATATTCACCAACCTACCCAGAGGGACCAGGGCCTCTCTGTGCAGAAAAGCCTTTCTGGTTTTAATAGTGTGAAAGCTACACTGTGCTCTCTGAACAACACCGTTAGGGGTATGGTAGTTGAAACACTCAAACATTTAGTAGTGGCAAATTTTAACAATTAAATACATAGGTTTTCCAAGAGGAGAAAACATTAACCGATTTATTTGCTTTCATTTTTTCCCCCTGAAAAATAACAATCTCAAGCCACTTTTTGGAAGACATTTAGAACAGCAAAACTACATTTTGTTTGGGAAAATACTAGTTGCAAGTTTCAGGGGAGCGGATGATATTTTTACCTAATGCTAGTTTAAACTGAAAAAGTAGCAATTAAGTGATGACATTATTATCAGGCAACGTTAGGTGTGCTTCATGGATTTAAATCAGGTCCAACAAATAGTTTTACCTTCTTGTGAAGGAGTCTTTCAAATATATCTGGTGGACTACAAATTAATATGCACTGTACTGTATCTCCAGTAATAACATGGAAAGTAACACATCTACAAGCCTTTTGAAATGAAGCTGCTAGTTATATTTGATCTCTGAGTGACAGGTTTTCTATCTCTGGTTTAAATGGTATGCAGATCTGCTGTCATCTCCAAGCACAACTCATGGGAAACAGCTGGATTCTTGGTGCCCAGAAACATCTGGGTTGGAGGGGGGATTTCCTTGACTTCTCCAAATAGCCCCAAATTATCTGAGAGGCTGCAGCCACTTTTCTTGCTTTTGATAGTCAGGAAAAAAGTCAGTGCAAATTCAATAGGAATCTGAGTTTGGAAGTCATATATTAGATTTGTACCCTACAAAAGCAAGTAAAGAAGAGGAATCTTTATTATTAAGTGTCCCTATTGCACAGACTACCTGAGAGTGAATTCGCCTGGCTGATTCAATTGGAAAAAATGCTTTTTAAAATGAGATGTATCTGTTCTCACCTACCCTAATAAAATTATTTAGCACCCTGCCATTATACTGTTTCAAGAAGTAAGATTCACTAGATGATAAAAATGACACAAGAAATTGATCCAAGCATGGGAAGCATGTATGGAGCAGCGCAGCAGTAACCCGAACAGCTCTGCCACACACCACTACGTTTTACATAAACTTCTGTTTATAGCAGAACCATTAGCAGCTTTAAAAATGTGCTGGCTTCTGTTTTATTTGCAGTTAGCTAAAGATGGCACATCCTTTAGAGTTCTTCATTCCAGGAAACACAGGGTGTGTTACTTCCCAGAGATGGGGAGGGGTGAGGGGGAAAAAAGAATGATTTAAAGAAAAGAAGTGAAGAAGCAGAAATTTTCAGATATCAAATGTAAAAATACAGAAACCTTCATCCCTTGCTCTTAAAATTGTATGAAATCTCAACTTGTGTAGCTCTCCAAGGTGATGTCTTCTCTAGGGAGGTTTCAGAGTTACTCTTAGAGTGACTTCTTCTAAAATTTGATTAGAATACAAGAAATGCCTGACTCCTCCTTAGTAACCATGACCTGAGCCATGCAAGCCCCTGCACACCCCCCTTACCAACTTTTGTGTCTTTTTACCATCCTCTGTAATGACTTCTTGTATTAGTTTTTGCCAAGCTTTCTCTTTAGGCTCTGCACAGTGGTGTACCCCCCTTCATGCTAGAAGTAAAATCCAACACTGAGTTACAGAGAGGGCTGTATCACACAGACCCCAGATCTCATCAACGAATGAGTCAGATTTATTTGACAACTGTTTTCAATAAAAATGCATTGACAGGCATTAAATTAGTACTATTTTTAAGGGCTTCCTTAATTGACTCTTATGTCAGCTCTGCCAAGCTTAAATGAACTGGTTTATCCCACTTTCCCTTTTGTAACAGTCTTCTAGACTTCTGGAACTTCCCTGCTGTTACACGTTTTGTTAAAATTTGGCCTTGATTAAGCAGAGCAATCCTCAGCCACCTCCTCAGGATCCTAGGGGGAGCTTTTCTGGGTGTGCTGATATTTTGTAAAAGTCTTTCCTTTTAACAGCAGTCCAGGTTCCCCCTTAGTAACTAATGGAGAGAAATGATCTTCATCGTCCCCCTTTGGTACAAGAAGCCATCCTTCTTTTCATACAGAGATCGCAAATGTTTATTAAACCTTTCTGTGTATTACTTTTGCATGGTTAATGATTATATCACATTCTAAGTTTTCTACATTGCATAGCTTCTAATTTATCTTTATTGTTACCAATTTCATAATTTTCCATTTCTTTATGCCTTTGCTGTTTTCTTTCTGTTTTTTAATTTACTGGCTTCAGTTCAGCAATAATCTAGGACAGGCTCCTAGCCAGAGCTATCTTCTTCTCTGGTGTGCCAAAGAAAATGTATTTCCATATTCTAGGCAGTTCTCCAGAACTCCCAGATTTCATGCACAGTCCTTCTAAATTTTCCCTAAGATCTGGAGGAAAGAAGTAGTGCTCTTAGAGCACCAGGTCGATACGTCACTTGCTGCAGATGTGCTCTTCCTGCTCGAACGAGAGTCCCTGAGATTCGCGAGGGCTGCCTGCTGGGACTCCAGCGCCAGTGCCGCGTAAGACGCCCAGACGCCCAGAACGGGAAGTTACGTGGAAGTACGAGATGCCGCGGTGCGTTGCACTCGCACGACCTGGCGCGTCAGCTGTGAGACAGCTGTATGTTAAGCGGGCAGAATCCCAGATGCTGCACTGCCATGAAGGGGGCTTCCAGCTCCTTTTGGGCAAGGTCTTCTCCTTGTGTGACTGTCCTTCACTGCAGAGCCCAAACACAGCTCAGAGGAGTAAAAAGATGCTGCTTTGCTGTTATAAAGAGCCACTTTTGTGATTGTAAAGGACCTGATCCATATACTTATGAGTAAGTTTTCTTTTCTAGCCAGGTAAGAGCTGCGCTGAGCCAGCCTGTATCCAACCCCTTGCAGGTGCCCTGACCGCCTGGCTCCAAGTTCTGCCTTTGCCTGCGCTTCCGTTGCGCGGTGCATTTGCCCCAGCTGTCCCGGGGAAGCAGCATGCAGCGCAGGCTCTCTGTAAAGCGGGGGAAGGAGGCTGCCAGAGCTGCTGGCAGATCTTTACGGACGGTAGCCAGGGTGGTGTGCACAGCACTGGCTGGCAACCTCGGCACTCACACCTCAGCACACGTCTTTCTGCCAGTTAGCATACGCTGTTTTTTGCTAATGGGAATTATCGGTGCTCTTCTCTGCACTAGCCTGCGCGGGACTCTCTGGTGTTCACAACCTCTCCAGAGCTGCTCCTGGGTTAGTGGAGGGGTCTGGGAATCTCAGACACTGCAAAGCGCCCTCTGAGATCCTGGAAAAGCTTCTGCCGTGGTCCATTTTCTCCGCTTCTAAAGCTCCTCCATGATGTCTAGAGCATCTACTGCTGTTTAGTGGGAGCTGTAGGGAGCTGTTCAGCAATGCTGGTAAATTCAAAGTACTGGGATTTAAAACCAGCACTCTCGGGGGTCCTGATGTGTCTGACTGAGAGAAGGCTCCATTTTCTTTGCTCTCTCTGCAAGCCTGCTCCAGCAGTGCTATTCTGAGTAGCATAGCCCTTGCTAGCATCTGAGGCACAGGCTGAGATTGCAGTATTTTTAAGACATAATGAAAAAGGTAGTTTTCCCAGCCTCTCTGCAATCTTCATCATTGGGGAGGTATTTTGTGCAATTTTCAGTACTAGCTATAATCTTGCTTCCAGAGATGATAGCATGTGGTTGCATTGCCAGGGGTTCTTTGAACCCCGCAGTGCTTTGCCCCCCCCCCCGGCGAGTAAAGGAAAGCAGAAGTGAGCACAGCTATATAGGTGCCGTCTCTGCTGGAGAGAGGAAGCTAGGGCCTCGAGGGAAGAGCCTGGGCCCGCATCCAGATCTGAATCTCTGCCGATGAGAAATTTAAAGAAAAGAGATCAAAGGTGAATGAATCTCTTAAATGTGCTAATACAGAGAACTTGCGTCCTGTGAAGGGGACACTGGCATGTCCCTGGGGATATATTGTCGTCTGCCACTCTTTGCCATACTGTCACTTCACGTGAGAAACCCACCGCACTGAAACTATGACAGTCATAATATCAATTTTGGCAGAATTAGTTGCTATTCCATGGAAGGGACACAAGGACCACATGATGTCAGGCATGTTAGCAAGAAAGGACTTGGAAAAGCTTCTGGAACGGCAGGGAATTTGTAGCCTCACTTTATCTGTAATGGATTTGCTGAAGCCAAAGGCAAAGGGACAGGAAAATCAGCTTTATGGGGATGGTAAGTTGTGGAGTCAGAGGTGCAGCTCTGAAGGCAGCATATTCCTGCCCCTCCGGGTGTCTTTGGAGGCAGCCGTAGAGCCTGGCCGGACGTGAACCGGGAACGCACCGGCGCGGCGCTGGGGTACGCGGCGCTCTGCAGCTTGGGCGACCGCTGCGGCCAGCAGGACCAGGCGCACACAGCCGCCGGGCCTTCATCCTGCTCCTCTCCCTCGCCCCGGGGAGAGGGTCTTTGCACATCCAGAGGCCCGGACGACACTGGGGATCAGAGATGCGGGAGAAGAACTGAGGAGAGCAGTGAGGGGTGTGTAGCTATGTAAAGTGTTGATACAGGGATGATGTCTCCAACAACAGCTCTTTATCTAGAGAGCGCCCAGCAGTAAAACTGGTTGAAATGAGCTCCATCTACTGACACAGCAGCACCGCTGTGCAGCCAAGGGCAACGCTGCCTTTGCGGAGGCGGCATCGCTCTCCAGGCTGACCGCAGCAGACGTGCGGGACACCGCGGCGTAACGGTGAGTAGCTCACTCGGTGCCGTCGCACGCTTGCTGCAGCTGCAGTTGGCGGGAGGGAAGTGCAAAGTTGTGCTACCGGCACGGCGGAGCACAGCAGCGCTCAGGAAATAGAAACGTGCCTCTTGCGCCACGTGCCAGAAGCCATTAGCCAGAAATCAAATCATTGATGGGAAGGAAGGGAGGAGAGCGCAGCTCAAAGATGGGGTGCTCGGCCGCGGCTAATCTGCGATCATTCACATAATTGGGATGTCTCTGTCACAGCCTCATCGCCTTGTGTTTCTGGTGTTAGGGCTTGCGATATATATTTGCAGGCTTAGGACACAAACAAGCTGTAATACTCAATCAGATGATGTTGGGGATTTCGAGGAAAACAGAAATGAAAATGTCAAAGCTGTTAAGCTTTGGAGAGCTTTCACCCGAGCATGGGCAGAATGGACTCCAAGAGGTTGTGTAAAAATAGGAGCCAGAGGGAAATTGCTTTCACAGTGGTGACATTCTGGTGTTGATGCCCTGCTGGAGCACTTTTCACTCTGCTTTTTATAGATCACAAAAGAAAAAAAAATCACGTGATGCCTAAATTACGAACCCACTCAAAAAGCAGGAGCTCAGCATTCAGCTCAGTTAATTTAAGATCAGCCTTGCCTGTGTTTGTGTCATACCTGTGAGTGACTGAATAAAGAAGAAAAGGGTAGCAGAAAAACATTCAATTCTCCAAGGCTTGGGGCCTCTTATCGTCTGTCTTTCCTGTGCAAGGGCAGTTTAAGACACTTCTACCTCAAAATGGCTGTATTTTACACCTTTTTCTTGCATCTCGAGTGCAGAGCACTACTTCAGCGTGTAGCAGAACAACAAAGCAGGTCAAGTGCCTCTGCCTGCGCTGCCGCTGCTCGGCTGCGCCCGGGGGCTCTCCTAGGCTAATGCACAGCGCTAGCCAGAAAACTGTTAAAGCTGAACTGCCTAAAAGCAGGGGGGGAATAATGAATACTAAAAGAAATTTCAGAAACTTTGAGTATTAAAATAACATAGTTGCTTCTCCCCTGTGAGGGCACCATGCACTTAAACCAGCAAAGGTTGCTGATCTGGATTTTAGCCTACTTGTTCCAGTTAAAGCCCATTTCATGCTGCACATAACTCAAGCTTTTGCTCCACTAAAAAGTGCGTTATGTGATAATACAAGTTTTCTTGTGTTTATTTACATGTAGTCCTTTGTTTTATACTATATTGAATGGGAGACAGCATGATTGAAAAGCTTTTCATTAGAATAAAAATAGTGCGATGACAGTGAATGAATGAAAGAGATGGATTTTCGTCCCTGTGCAGTCGCTCCCTGGCGACCTCGGGCCGCTTTGAGACCCAAGGTTGGGCCAAGGCCGCGAGGACGGGAATCCCATCCCTCCGCCCTGCTTCCCCTTCCCAGCCCGGCAACGTCTTCGCTTATCACCAAACCGCGATCGCTCCCGCGTGCCAGGGCGCCGGTGGCAGGGCTGCGCCGGCCGCCGCGCCGAGAGCTGCCGGGCGAGCGCAGCCCGGACACGCCGAGAGCGCGGCGATCGGCCAGGCACCGCGGCCGGCGCGCACGGCAAGCAGACAGGCTAGCGTGCCGACCCCCTTCTCGCTCGGCTCTCCGCAGCCCCCTCAGCGTTGGGCCAGGGGTGCTGCTGCTCCAGCAGCGCGGGACCCGCGGCGAGCCCGCGGTTAGCGGCGCCGGGATAACCGGGCAGGGCGGGAAGGCCGGCGGCGCCTAGGGCCCGCGTCGGTGCTCCAGGCTCGAGCGCAGCAGCTCCCCCGGTTTTGCACGAGCAAATGCGTTACGCCGGACAGAGCAGAGGGCCACAGTGTCGCCTTGGCCACCCTAAGGGCTCCTTGGGGCCCTAAGGAGTAGATCTGCCCCGTCCCGTCTGCTGCACCGACAGCTAAAGCCCTACGTGCCGGGAAGCCGGGAACGGAGGCGGGTCCCCGTTCCCCAGGTCTGGCTTTGCCGTCGTATTGCACGTTCTGTTGTACCCCAGTCCGCGCCGTGGGCTCGGACCCTTCCCTCCCTCCTCCCCTCCTTCGTCTTGCTCGGCTTTCGGCATACGAGCCATTCCCAGCCGACCGCCTTGTGCCGCGTGTCGGGGAGGCCCCTCGCGGCAGGGCGCCTTGCCGCCGGCCTCCCGGCGCGGCCGCGGCAGCCCTGGCAAGCGTGCGGGGCCGGGAGCTCCGGCTCGCTGCCGCCGGAGCCGCCGCACGGAGCGCGCCGCACGCCGGCTCTGCGCTTCCCACCCGCGCCTCTGCCCTGCGCTGCCGGCGCTAGCGGGGAGGGCTGCGAGCCCTGCTGCTCGGGGCAATCAAAGCGGAAAGCGGACGGGGAGGCTGCAAGTACACTGAGCAATATAAAGGGCAAGGCAAAAATAGAGAGTCTGATCCAGGCGTGCGGGTATAAGATGACAAAAACATAAACAGCACGCTAGTGCCTGTAAATGAATTGCAATTCAGGAGCCAGGCGAGAGGAGCTGACGGGCAGCGTGACAGCTCCTATTACCGTCTTTTCAGTTACCTGCTGAGAAGCAGACTCACAGAGACAGCACGCAAGTCCCAGCCCCTTACAGAAAGCGGCTGAAAGGCCAGCGCTGTCCCTCTCCTCGAGGAAGGTGGGGAATAAAGACCAGCCGAGAGGGTTTCTAAGCGCTCCTTCGGGCCCCTTGGCGCTACTCATTGTGCTGCTCTCGCACGAAGGGCGAGGGAGACCTCGCTGCCTTCGCCTCGCGCCGCTGGCTCCGGCGTGCGGCTCTGCCTGCCGCGCTGCACCTGCCGGGCTCACCCGGGCTGGCGCCCCGAGTACCGGGCGGGCAGGAGCTGCGCCCTGCAAGCAGCAAAGGGCCTTTCCCCCTGCAGCGGGCTCTGGCTGCCTTATGCAAAATTAACACCGATACACGGGCTCGCAAAGATTGCTTCCGTGGTGTTTGCATACGGAAAGGGAGCCACAGTGAAACACTGGACTGACAAGTCCAATGTTTGTTGGACCGGATAATGTGCATGGACTTAGATAATGTGCAGGGCTTTGAGCCAGTTAGAAACCATCTCCTTTATGCAAAAATCTTGAAGAAGTACAATTCCTCAACCATTCTTGCCCCACAGAAAACTGGAGAAAGTTGTTGTAATGCAGAGACTGTAAAGACAGCAGAGAACGGGGGGAGAGGGGGGAGAGGGAACGGAGCGAACGGATGGATTCTATAAGGTGAGAAAAGCTAACTAGAGAAAGAAAAACTTCGATCACATAAAAAGTCGTAACATTCACCTTATAAAACCCACAAACTCAGTGATTTAAAGGTGGGAAAACTACTATTTGTTTTCAAATTTACAGGCAATAATACTTGATTTAGAGCCCTGTCTGCCTTGTGTATAGACTGCAGTATAATTTAAAGGACAATAAAGTCTGGGACCATAATACCATCACCATAATAAAACAAACTAGCTACCACTACTCAGAACAGAAATTATTAATCTGTGTTCCAAATGATATGCCTGCATATTGCTTATTTTAGCTGTTTATGCAGCAAGCTGAGATAGCACTTTCCCCTCTTATTATTTTTTACTTTTGCAATGAAATACTGTCTTCCTCTACTAAAGGGGCATTTATTATCCAATATATATGGGGGCAGCCTAGTGTGTTGTGCACACAAAGCATCTAATATCAGAATACAACTTTACGACATACATACCACCGAACTATTCATTTCTGCATTGTTCTCAGTCCTGGGTGCACTAATTTGTTCCCAGCTGGCAGCTGCAGGAGCGCAGCGAGGGCCTGGGCTAGGCGGATTCGGGTGCGTTGCAAAGAGGTTGCTGCAGGGTTAAAAATGGGACAGTGCCGCCCAGAAAGCCTGTCTGCAGCCTGGAACGGACAACACTTAGTTCCCACTTCTAGTACCAGCCACTTGACACTGGAGTATCCCGGGCCCATTTTTCTCGCCACCGGGAGCGCGCGGAGCTTCGGCTGGCCCGCCCGGTGCTCCAGACGCCGCAGGGACGCCCGGGGGTCGGAGCCGCTCGGCCGCAGAGCCGGCCACGGGCCCCTGCTCCTGGCTTTGCTTTGCAGCTGCCTTTCTGGGCTGCAGCTGCCCAAGGCAGCAGCTAAGCCCACCACCCTCGGAGGGGGATGCAAGACAGGGCAGAAAAGACTTTGCAGAGGCACAGGATGCAGGTGGCTCTCGGGAGACTTTGCCTCTCCCAGCTCGTGAGGGTTTAGCTTCTCCTTCCCTCCTCCATCCCGATACATGCATGACGCACGATGCCCAGGCTTGGCTTGCTCCCAGCTGCGAGACGTCAGGATGTCTCTCCCCCCGAAGAGGTAATCTGAAGCATTCCATCAAGAGTGCTCGTGGCACTTCATATACCCAGGAAGAGAAACGGCATTCAAGGAAGAACGCTATAGACATTTCAAAACTCTATCAGCACTCTCCCTTTTCTCTTTATATTTCTCAAATGAAATCCAAGCCTCGTGAAAATGCCTTGACGATGTAACCTTAGATACAGTCTAACATGCCATCATTCTTCTTCATTTAACATTTCATCATTCTTCTGAGCACCACAGCCAGCATGCACTCACTCACGCTGTTACACGTGCCCGTGAAGCACCCACGGCTGCGACGCGAGTAAGGCAGGCACATTGCCACAGGGCCGTGAAACGAGGCCGCTGACAGCAGCTCCCTCACCTTTATCAGCATCTGCCCCTCCTCAGCAGGCTCGAAACCTGCTTCCCTCGCGCGCCAGCAGCGCTGGCGGTCACTGCGTTACAGGAGGCATCCGCGCGATGCCTTTACTCTGTGTGCCTTTGCCCTCGTGTCATTCTAGAACTGGAAAGAGACTTCGCGAGAACGCTGATGAACATAAGTTAGAGATGATACTGTATTTGGTTTATTTTCTTTTCCAAACAGATGATATATGTCCCACTTTCCTGTACAAAATACACTGTGATAAATGCCTGGAACACAGGACATGGCATCCAGGCTTTGAGGTCACTAAATCAATGACACAGCCCTCGCTAGGACGAGATGTATGGATCCCCAGCAACCGAGCACTTACTGAGAGCTCATAGAAAAGCCACTAGGGGAAAATGGACTTGTTTTGAGAAGCAATCCTTGATATCCAGATAATAACCTGTGGGGGGGAAGTATTGTTCTTTCACTAATCTAATGTTCAATGTTTGTATAGTTTGCAGTTGCAGACTATCAATAATTTTGGCAAATTCAAGTGTATTTGCAACACAGTATGCCACAATTTAACTTTTAAAAACACAATTTTCTGGGGATTTTTAACAACACAAGGGAAGAGATGGAGGTTTGTTGAATTTTGAGGATGAAAACCATACATTTTTGTATAAAAGTATGCTCTAAAGAAGTGGTGAAACTTGGACTTATATCCGGATGGGTATTTTAAGCACCAGGATCAGTGTATAAATGAGCTGCTACAGTAGGAAAGCCTGTAGTAGGGGTTCAGCCAGGTCCTGGCTCTGCTGCTTTGGCCCGCTCTTCAGTAGCACCAGTTCTCTAATCACGAAAAAACAAGATTTGTTCCACAAACAGTTGCAATTGGCTCTGTGAAGCCGCTGCACAGGCACATTATCATTTTCTGATTATTATTTGACAGTTGACAATTTGAGCAATAGCGTGATTCACCCCAAGTAACAAAAGCAAGAATGAGACTTTTCAATTTTCTTCCCTTGGGATAGAAACTAATTAATCCCTGTCTGCAGTCAGATGCGGCTCACATGCCCCGCTGGTCTTGAAGAGGTAGCAAGATTAATATCACAGCAAATGTCTCCCTTTCTTTTCGCAAAATCACAATTATCCCTAGGAATTTCCTCCTCACTCCAGACGTGTATTGAACCAAAGAAGCTTCCCAAGAGAGCGCGGAAGAAGCAGGGTGACCATTCTGCAGCTCTGCCCATGGAGCTGGGAAGCGGGTCCGGCGGCGATGCCGTTCGCCGTGCTGCAGTGAAGCACAGGCACATCAGAGCAGGGATTGCCTTGCTTCCGTCATGCCAGGGCAGACCCTCCTCTCTGCGTCATTTCTTCAGCTCAGCCACTTTCAGAAGCTCAGGAGGGCGCTTGCTCGGGGGGACAGGAGGGATCTGGGATTGCGCTGGCGCAGCCTGTTGTCAAGCCCTCCCGCATTTTCAAGCTTTCCACGTAATGAACCAAAGGACCAGGGTGTTTTTGAGTCAGGGGGCAGGCTTACAAAGATGACAAGACTGGATTGAAAGTCATGAGATTTTCAACTTCGTAAATTTTCAGACTGTTTTTGCATCTTCACTGAGATTTGACCATATAAGGTCTAGATTAATAAAAATGACTAGAACTGTATTTCTTTTTTGAAGAAAGACAAGGTTGTCCCTTGAATAGAGAGCACCTCCACTTGTGGTTTTAGCTTGAACCCAAAATATTACGAGCTTCATGTTTAAAATGAGTAGAATGGCCAACAATTCTGAAATCGCTGAGATTCCTTGCAAAGGGAGACTACTGCAGTCATGGGCACCACACTCATTATTCCGGATTTTTCCTACATAATCAAGGGATTAACATCATTTTCATTTGCAGAAGAGGTCTGTTGTCATCTGGAGGATAACATTAAGATGTTAACATGAATTTTAACATGCTCCTCAGGACTACTTAAAAACCCATGTTCTTAATAAGCCCAATTTATTATTAAACAAACTACAGATATTTTTTTCATTTGCAGCCTCCCAAATTGTCTGCAAACCACATTCTGTCTAAAGCAAAGGGCTGCGAGTTGTACATAATGACATATTCAGCACTGAAATTTTCCCCAGGAATGTCCCCATCTGCTGCTAGATTTCTCTTTCAGACTAATTATTAAACATATCTGAATAGATATAAATAATAGATTTGTTTTAAAGAAGTAGAAGTAAAATTTAATGAGTGTGTGGTGTTTTGGTGTGTTTTTTCCCTAGAAGTGGAAGGAGCCTGAATACATCCTGACTTGCAGGCAGTATTTCCCACTGGCAGTGAAGTGTTGGAGTTCTGAACTTCGCCGGCCCTCTTGCTTTCGCAACTGTTCTTCCTGACACTTTTCCTCCATACGTGCTTGTTTTTGGCAATCGTTTGCTTTTGTTCCCTCTCATTAGTAATCACGCTCTCCCTCAAACCCAGTCCTCAGCTATAAATGCGTTGGTTTTTTATAACTGTTCTCGGACAAAACACAAGACGTAGAGCTGCCCCGAGGCAGGCTGCATCTTCAGAAATGCTCGGTCCGTCCGCCAAGCCGCCCGCCGAGCGGCCCCTTCCCTTGTCACGGGCTCTTCGGAGGGAGCACGGGTCCCTCCTGATGCCACGCAGGAGCCCAAGGGGGTTGCTACGGGACAAGGCATTAGCGGCCCCCTTCCCGTTCCCGCCTCACCTCGCGGCTGCCGGAGCTGCCCTGACCGCCGTCGCTCGGCGGTGGGATCGCGCCGGGCTCGCGCCTGGGCTCCCGGGCACGGTCCGGGCCGCCGGCTCCGCTCGAGCCCACGCCGCCGCGGCCGGCGGGAGTCCGGACCCGCACGGCTTCACTCCTTCGCAAGCGAGCTTCGCGCCTTCGCTGGAAGGGCTCCTCGGGAAAGAGGGCGGCGTGGGGCCGGCGTTCAGAGAGGGTCTCCCGGTGCGGTGCCCTTAAAGTGCGATTTGGGGCGTTAAGTAAACTTCCCTGATTTACATTGCGTAGCCTTAGCCGAGAGCTGAAAACGATACTGACACAGATACGCAGGAAAACTCTAGCTCGGTACTGGCGCAATTCCCACTGTTGTTTTCTGAACGGCTCTAAACTCTCCAGAAATCTTTATTTAGCACAAGGAGGCTGAGATTTCTCTGATACTAAAAAATCCAAGAAGGGCTTTGGGAGAATGAGAAGTAGCTTTTCCGGTCTCGAGCGCGGCAGTCGGAGACGGGCCAGACGCGGGACAGTCCTCCCTCTAGAGAACCTGTGGGCAGAGCTTGCTGGTTTTTTCCTCACACTTAAAAATTGTACTGAAGTTATGAAGCGGAAGAAAATGATAAATGACGGAATAACAACGTTACATTACAGTTCTAGGAAATGGTGTTTTGTGGAGGAAAGAACACGAAAAACCCTGCTGCCTCTGTGATGTACTTATTGATGCACTCCTAGAAACGTGGGCAGTTTTCAGAGAAAGAGCCAGACTCTGAAATCTGTGCTGAGACTAGCGGGAGGTGAAACTTTTGCCTGCAGGGCCAGTCGTTATCTCTCGTATTACACGCCAGTTCTGTGTGCCTCGAGCGAGCGCCTGTACTCAGGAAGGTTTTTGCCCTTATCTAGGGCTTCTAGAGAGTACAGTAACACAAACAAAATGTACCAGTAATATAATTTCTTAGAGGAGGCCTAGCACCACTCCAGCTCATCAGGTTCCTCTTGGAAACCTGGCATGTTACAACACTGCTGAAACGTGTTGTGTTGACCCTATAATTATGCTCCATATTGTTAAATTTTATCTCTTATTACTGGAAGCAAATATATTCCTAATACTGTAAATTGCTGCAGAAGCGTTAATGAAACACTTTGTGACTGTAAAAGCCGGGAGAAATCTGTTACTACAAATCACATTTCAATTTCCTTGTTACCAATTAGACTAAGAGAGTCGAACAGGTCACGTTTGTATGTCGCTTGTCAGAAACGAGCTCGCGCAGTTCGGCTCGCGAGAGCGAGAGTGAGAGCTGCCCCGGCCCCGGCCCCTGCCCCGGCCCCTGCCCCGGCCCCGGCCCCGGCCCCGGCCCCTGCCCCGGCCCCGGCCCCGGCCCCGGCCCCTGCCCCGGCCCCGGCCCCTGCCCCGGCCCCGGCCCCTGCCCCGGCCCCTGCCCCTGCCCCTGCCCCTGCCCCGGCCCCGGCCCCTGCCCCTGCCCCTGCCCCGGCCCCGGCCCCGGCCCCGGCCCCTGCCCCTGCCCCTGCCCCTGCCCCGGCCCCTGCCCCGGCCCCGGCCCCGGCCCCGGCCCCTGCCCCGGCCCCTGCCCCGGCCCCGGCCCCTGCCCCGGCCCCTGCCCCGGCCCCGGCCCCTGCCCCGGCCCCGGCCCCTGCCCCGGCCCCTGCCCCGGCCCCGGCCCCGGCCCCCGGCCCCCGGCCCCGGCCCCTGCCCCGGCCCCGGCCCCGGCCCCGGCCCCGGCCCCGGCCCCTGCCCCTGCCCCGGCCCCGGCCCCTGCCCCGGCCCCTGCCCCGGCCCCGGCCCCGGCCCCGGCCCCGGCCCCTGCCCCTGCCCCTGCCCCTGCCCCGGCCCCGGCCCCGGCCCCGGCCCCGGCCCCTGCCCCTGCCCCTGCCCCGGCCCCGGCCCCGGCCCCGGCCCCGGCCCCGGCCCCTGCCCCTGCCCCGGCCCCGGCCCCGGCCCCGGCCCCTGCCCCTGCCCCGGCCCCGGCCCCTGCCCCGGCCCCTGCCCCTGCCCCGGCCCCGGCCCCGGCCCCTGCCCCTGCCCCTGCCCCGGCCCCGGCCCCTGCCCCGGCCCCGGCCCCGGCCCCTGCCCCTGCCCCTGCCCCGGCCCCTGCCCCTGCCCCTGCCCCTGCCCCGGCCCCTGCCCCTGCCCCTGCCCCGGCCCCGGCCCCGGCCCCTGCCCCGGCCCCGGCCCCGGCCCCGGCCCCGGCGCGCGGTGCTCAGCGCTGCCGCGCGGGAGGTCCCCTGATCTCCGATTCCCGTCCCGCGTGCTGCCTGCCGCACGGTGGTTTTAGCCCTCTACGGAGATCTTGTTTCTCACAGTGTTGAAGATAAGCATAAATCCTGTCGGCACCTACCCTCTTTACCCCCTAACGACTTGCTGAAAAAGAAAACTGAAAGCCACAAATGGCAAGAAGATTGAAAGATCTCTGTAAATGAGATTTGACTCCTTCTGCCATCATTCTGGGGGAGAATGCATTGAACTCCGAGTTTGCTGCAGGTAAAGCTTTCAGATGCAATCTGGAAACACTTAAAAGCTGTACAGTTCTGACAGAAACTGCAGGTCCAGTAGTTGTGCTGAAAGAAAGTGCTTTTGGTCTGTGGTTTTGGGGGTTGTTTGGGTTCTTTTTTATATATTTCTGATAGGAGGTGAGGGGTAACCACATGACAAAATGAACTGTGATCCTTTAGCAGGAAAGTCTTGGCGTGCGTCTGATCCTCTCCCATTTGGTCACAGGGGAGTTAAAAGCTTTGTCTTCTCGAGCGCATGAATATTTCATTCCTCCTCACATCTGTTTTCCCCAATTTATTCCGAATGATAATGGAATTAACATAAATAATGGCAAGCAAAAATCTCACTTAAAATGCCTTCAGACACTCTTTCCAAAAGATTCAGCTCTGTCTCTTTCAATTAGCTTTTCAGTTTTCTCCAAGTTAATTGCAAAGTTGTCACTGACAGTCGGCTGTAAAAACGGAGGCTAGGGAAGAACGAGGCAGACGCCAAAGGGTGTAAATTAGTCAGGATGTTACGTGTATCCAGAGGGGACTCAGAGCAGAGCCGGAGAAAACTTGGAGTAGAGTCAGACCTTGCCGAATTATCTCGATTTGAGATAACAGCGGGCAGGGGAGGAGAGCTGAGGAGCTCGCCCGGGAGAGCCCGCGGGCAGCCGCAGGGCCGCGCGCGCCGGGAGGACGGGGGCACGCTGGGGACGGGGCAGCCGTCCCGCTACTGCGGAGTCGCAAGATTCCCTCCGTGTTTCCACAGCCGGGGATGGGAAGGCGCCGACCCCCCATCTTTTACGGGTCGCCTGATTAAGCAACGATAGGGCAGTGTTCCCCATTATAGCATAAACTAATGCATTATGTCTTTGTTATGCTAATGTCCTAGCACTGCACAATTTCAATAGCACTTCCAGAAAAATTAAGTATGTTCATTGACACAGTGAAATGTTTTCACCCTCCATGTAACCTTCACAGTTTCTATACAAAATCTATCAGTCAGTAAACTATTCATCTGCGAATGCTTACCAATTATTATGCTAATATATTACAATACATTACAGTGAATTCTTTTTAAATGCCAGGAAATGCAGCTGTCTGGCAACCTACCTTGCCTGTATTATGGAGCTATCAATAAGCAGTATAGCATTTGCAACTGGATTTTGACTGCTTTGTCAGAACTATGCAAAAAATTTTTTTATCATTTAATATTATGAAGAAATTCAGGAACTAAAGCGGTGTAATATATTCTCCATGCAGTGAACTCAAGAGTGGCACCTAAACGCAAAGCAAATAGCTGTTGCATGGCTTTGCACTGAGCCAACTTGTGCGTGAACGTGATGGCATGCAGTACAGAAAGGGTACTGTATGTCCCTACGGCCCAGTATATGTAAATGCATGTTATCATACGTAGCTGCTCACTAAATTATATCCTTTTTCTGGAACTAAGTGATACCAAAACTTTCACTAGCATATATAGGCTGCAAACAGAGATACTAGGCTATATGCAGAGTACAGAATATTAATAGTTCACACTGAGATGATTCCTTTCATAGATTTCAGGTACTGCTTCCAGATACCAAAAGGCACTATCTTTTTTGTTGCCTGATAGAGGAAGTATTCAATATTAGTATGAATTTGGCTGTATTCGTAAGTCACTGAAGAATGATATGATAAAAATCCTTATTTATTATCTAGAATTAATATTTTATACTGAAAAGAAGAAATTATTTAGTCTGAGTACTCTGAATTTCATTGCATTTTTACCATACTAACTGTGCTGGGATTTGCTCTGTGCAAAATACGTGCAAGCATTTAGGTTTGCTTTCCAGGTTCTGTGTTTTGCATGCCATTGCCTAAGTGCACGTAAGATGCACGTAGCGGCAAATTACAGAGCGTTTATATACTCTTATGTACGCTTACATAAATGTATATAGCTGGTATTTTTAAACATTCACAGTTGCATAATACATCAATGAACTGATTTATTCCTCTGAGCATGAGACAGAATATTGGAAAGAAGCTGTGCATGTATCAGCAGTGCAGAAAACTCCCCAGCACCTTTCAGGCTAAGGTGCGCTCTTTCAGCATGGCAGTTGTTAGAGATTTTTTAAATAGAAAAATAGATGCAGCTAGAGGTATCTGTCAAGACTTGCCTGGTTCCTGTATTTGTCTTTTCTCAGAAGCTAATATCCATGAATTTGGTTAGCAGAGTCATAATGTTATAATTATTTCATTTAATACTCTAATTATCCCTTGTGATTAATCCTGACCATAACAAAAATGTCTGTGGGTCCGGAAGGCATGTTCCAAGAGATTTTGCATTATGAATGTTAATCTGAGTTAACGAGTACAATAGCTAGAGGAAAAGAAGCCGAGGAGCGTGAGGACTCCTAACTTCTCCTGAACAGGAGCTGGGTCTTTTTCTGCCTATTCCTGTTAGTAACTGGGCCAGTGAGCGAAAGTCTTTACTGGGATCAATTCTTTGACTTCACTATAGCGTTGGAAAATCCAGGCTGGTACCTGGGAGGGTTCGCAGCAGGCTGCAGTGGCGACGGGTTGGAGCAGGAGGTCCTGCACCGCTGGTCCCACGCGTTCGTGCCGTCAGCGACCACGTGCGCTGCCGGGAGCCCCTGGCCTGCCCCACGGTGATCTGAGACGGAGGTGGGGCCGCCCCTGCGGACGGCGAGGCACGCGCCGAGAGCGCTCGGGTCTCGTGGCGTTGCCCCGTCTCCCGTGCTTTCAGCTGCTAAGTCACGTTCAAAGAAGCTAAAGCTCCCCTAAATTCCTCAGTGCTCGTGTAGGCAGTCGCAGCAGAGCCAACGCACACGCTGGGAGCGGGACCACGGGAGTCTTCCCGTGTATCTGGTTTTGAGGTCAAAGCTTTCCGGCACAAGGACCTGGTTAACATGCTTTGCAGCTCTCAGACGTGTGTTAGCTTTGTCGTACACACAAATATCTATTTACACACCTTTACGCCGTAGCTGAGCCAAGCAGAAAAACCGCTGTCTAGGTCAACGGCGGGACTTCACCCGCGCCGACGGGTGGAGTTTGTGCCGTCGCGGCGGCGGCGGCGCTGGCCAGCCCCGCGCTCCTCCTCCCCGTCGCGCCCGCCGCCAGCGCCCGGCCGTCTGCGCCTCTGCGCGGCCAGAGGAAACGCACGGACAAAAGCAGCTGCCCCGCGCGCCGGCAGCTGGGGCTCTTGCAAAAAAGGTTTCTCTCCTACATGACTGGTCTTTTAACTGCATTTAGTCAAAAAGCTGCAGTGATACGTGCACTGCACGGGCTGAGACAGCGGCTGTGCGCAGATCTCGGCTCGCGGTGCGCCAGGGAGAGAGCAGGGAGGTTTCCGGCCTCGGCGCCCGGAGCCGGCGCTGCCCGCCGCAGCCCGCTCCTCCACCCCGCACGGCCAAAGCAATCACGTCGTCACTTTTACTCAACGCCCAGAAACTACGAGGCTGCACAAACTAGCCCTCAAACCGAGGCACGAGGGCCGGCCGCCGGCTTCCCCGGCCGTCCGTGGAGGTAGCTGCCGGCCCCGTTGCTAGCGGCCCCACGGAAGCTGCCTGCGGGCGACGGGCGACCTCCCTGCCCTGGCACCCGTGGAGGGGTGCAGGAGAAGCGCAGGCGTGCCGAGGGGCTCCCGGGCTCGCTCTCCTGGTGCCCGCGGCCTGGGCACGGCGCCCGGCACGGGCTGGGGGCCCGGGGCCCGGCCGCACGGGACCCCAAGGAGCTCCGGCCGTCGGCAGCTGCAGCCCCAGGACGCAGAGGGCGGCGGGCGGCGTAGGGGCCTTGTCGCCTTGTCCGTAGGGGCGAGCGGGCGATTCCTCTTCGCTTCCCATTTACGTTCGCCTGTTCCCGAGGTGGCCGAGCAAGGACTCCAGCCGCGCAACTGTGCTGTGGCCTTCAGCCGTCGGAGAGACGATGTGAACGCCACTGTAACGCTCACACCCCGCAGAACACTTCTTCAGTGTCGTCCTGGCTATCCTCGGGGCTGCAGAAGTGCTGTACGAGCCCGGACTGGCAGGGCGAGCAGGGGCAGCTGCTGCGTTTCGGGGCAGGCTTAGGGATGTGCTGTGCGCTGCCACGGAGGGAAATCCTGTTGGGCGTTCTTCAGGTGTTGCTGCTTTAAGCTTCCCACAAGGTACAAACCTCATCCTCTGTAAGCAGAAACATCTTCGAAATTGCCTATGAAAAGCTGGTTGCTTGTTTGATCCTGAGGAGCTGCGGAGGGGAACGCGTGCAGAAGGTGCAAGGATGCACGCACCATCCCCAGGGCACCGCGCTCCTCCGCCGCCCGCGCTCCTCCTGCAGGTAACCTCCTCGCAGAGAGCTGCGAGCCAAGGAATCACCGCTGCAGCCGCAGCGCGGGGAACCCTCCCGTGACGCCCGCTGCCCCGGGCCGGCGGGCAGAAGCCCCGGGCAGGCGGCCAGGGCTCGAGCCCGGGGCAGCGGCGCGCCCAGCCCGTCCCCGCTGCCTGCTCCTGCCCTCCCTCGACGGAGAAGCGCGTTCGACCTCGCTTGCGGAGCGGCGACCCTCGGTGAAGCCCTGCCGGGTCCCCTTTGGCTCCGTTCGCGGCGGCCGGTTCCTCTCTCCCAGCGCGGCAGCCCGGGGCTCGCCAGCGGCAGCCGCGCAGCCGTGTCCTCCCGGGGCAGCCCGCAGCAAACAGCGACGGGGGCAGCAGCCAACTACTGCGAAAATGCGGTGTTGGCGAGAGCCCGTCCCTGTCCCGGCTACCGACACCTGCCAACGATCCGCATCTTCCTCTAAAGATTTTCTTAAAAAAGAATTAACGGTGATATTGAACAGCATGAAAACAGTCCGATTAATACGATGTCTCCCTCAAACATTTCTGGAACGGGTGAAGTGTTACTTCTACTGCAGCTTACTTTTCTGTCACAAAGTGAAAATCAAAGCACAGAGCAACAGAAAATGCAGAAATACTTACTACGTGGAATAATGAGGCTATAAAACCAAACTATAAAGTTAAATAATTTACCATAAATATCTAAAACTCTCAAATTATTCTCTACATTAACCGCCTATGTTTAAAATGATCTTTGCATTCACCATGTCACAGATGGCAACATCAGACAAGAGAGTCCTTGACAAAATCTCGCAGTAATTATTCTTTCCACAGCTGCAGTTATTTTAATGCCTTTTCAGTTAAGCTGAAAGAGACGCACACATTTTATAAATAAGGGCTTTTAACTGGTTTGACAATGAAGCATTTGAAAACGTACAGTGCAAAAAAGAAAAAAAAAAACGCAAAACTTTCACTGCGTCCTGAAACCTGGGAGAGCAACTGTGCAGGAAGACTACCGGTCTTTCTAAAGCAATATTTTAGCAAAATTTTAGCAACTACGGCTAAAATTGCGCTGGTTGTAGTGGCATGAGATAGTTATTAGTAGCAACTTTGTGAGTTGCTGAGGCACAATCTAATAATTACTTTCATTTTGGCTAGCTGCTAGGAGGTCTGCGTTGAGAAGCTGCCTGTCCAGAACAGGCAGGGACCTCCGAGACCGACTCCCAGGGGCCAAGGAGGGCCCCGAGGAGGTCGAGCTGAGAAACTGGCCAAGTGTTTGGCTGCAGTCAGAGTCTGGTTGTTTGCTTTTTATTGCTTTAAGTCAACGTGGCAAGTCCTTCTGCTTAAGGAAGGCAGTGAAATGTCCCTCCCTGTCCCTTGGGCGCCTGCAGTCTAGCCAAGGGGCAGTAGTTCAGCTGTGCGCTGCGTTTGCAAAGCTTGTGCACGCCCGCTCTGAAGTTGCCGAGTTTGCACCCCATTCCCTTTGCCATTCACGCGCAGTTTACCTAGTAGGAGTATTCTCAAGGTGCCCTGATGAAACAAATAAAAGTAAAAAAGAAGACCAGAAACACGTGGAAAGAATCAAGGGCAAAGTGGCCCGACAGAGGTTGCACCCATGGAGATAAATTTGGGGCCTCCTCAAACTCATTTTCCCAGCCTAGTGACTAACGCGTCCTTCCCCAGCACTCAGTTACACTGTCTTCTCCAGCACCTTTCCCATTTCTTATCAGGCAGAGAAAAATACTCTTGTTCATATCCTCGTCCTCCTGGCGTAGCCCTGTGCGGTAACACCATTAACAACAAAGGGACTGAGAGTACGGAATTTGCAGCTATTTCCCAAATCATTACTTGATAGCCAGATTATAAAGACCTTACCTAAAACATTATTTCTGCCTTGATGTCCCTGATGTGCTGCCCTTTGAGAATTTCTCTGTTGCAAAAATGAGGCATGAGAAAAATGCCTTGATATACTGAAAGCCCCTTACATATTTAGGCACCTAAATAGGAGCAGACTCATCTTCCAGTGATCCTAGTACTGTAATTTCATGTGCTTAGAGGAGTTAGTGAGTTTGGGATACAGCTGAAAATACAGCTATGGGCTCCAAGAAAGCTATGAAAACCTAAGCTGAAGCACCAAAATTTAGGTTCCTGTCGGAGTTTGTCAAAGTACTTGAGTGCGTGCTAGCACAACTCTGTATGACCTTCACTTGTGCATCTAAATCTCTTGAAAGCCTTCAGAAACATCTCTCCCCTAAATCTGTGTTTCAGGTATCTGAATAAGTGGCCATATTTTTTTAGAGCTCAGAACACTCACCAACTCTTGTGAAAAACAAAACAAAAAAAAAAGCTGAATTTTCTTTAAGTGACGTTCATGCTCTCACATCAAGTTGCAGCTGCTTTTCCCTCCCTTCCTTTAAGCTGTCTGTAAGTTTAAAAGAAATAGAAATTCTACCAAATTGGAGATAAAATGAAATGATGGTAGTTGCACTGGGAGGGAATTTTCCCACTTAAGTCAAATAAAGAAAAATAAAAGAATGGAAGATCAGCAGGAGCCTTTTCAAGGAGTAATCCTAGCAAGCTTTGACACACAAAGACGACACGACGGTCTCCAGCGCGCGCAGCCCGGGGAAGGCTGATTAATGGAGGTTACTGTCGGGGAGGCCTGGCTTTTATGCTCAACACCGAGAGACACCAACCCTCAAAGTATTCACCGTTGCACAAGAACAGATTGTGTGCAGTTAGCCTTAGAAAACAAATGTGCTTGCTCTTGTAGAAGATGATAGAGCATCCATCACTTGCTGGCATTAAATAATACAGAATACTAGCGTATGTAATTAGCAATACGAGAAATCTAAACATTATTTTAAAGGGGTTGAGATGAAGAAAAAAGGAGTGGCTGTTTGTACTTCTTTTTCACTTTGAAGCTTTTTTCTCTCCTAACCAAAGTGTCGTTTTCCTGCGAGCTTGCTCTGGTCCCCCTCGCCCGGGGCCGGCAGCTCGGGCTGCAAGGGTACATTTCCCTCTTGCGTCCCCGCAGCCTCGCGCCGTTGCGCTGAAGGGACGCTGCTGCTTCCATCAGTACTCCCAGGACAGGAGCAGTTCCCCTGCCAAAATCTCTGCTGATCCTCTTATTAGATTTAGACTGCAAATGAAATACTACTGTAGAGCTGAAATGGGGAAAACAGGATTTTTATGAGACACAGTATGCACTCTGTTAATGGGCTGCTCATAAACCATGGCTTGCCTCAAATCCTCTGCAAAATCCAACTAGCTGCCACATCGCAGATCTGTCAGTACTTATTTTATCTGCCTACAAAAGGAAACAGGAGCATCAATTCTCTCTAGGAGAAATGACACCGCAGCTGTAAATCCATTTGGTTTGCTCTGTAGTTCGGTAGCACTGAGCTGCTGCAGCAGATCGACCCCAGCAGCACTGGGGTATTGGCGGCTGAGAGCAGAGGGGCAGATCTGCTGTGGGAAACTGTCTGTCCCCATCTCTCCTCCGTCATTCCAGTGCAGCGTCACCACCTTTGAGACCTTACCAGGCCGGTGGACGAGCGCTCCTGGTGCAACATGCATCTTACAAAGCCATGAGACCTTGAGTCTCTGGAAAAGACTTTGTACTTGGGGTGAGAGGGAACAGGTAGTTACACACCACTCCAAGTCAAGGGAACACTTTCCTTGTCATTCAGTAGCATTTCCCACCATCTG
Source organism: Rhea pennata (assembly GCF_028389875.1). Classification (NCBI taxonomy): domain Eukaryota; kingdom Metazoa; phylum Chordata; class Aves; order Rheiformes; family Rheidae; genus Rhea; species Rhea pennata. The sequence continues at coordinate 8,540,540 of NC_084685.1, forward strand.
CAAAACGGGAATGCCGTTTTCTTTAAGTATTTGGCCTAAGACTATCTGTGGGCTCTATGGCAGAGCTGGGACTTGAACCTGAGGCGCCTGGATCCCAATCTCATATCCTTCCCCTTTTTTGCATTGTACTGCAGTATCAGCTACACAATTAAGAGCTATATTTAAGCACTGAAAAAACAAACACATTTCATTTTTGAAACAGTAAAGCATGCCTCATGGGGTCCCCATATTCCTTACTTTTGAATCTCAGGCTGATAATTAAAAACAGGAAAAATTCACTTATACAAATTAACATCACGTCATGCTGTGGAGCTAGCACAAAGCTACTGTCACTTTCTGTTTCAAACATGCTTGAATTAGAGGGGCCTGGGCTTTTTTAAGAGAGACAGCGAGAAGTCACTCAGCTGGATGGCAAGCAGCTGGCTTCACACGGATGTCCTGAGGGCTCCTTCTAACGCAGGCTGCCCGCGAAAGGCTGGCACAGGACAGGATGATGATACAGGGACGTCACTGTTTCCCAGTCCATTATTACCAACTGCAGAAGCGATCAGGGCAGCACGCTGTTCAGATGCCCAGAGGGGAGGCGGCAGTGCAGGGTGTCCAAGGTGCCCATGCAAGGTGCCACACCATACTTTGGCCTTGGATGAAGCCCCTTCACACCACAGCTTCTGGTACAAAGACGCTGCAAAGCTGGTGGACATCTCCCACCAGGGAATGGCCTCCTGCTCTTTCCCATTGCAGCGATCAAGCCAGAGTTGCTGTTGTGGGCTGCTGCCTCTGCAGAGCATCCTTGACCCTAGTGAAGCCCAGGGAGACTCCTGGCCCTGGAGGGCTCTGGCCTCCGGAGAGCGTATCGGGGCCACGGAGCAGCGTGCGTCCCACTGCGCCTCGGGTCTCCTCCACCCAACAGCTGAAGGTGCTGCCTCCCAAGCCCTGGGAGAAACCACAGTCACCATCTCGCCAGACGGCCTCCCACCGGTGCCCGGTGCAGGCCAGTCCCCTCCCCGCAGCAGAGCGCAGCCGCCCCGACGGCAGAGCCAGCTGCAGCGCAGCCGAACACGCAGGCACCGGCTGCGGCAGGACGCGCTTGGCACTGACTGACGCGCAGAGTCCCTGATCGTATGGATCTGACTAGGGAGTCAAACGATCAGGAGCTTATTATAGTCTTCTTTTCAATTAAGTGTCTCAAATAGGGATTTAATTGGGATGTAATAGCACACACTACTGTATGTTAGTTAAATACCAAGGGATTATTAAGAGTGTATTTTTAAGGCTTTACAGTCCCATATTGAGTAAATAGTCATTAAATTTCAATAAATAACTTTAAAAATCTACATTAAATAAGCAGTTAAGCATATTTAGGGTTTTCAGAATGATTCAAGTCAGAGTCCTGGGTTGTAATCTCAGCATTTCACTGGTTTAACAGGGCTGTGCCTGCTCGCACACTGCCTGTGCCTCGCAGACCCTGTGTTAAGTCTCAGCCTTTTACATGCCCACATCAGCCTTTAAACCCCTCACCACTGCAATATCCCAGAGAAGCAAGGAGCTCTCTTAGCCTCATTTTATGGGTAAGAAATTAAGGCACAGAAGATTGAAGTCATTTGTTCAACGCCATACAGGGGGTCTGTTACAGAGCGGAACAGGAGCTTTGAAAGCCTGTAAAGGCAATGCAAGTCTAACAAATTGCTATAATATTATTAAACAACACAATTAGTCATATGCTGTTTTAGTCAATGACACTAGTAATGGATATACAAAGGTCTCATGATTCTCCAAAACTAGTGACTGCTACAGCGCACTTGCTGCTCGTGTCCAGAGAGCGCAAGAACGGAGTCAAGGGCTCTCGGAAGGACAGTAACTCTGTGGACCACCATCGAGCTCTGATTCTCCTGACAGGCAGCTCTCACTTGCGCCTTACCGGGAGGGTCTTTTTAAGATAGCATGTTAGAAACAACAGGTGTAATCATCGAGGTAACCATGGCAATGAATAATTTAGGAATCATTTAACCTTCATATTAAGGTTGAACTGAGCTTCCTGCTGCTTTCTGCAACGATGGTGTTATTACAGTGAATTATCCATGTATCCTAAGGAGTAATTGGGTGAATTGCTGCTACTCCAAAACCTGCATCTTTGGTGCAGACTGAATGTTTCAGTGCTTGGAGGAGAAAAGAGTGCGAGCACACATCTGCGCATGGGTAGTGGACAGAGGTGGTTGTAGCAGTGTGAACAGGGATCCTTTGCTAAAAAGCTGGGCTGGAAAAGCCACCGTATGTTTTGTGGTCAAGGTGGTTTAAGCAACAAGGTGCTGACAGTACTCAGCTGGGCGTGAAGATTAGATAGTCTCTAAAATCATGCTCATGCTCCCACTTTCTTATTGGAGCTGCCTATAGCTTTCGTATTCCCTCTCTCCTCCTGTAAAGAAGTATCTAAGGGAGCTTTGTAGGGCACCACGTTAACATATACTTTTCTACGACATGCGTAATTATTTCTGGGAGATTGCCACCATGTGTGATTCACGCAAGCACTGTAATAGAAATTCCGTTTGTGGCAACACACAAAATGTGATATTTTGGGGTGGGGAGCTCGCTCTGCCCGGCTCTCCCGTCACGGCTGACATGGAAGCACTTGCGCCATTCTGAACAGAAAGAGGAGCAGAAGGTGTTCAGAAACAAGGCATTGCCATTACTCTGCCTTGTTGAACACACAACGCTAGTAAAGAAAACAAGAAGTCAGTAATGTTCAACCCCCAGATTAATAAGACCTACTGAAGAACACAAATCACCAGTGCTCTCCATTAAAGGCAGTTAGCACCAGTCGCAGCAATCCAGAGAGGCTGTACACAGACCACTAACCGTTACCCTTGTGAAATCTGTTATCGTCAGGGTCTAGTTTTTGTCAGCTGACATGAGAGGTGGTTAACCCTTTAACATGCTGTCTACTTAGAAATGATCATCGTTATTATAAATCAACTGTGATAGCTTGAACTAATCATAAAGAGGTATATATGAAAAAACAAATCAAAGTAGCATGGCCACAAAGGAAAAATCATTAGTTCCCTAGTGGGTTTACAAGTAATTTGCTACCAACAGAAATGCAAAAACACATTTTGTTAGGTAATGATCATAAATAATCCCTGGGCAAGAATTCTTTCCAGGACTCACAAGTCCACTCCCTTGATGACAAGTTTTATTACCCTGGTTTCTCTGTGTTTTCTTTCAAAATGCAGCTGTCATAACAATTTACGAATTACAGTCCTGTTGGCATAAACTTTCATAATTCATATGGAAATAGGTTTTCCCACCAACACTCACCAAGCACAAAAAGCCATGTAGCCACATAGCGTGACCTTAATAATGCAGTCAAAAAACATATATCAGGCTCATGGGCCAGTACTAAATATAGCTGGTCACATGGCTGGGGGGAAAATCCCACGGGAACTTAGTGGAACGGCAGGGAGGTGTATTTTGTACTGCGGCATACTTTGAAAAGCTGTGCTCTCGCCCACAGTGATGGCACCTTTCAGGACCTTTAGGATGCGAGGGAACGTGCCGAACGTTTTATTTCCAAGTGCTGGCACTAATCAAAAATCCCAACCAGCTGCTAAGGAAGCCTGTGAACACAACTTATTCTTAAAATAGGAGAAAGAACAGCTTGTCCAGGACTTAAGCTATATTAATTTCTTCCCTCCACTTTTGGGGCGTGAGGTCGAGGAGTGGAGCTCACATCCAAATGTTGAATGAAGATGGCCTCAAGGGAGCTACACTGAAAGGGAATTGGGGCTATTATTTAAGCAAGACTAAATGACAAGTCGCATCTGCCAAGGTTAAAGCTGAACAAGTGTCATGTGGTCTTCTTGGGGTTCTTCTCTGTGGTTCAGCTGTCAAAGAGGGCGGGAAGTGTCAGACTCTTGGAGTAAGAGAGAGAGGGGAAAAGGGAAATTTAATTAGGTTAGAATTGCCTCCAAAAAGTGCTAAAATTAAATGTGAATTCATAATGTAAAGATAATGATATGCAAATCAGGCTGGGTTTCAGGTTTTAGTACGCCATTGCTCTTCTTCTAATTGGAAGAAATGGATCCAGCTACTGAAATTGCCATACTTAACATATAAAATCACGCTGCAGAAAGGAAAATATTTCGTGTTCCTCCTCAAACCTCAAATAACTACCACTGCATTAATATATAAGAAAATGAAGTAAATAGGGATATAACAAATTTTTTACTGATCATTTTATAAACAGATGTGCACATGTGCAGAACCATTCTGCCTACTGGAATGTCACTGGGATTGAAAGTATCTGCTAAAAGAACACAGAGTTTTTACATTTAACATTTTATTGATAACTTTAATCTTAAATTAAGTTGAGAGCTGTGTAAAGACAAGCTCTGCATCTTAAAAAACATTATCAGCTTCATCTAAGATCATGAAACACACTTTCTGAGTAACCCATTCCCCATGATGCGGATGAATGAGAAAAGAAACTAAAGATCCTATTTCTGTTCAAATATTATGAGCTAAATCGAGATTCCGCCCTGAAGCTAAATGTCCATTTTGAATTTCTTCCAAGTAAAGATGACAAAAACTGATCTAGCAGAAATAAAAATTTGTAAGAAGAAAAGTGTATAAAATGAGGAAGAAAGTGGTTTTCTTTCCCTATAAAAGAACAACGGATCTTTAAGAATTTATAGAGTCGAAATTCAAACCAAAAACCTCCTTTTGAAAGGTCCCTGTTACTGCTTAAAACTGCAGTAGCATTACAGCCAAGAAGAACTGACCAGTGATTGCATCCAGAAGCAGACGGTGAAGCCGTTTGGGCCGAGCGCGGAGGAGGCTGCAGGTCCTCTGGCCCTGAGCTCCAGGAGCAGGGGGGCGGGGGGGGGAGGAGATTTCCCCTCCCCAGGATGCAGACTGCCAAAGATGCCTTGCATTTGAGCTGTCTTGTGCAGCCTTTAAAGTCTTGCAGGAAAACAGTCTAGCTGCTGCTGAAACGGGTGGGAAACAAGGTGCTGGCCTTGGCCCGTTCTGCAGCTTGGGAAACGCCAGTTTGCTCTTCTGCCTCTCTAGCTTTCCAGTCTCCATTTAAGTTCTCAGCGTCCAATGCGATGGTTCAAATGATGAAAATATTGTCTGTGTGCCAGAGAGTTAAAATTGAAAGTAATTAATGCAAAATCTTCTCCTGCAACAGAAAGTAGTGAACATGTGGGGATAGCATAAAAATCAGTGTTTCTGCCATTGTAAGCCCACAAAACAAATTAGATTTTGAATGAAGCACATGGCACAGTGACCCACGTACAAAGCTTAGCTTGACCTCCGAATGTAATGACATTTTCTCCCCAATTCAGCTTATAATTAGACAAGCAGAATTTTGAATATTCAAATTAGAGAAGAATTCATTGATTGTTTATTTAAAAATTTTAATACCAGCAAGATGCTATGACATTTATCTCTTAATACAGACAGGCAATTTCCTAAAATTCCCCGACCCGCTTTCATGGGCACGGTTCTCTCCTCGGCGCGGACTGGTCAGGCTCCTGGACGCAAACACCCCCAGCGGGAAGCGATTTTGAACCCAGGCTCCTCTTCCTCATCTGAACTCTCTAGGAGCCCCAGTCTTAGAAATTTTCCTTCCTTTTGCTTTCTGCCATGGTTAAGCCTCTAGATGAAGCCTCTCCTAATTCACAGAGGACAGCGCAATGATCTCTTATTTACGGAAGTCCTTGAACTGGCCAAGACCAACATGCTGCTTAAGTGCTGGGAAATTAGGTCCTCCTCCTGCGGGGCGAGTCGGCCTGTCCTGGGCGCAGGGCGCAGCGGAGAACGGGCTGTGTGCGAGCGCAGGGACCACGAATTAGACAAAGAGCAATTTAACTGGCTATAATGCAAAGCAGAGGCAGGGAGCAGGGCAGGAGTGACCTGAGGCATGATTTGCGGCGAATGTCTTTTTCTCTCGTAAATAGGAGCGACGCTCTGGAATGATTATCCACCCAGATTTATCTCTGCAGCTCCCTGTGTATCCTTCTGTGCTTAAAAATGTCTCACTGCCCTTTGTATTATTGCATTGCCCTTTACATTCATACCGCATAAACCTCTCAAGTACCGTAAAACTTACAAGGTGTAATATAACATCATGATTTCCTTTTATACACCATAAACAAGCCTCGCTGAAGACGGAAGGAAAAGGGAGACTTTATTTAGCCTGACAATGATATGCTGTGATTCAGGATGAAAATATATATACAAGTACACACACATACACTCTCGCACACTTAAAATCACAAGCTGGATTGATTATCTGGCACTGATGGATCACTTCAATGTATTAGGTAGATAAGGAAATTGATTATTCAATAAATCATTGCCTGCACTAAGAATCCAGTATTAAAAAAGAAAGAGAAAATATGATAAATCTATCTTGCGCAGGCAAAGAAAAGCTTACACTTTTAAGGTTAATCATTATGTGCCTTTTGCTACGTCCAATGAAAGAAAAACACCTTGGATTTCTGCGGTATTAGATTACCAATTTGCCTTCCCAAAGCGCCCCAGGAAGCGGCCCGTACTGCCGCCGGCAGCCGTCAGGCGCAGGGCCAGAGAGCAGTGCGCCGGGAAGGGGCAGGATACGGAGAGCAGCCCGGAGCCCCGGCGCTTCCTCCGCCGAGCGACCGGCCTCGAGCGACCAGCGCGGTCCGGGGGCAGGAGGAGCGGAGGAAGCAAGAACACGCGCAAAAAAGGAGAATAAAGGAAAACTAAAACGAAAAATGGAATACACAGGTCTCAGAAAAAACACGCACCACACTGTCATCCCGGGGAGCCACCCAGTAATTTTTCTCAGCCTGTGCTTGGCAGGTTTGTCTCATGTTTCTTTTGTGCCCTAGGTCTGTAGGTCAATAGTGAGCTGACTTCTGCTTCCCAAAGGAAAGAAATAGGAGATAGGTGAGGTGACAGAATTTGTAAAAAGTCAAGCAAAGAACGTATGCATTGAAAAGCTTTACAGCAGGATTGGTAAATACCAGCAAAAGCTAAGGTAACCGACGCATTTTAGGAAGGAAATGCCCAACAACTGGGTGCCTTCTCCGGGGAAAAGCATCAGAAATGGTCTGCGATAAACCTCCTGGAACCAGAGTCCAGCGAAGGAACGCACGTATTTCTGCCACTCAGGAGCATGTTACAGATCTTAGGTGTTTCTGCAGCTCTCCGGGTCCCAGCGCGGTGCCTCAGGGCCCAGGGCAGCGACGAGAGCGACAGCTCCCAGGCACGTGTGGGCAGCGACGGAAACGGCCGGGAGATCTTGTTTGCCTGGTGTCCTACAGCAGGGTCTGACACTGCCCCAGAAGGCTCCTCCGTGAATTCTCTGGGAAACTGGATTCTTGACGAAGAAATTCTGCTAGTTACACTGTGAAGTAGAAGGCAAAGAAGGCGAGGAGACACTAGCTGATGCTGTGCCCTGCTCTGCCTCTTCCATTCTCCAACACAGAGGATCAAGAACCTTTTGCTACCAGAGCTGTGGTTAGATTGTCAGCCTTAAAAAAGAAGTCCTGTTACATTGTCATAACCCTTTTAATTTGTATAAAAATGTGAATGGGTTTAGAAACCATTAGGAAATGGTTTTGATCTGCTCCAATTTTTACTAGAAAATATACCAGCCATCTTTACACAGAATATATAGGATGAATAATTCATCTAAGGTGAGATATGAATCAAAGATCTTCAGACCTAACAGTGCCTGATTTATTTAAACTTTATTTATAAAGGCGATGAAAACAGCTATCTTTTTTTCAGACTCTGATCACTGCAGAGATGCACACACATTATTCTTTATTGACAGCTTAAAACCATCTTTTCAACACGTTTGCAGCGTGCAGTCCTGAGGCACTGCTCAGGCAGGCAAAGCTCATTTGTACCTGGAATGCAAAAATGTATCTGCAGATGCTTGCAGGTGTAATGTGCAGCTCTGAAAGCAAAGGCTGGTCCTTCCTTCTTGGGAAAATTAATTCTCAAATCCTATGCTAAGCATGTGCTGTAAGCATTTACCCCATTCATAACAAAATCAGCCTGGTTTTTAATGTACAACTTCTGCTGCAGCCAGTGGAAAAATTACGTAAGCCTGTGTACCCAAACAGCTGCTGTATCTAGCAGAGAAGCTCCTATTTTACAAGCAGGGGGTGGATTTTAAAATTACTGCTGAGACTTGCTTCTGTGTGCTTTGAATCCACCACAAAACTACCCAACAAGTCTAACACTTCAGTCCCATTAGACAGTCATAACTCAGCTAAATTTGTGGGCTATACCAGATTTTATTTACTGTTTCATCCTGAGAGATAAGTAAGAGATGACAGCGTCTATTCATTAAACCGGGGGAAAAGCCGCCCACAGCTCGCTCGGGTTCCCTCGCCGTACACTTCCACATTTTTAATTGAACGGGATTTTGCCGTACCAGCTCTGTTACTGAAGAGCGGCTGGCGCTGGTGTCCACCCGGCTGCTCCTGGGTTGGACGAGCTGCGCTTCTCACCTCGAAGCCCCTCGTCCGAACGAAGGACACGCTGTAGCAATCAAGTGTCATTAGCAGCTAACGAGTATCCAGTGGCCTACGCGAGAGCAGGCAAGAGCCTCGGCCCCCTGCGCGCGGGACGTCACGAGCCTCCGCTGCAACCGAACCGCGGCGGTGGCTGTCATGAACGCTCCCGAGGCCGCTCTCTGCAGAAGTCAGGGATGGATGGATAACTTAAATCAATCGGTCTCCAAGGCCTCCGTAACGGGCTCGGCGCTGCGGTGCCAGGGAACCCGCCTGCCCTTCGCGGTGGTCCCTCTGCGGGCGGTTTCCCCTGCGCCGAGCAAAGCCCGAGTCCTGCCTTCAGGAATTCGTCTGAACGTTCATGGAACTTCAAGTCTTCGTTTCGTTCCCTTCGTGTTACCGAGTTCATGTTTGGGAGACATCCCGTTTCCCAGGCGGGCTCCCTCCCGCCCCAGGCGCTGGCCCAGCACCGCCAGCCCCTCGGCCCGCACCTCCTCTGCCCGGCCCCGCGCCGTGCGCCGCGCGTCCCGCGGAGCGGCGGCCCCTCCGCGCGCCCGATGCGCGCTCTCCCTTTAGGCCGCCTCCGGTCGGGAAGCCAGACGTCTTCTCTGTCCTTTTGCCTTCTCTTTCCCGTTGGCGCTCGGAAGCGTTGTGCCAGCGGCATCGGATTTATCCTCCCCCTCCTCAAGCATCGTCTTCATCTTGCTATCTTAACCTCGGTGGTGACCGCACGGGGGGACACTCGGAGCCCGGCTCCCGGCAGCGCTCCCCGTAGCTCCCGCGCGCCGCCCGCCTGTCCGCAGCCCCGGCCTCGTGAAGTGGAATAACTTGTTGGTCTGTCCTTATCGACGCTGTTTCTGAGGCTGAGCGAGCTGGCTTGTGCACGGCGCGGTTCAGAGCAGCGTTGTGCACTGACGGCATGGTTGCGCCGTAAATGGTGTTTGCAGCAGCACGGCATTTTGCTCGTCACCTTCTCTCCAGGAACAGAACAGCCCAGGCCCTCGGGCTGTGTTTACGCCCAGCCTCTTACTGCGGGTTTAGCGCACGCGAAGCGGCGCTGCAGACCGCCCGGGTCACGCTCGACATGTCGCGCGTCCCTAGTGCGAACCCAAGAGAGGACACGGTGGTGCAAGGGGACGGTCCCTGCTGCGCGGGCTGTGGTACGGGAGGCCGGCGAGAGGCAACAGAACAGCACTTAGAAGCAGGAATGAGGCAGTGAACTGAGCCTCTCACCTGCATTAAGAGCTCCTTGGTAATGATCTGCATCTATTTTAGGCTTTATTGTGAGTAATAAACACGAGCACGGGATTATCGCTATTTTTATTACTGATGCACAACTGTAGTAGTGCCTTGAAACCACAACACGTCTGAACCCCCGCTGCATCAGTGCAAGATAAGGCAATCTCTGCCCCCAAAACAACACTCCTGAATTTTTAAGAGCCACAGAAGCCTACAATATTCAATGGTAGATTGTCAGTGCAGGCAGTGCAAGCAGGACGCAGAGTCACCGTAACTCGAATTGCTTTAAGACAGCCGGCGCTCCTCGACCCACCTTCATTCCGTTGGCAGCACTGGCGGCAGTGCAGCTTTTAGCCTCGCAGCCAGCCCTCCGTCCCTCCGCCCCGGCGGCGTCTCTCTCCCCCTCCGTCCCCCACTGAGCTCTCGTGCTTTCAGCTTGTTATCTGCCTTACCCAGAGACTTCCACCAGCCAAAGAATGCAGAGAAAAAGTCTAGACAGCACCGCATTAAACCGCTAGCCAAAAAGAGGGAAAGAAGATTGTGCAGCATAACTGGAGAGGTGCAGTACACGGGATTATGAGGCTTAAAGCTCGCTACACACAGGCTGTGCAGCGGCGGGGTTTATTTGATGTGGTGCCTCCGTGAGCGACCCCAGCGCTGCAGCTCCGCTGGCAGAGCTCTTCCACGCAGATGCCGGGGAATAGCGATGAGAGCTAATACAAGAAAGCAGCGGTCAGTGACTGGCAGGAGAAAGGTGCCCAGAAATGGGTTTTTCCGCACACCTCGGAGCAGTCCATGAAAAACACTGCCCTCTGCTGCCCCAGGGGACGAGGGGACGAGCGCCGCGGCAGCGGCGGAGCGCTGGAGCAGGGCAGCTGTACTGCACTTAACAGTGCTCGTACCGACGCAGCACCTCACTGACCAGGACGAGCCCCGACTTTCTTTGGGGGTGGATTATCCTTGGTACTGTTCTGCGCATGGCTGCGTCATGAAGGCTTTAAAAGATCTTTTCATAGTATCAACCTTCATTTAGATCTGTCTATAAAAATATCCAGACATGGAGAAATTAAGTTTACAGTAGCAGCAGCGGATTGGGCCCCGCTGGTGATAAAGCAGGAGGCGGCCACCACGGCAGCGCACAGAGCTCCTGGGCTGCAGCCCCCGCACGGGCGGCAGCACGAGTCCGTCCGTCTGTCCGTCCGTCCCGCGGCGGCAGCGGCCGCCGCACTGAGCAGGTCTGTTTGTGTCGGCTCTGCTCTTTCCCCCGTGATGAGTGAGGGCCTGTTTTTTTCTGTTTGCAGTTTGATCTTAATTTCCTGTATGAGGTTCTCAAGAGGATGCTGAGATCAAATAATTAGACTTTTCTGAGATAAAGAGGTAACATTGTTATTCAAATGTATTCCGAATTAATTTACCACCGAACAATTTGCACTGCCATCCTTACGTCCCGCTGAAATTACTAGAATACGATATGTGACACACAAAGCCTCTCATGACCCGAAATAACTTTATCCGCCATAAAATGCTTGAGCAATGGGTGTGTGGTCGCCGAAATACAAATGGAAATGCAGAAGAAACCACAGAGGCAATAGTGGGGTTTAGGAACAGGAAAACCTGGAACGACAGACAGCCCCTGACGTGCAGCCGGGCAAAGGCAGCCGGGCAGAGCTCTGCCCCAGCGCCCGGCCCGCGAGGAGCCGGGGCGTCCCGGGGCTCGGCCCCGGCGACACGAATAGAGCGAAGCCACGCCAACGTCCCTTTGCCGGTCAGGCAGCCGCGGCGCGGCGCGGGCCGGGCCGCCCCCGCGGCCCGTTTCTCTCCGTTCAGGAGAGCTGTGCAGTCGCGCCGGCCGGAAGGGAAGGGGCCTCAAATTGATGTTTTCTGCGTCGCTGTGCTGGCCTCAGGTGGTGTGAAGCCACTTGTCTAAAGCTATTTGCTTCTGGGGGGAGAAGAAACATATTGATCTAAGTTCAATTTCTCGCTGCTCCTGCCCGCGATGTCTCATCGCCTCACCAGGCACCGATAGAAATTTCTCCTCGTTTTACGCTCAGTGACTCCCAAACTCGGAGGGGAGCGTTCGGGCGCGTTGGGCTGCGCTGACGCACCGCGCCGCCGGCCCACTGCGCGTCCCGTGTACCTGACCTGCCTTTTCCAGAATTACCTTCTGCAGCGCCCACGGACCGCACAGCCATGCAGTTCCCAGCCCTTTCAACACAGCTTTTTTCAGCCTAGAAAATTTTCTCTTTTTTTTCTGTAAAACTTAGTTTGCAGAGTATGGGAAGGTGGTTTTAAAACAAAATACAAGACAGACATAATAAGCCCCAGAAAAGCTAGTCATACGAAGGCAGATAATTATCCACAGAATTTGTTTTCTATATATTTATATAAAATAATCAATGATTTTTTTCACCCAGTCTCCAATCCAATTTGCGTCTCTTGTATGTGTTATTTGCAAATCACACAAGCAATCGATGCCCTGACCCCTTCTCTTGGCAAACACAGTTTAAAAAGAGACTACAACAAATAAAATCCAATAAAATCCTTCCTGCAAGACTGTTTGTTTAAAAGCTTAGTTGGAGCCCAATCCCGTTCACAGCAACTTCAGGAACACAGGACTGGGATTTTCCAAAACATTTGAAGTATAACAGTCTGTTGTCACAAACAAAAAAAAAAGGAATACAATCTGAATTTTTTTAGAAAAGGGCAAAAATCCAGACACGAAGGTAAATCTTTTCATAAATTTAGAAGTCCACACGAGCCTCTTCCAGGCGGGGGCTCCCCGCGGAGGAAGGGCCCGGGGGTGTTCGGGAGATCGGGCTGGGATGGTCCCGGCCCAGGCCCCCGCGCTGCTCCCCTGCAGTGGCACGGCGCGGCACGGCGCGGCACGGCACGGCGCGGCACAGCGCGGCACGGCGCGGCGCTGACCCCGCTGCCGTCAGTCGCAGGCTTTGTAGTCAGCTCCGAAAAGCACTTGAATGCCAACAAAAGCACTGCCCAGCAAATGCTCCCTTTAGGCGAGCTGCCGGCGCGTCCTCGTCCGCGGACACGCAGGCTCCCCAGCAGCGTCCTCGGGCTGCTCGGACCCTGGGCCGGGGGCACGATCCTGCCAACGCTCCCTGGGCGGCGGGTGCAACCTCGCGACCGCGGCGGCAGCCAGGGCTGGCGTATCGCGGACCCTGCTCCCAGCCCCGGGGACGCCGCTCGCCGCGGTCCGGCTCTGTCGAACACCCTGAGCGTGCAGCAGAGCTAGGTGGTGTTTTCTGACATGATATTTTCGAGGATTTAACGGACTGCATAATAACCAAACAGCTGCTGAATGAGCTGCAGATACGAACTCCTACTTAATAAAAGAAACCCAGCAATGAGGCACAGATTTTCTTTATACATATATATGTGTAGATTATGTTTATATGTGTAGATGAAATATTTATATTTTACTTGTGAGAGAAAAAGTGCTTTTGGCTCTTTCTTTCCTTTTGTAGATATTTGCCCTAGAGAAATAAAACTGTGTTTATGTTAACAGTTTCATATGAAAAAAAAAAAAAAGATAGCTTTGAAAAGTTACTTGTTTTCTTTCCAATTTGAATTTCAGTTTAAAACTAATACTCATTTAGGTGTTCTTCACTTTTGGCATAACCTATTAATTTGAAGCATTACTTGAAAGCCAATACAGCTTTGCCCAAATTAATGCGGGGGGGGGGGGGGGGGACGGTGTGATCTTCCCATGAACTGAAAAAGAGGTGAAAGTGTTGCAGTTTTTGCCCTGTGCTGAAGCATCTTGTAGCCCTTTGTGCTACCGCTTGAAGCCCGGTCTAGAAAATCCATTTTCAGGATGATGGAGGCCACCTGGACTTGAGGCTAAACATCTCCACCCCCAGTGACCACAACGTGTTGCCCCGCAAGCGGCTGCATGGAGCTGGCAGAGCACGGCCAGCTCGGTGCAGGCCCCAGCAGCCCACGGCACGGTGCTGGACGGTGCTGGGCGGTGACGTGGTTTAGTCCTGTGCTGTGTGGCACGGCAGTTTTGTGCTGTGCTGAGCTATGCTGTGCAGAGCTGTGCAGTGCACTGCTGTGCAGTGCAGTGCGGTGCAGTGCAGTGTTGTGCTGTGCTGTGCTGTGCAGTGCACTGCTGTGCGGTATGGGGCTGTGCAGTGCTGTGCGGTGCTGTGCTGTGCCGTGTGGTGCTGTGCAGTGCACTGCACTGCTATGCGGTGCAGGGCTGTGCAGTGCTATGCGGTGCAGTGCTGTGCGGTATGGGGCTGTGCAGTGCACTGCTGTGTGGTGCAGAGCTGTGCAGGGCTGTGCCGTGCTGTGCGGTGCAGTGCTGTGCTGTGTGGTGCTGTGCAGTGCACTGCACTGCTATGCGGTGCAGGGCTGTGCAGTGCTGTGCGGTGCAGTGCTGTGCGGTATGGGGCTGTGCAGTGCACTGCTGTGTGGTGCAGAGCTGTGCAGGGCTGTGCCGTGCTGTGCGGTGCAGTGCTGTGCTGTGTGGTGCTGTGCAGTGCACTGCACTGCTGTGCGGTGCAGTGCTGTGCGGTATGGGGCTGTGCAGTGCACTGCTGTGTGGTGCAGAGCTGTGCAGTGCTGTGTGGTGCTGTGCAGTGCAGTGCGGTGCTGTGTGGTGCTGTGCAGTGCACTGCACTGCTGTGTGGTGCAGGGCTGTGCAGTGCAGTGCAGTGCCGTGCTGTGTGGTATGGGGCTGTGCAGTGCAGTGCACTGCTGTGTGGTGCAGGGCTGTGCAGTGCAGTGCGGTGCAGTATGGGGCTGCGCACTGCTGCTAGGGAAGCCCTGGGCTGCCCCACCAGTACCAGCAGCAGCTTGTCTGGGGGTGGGTTTTTCTGTAGCACAAAATACGTCCGGCGGTCCAAGGCCGTGGCTGAGACACGTTTAGCCGATGGAAAAGCTCTAGGGAAAGCTGAGAAGTCGCCAGGGCCCCAACCCTGCAGGCAAGTCCCGCCGAGCTGTGCGCCAAGCTGCCGCTCGCACGCGCAGGGCTGCGTCCGCCCGCAGCTGCTTGCTCGGGAAGACTGCGCGAGGGCAGATTCTCCCTGCAGGACCGAGCCCGCGTCCCTGAGACGCTCTGGGCTTCGCCGCCGCCTGAAAGCCTTGCAGAGGCGGCAGCGCTTCACTCCAGAAAGCAGCTATCGCTCAGGACGAGCATTTTTCTCTTACTGGCTTTCACACTGCTGCTGTGTCGTTGCATTGGCATTAATAAGATCTGGTTTTTTTTCACTAAAAGATGCATGCAAATCTATACTGTTTTCTCTGGGTTAGAATTTGTTCTCTGAAAAGCAGATAAACCTGTCCTTGCAATTTTTACTAGGCAGACAGCAAATCCCTGGAAGTGGGTACCAATAGCAAGGTACATGGGATATAACAGGAAAACAGAGACTTTCTTTATGTGACATACTTAAAACAAGCATCTTTTTTAATTACAGAAGGAAAAATCATAGACTCTTTCCCAATTCATTTTCTGTGCAATTACTTTATGTAACATTATTAAAAATTAATTTTCCCCAGAACCTCAGCTATTTAATGAAACATGCCTGGGCTCCAGCAGCGGCTGCCACGTAGCCAGCCCGCTGGCACCCTCCGGGCACCAGGGCTCGGTGCCTCGGGCTCTCCACGGCGCCCGGCCCTTCTGCCCAGCGCCCGGGTCCCAGAGCAGGTCCAGCCATCCCGGGCGGGAGCCTCTCCCAGGTCAGAGTCAGGGCACCTCGACTGTACCGGCACCACATCCTTCTTCGCGAGGGGCACAGCATCCCTCCCTGTACCGACACAGCTGCCCTGCTTGCACTAGGCACAGCATCCCCCCTCGTACCGGCGCAGCATCCCCCCTCGTACCAGCAGAGCATCCCCCCTCGTACCGGCGCAGCATCCCCCCTCGTACCGGCAGAGCATCCCCCCTCGTACCGGCAGAGCATCCCCCCTCGTACCGGCGCAGCATCCCCCGGCACCGCACGCAGCTTCTCGCCTCGCCCCGCACACAGCATCGCTCCTTGCAACTGCACAGCACCCCCCTTGCACCGGGCACAGCACCTCTCCCTGGACCCGCGCAGCACCCCCCGTGCGAGCGCAGCACCCTCCCGGCGGTGCAGCCCCGCTGCTCGCCCCGCGCTCTCCCCCACGCGCGGCGCTGTCCCCCACGCGCGGCCGTCGGGGCGCGGTGCTTACCGATCCGGATGACATGCGGCATCCCATGCGCGCCGGGGCCCCAGAGGCCGCCGACCAGGAGCGCTGCCCAGTATTCCCAGAGCACACGGCGGAGCGCCGGCCAGAGCGGGGTCATCGCTGGGGAGGGCGGCGGCGCCGGGCGGCTCTACGGCCCCAGGGGTAGCCGGGGAGCGGGCTGCTGCCCGGGGGCTAGGCGGAGCTGCCGGTCGGCGCCGAGGCCGGAGCGCTCATGGCACATCTTACTGGGATCCGCAGCCCGCGCCGTCCCACGTCCCGTGGAAGCTGTGCGGAGCGCTGCCGCGCCGAGTCCAGCCGAGCCGCGCCGCGCCGCGCCGAGCCGAGCCGCGCCGAGCCAAGTCGAGCCGGGCTGGGCCGGGCCGGGCCGGGCCGAGCCAAGCCGCGCCGAGCTGAACCACGCCGAGCCGAGCCGAGCCGAGCCGCGCCGGTCGGGCGGGCGGCACCTGCGGAGCTGGGGCTGCCGGTGCAGCCCGCAGGAGCGGCTCTGTCCCCTCCTACCGCTGATGCGCGCGGCTCGCACAAAGCCCCGGAGTGGAGTCCTGCACTCACACTCACGCACTCACACTCACACTCACACGCACCCGCCCCGCACCCCGGGGGGCCGGGGCAGGGCCGCCCCGCGCCGGGCGGCAGCGGCTTCGCGGGGGCAGCCGCGCCCCGCGCACGGCCCCACCGCCGCCGCTCTCCGCGGGCGCGGGGCAGCGCGCAGCCGGGCTCCGCGGGCGCGGGGCAGTGCGCAGCAGCGCAGGCAGCGCAGGCAGCGCGCAGCCGGGCTCCGCGGGCGCGGGGCGGCGCGGGGCGCGGGAGATGCT
The DNA here is from genome assembly GCF_028389875.1 of Rhea pennata. Lineage (NCBI taxonomy): Eukaryota > Metazoa > Chordata > Aves > Rheiformes > Rheidae > Rhea > Rhea pennata. Next base: position 8,557,293 of record NC_084685.1, read on the forward strand.
CTGCCCCGTGCGCGCAGCGAGCGCAGGAGCGGCCTCCCCCCTCCTCCTGCCTCCCGCCCTCCCCGCGGCGCGCAGGCACCGCCGCCCCCCGGCGGCCCCGGCGGCCCCGGTGTCCCCGGCGCTGCCGGGTCCCCTGTGTCGCCGGCGGCCCGCGGTGGCGGGTCCCCGCCGCTGGTGCAAGGCGAGGTGCGGGCGGCCCCGCTCGCGTTTGGGGACCGTCCCGTGCCCGAGGTCGGTCTCGGCCGCGGCCGGGGCGGTCTGGGCCGGGATCGGGACTGGCACCGGGACCGGGATCCGGCGCCGCCGGTGTTTCGGTACCGGGAGCGGCCGCCCGGGGGGCGGCTGCGGGCCCGGCGCCCAGCCAGGAGCGCGGCGCTTGGGGGAGTTTAATGACCTCGGTGACAGAGACAGAGCGCTGCAAGTGCCCCAGATAAGTAGGCTGCTTTGTCAACTTGCTGGGCTAGGCTAGAGTGAATTTATTTTTTCTCATTTGAATAATTTGATCTATTCCATCATTTCCAGTCGCTCCCATTTGCCAGCTGTCTGCTAACTACATTGCCTGGAACATCCGAAGAGCAAATCTTTAATTTTCTTACAAACATACTCTTAGCTCGTATCTGTTTATCGTGTTAATTTTCGTTGTGTTTTTCCTGTGCAGCAGCCCACCAGGCTACACGCTGTCAGAGTTGCTACTCCCTGTCCTGTCTGCAAGCAACTCATCCCAGACTAGGGCAGGGTGTCCGAAATGTAATACCTCTCGAAGAACTGCTGGAGAGGATGTACACAAATTGCTACCTGCCTAAAAGTCAAGGGAAAGTTCCCAGACTTTGCATCTGACAGAAGTCGGCAAGTGCACTGCTGCAGTACGGCAGAGCCGGGGCGGGATCCCTGTGTGCCCATCTCGGTGGTGTCCCTCTGCCCGTTCCCGTGCAGCAGGAACAGAGTCTGCCTCGGGCAGGATAGCCAATACTCTGTTATCCTCGCAGCATCTTAGGAAAGAGCTGGAAGATCCTGGGCTCTGTCCCAGGGCAGGACCAGCTGTCCCCAGCCCTTCCTGAAGGTCCTGGTGTAACTCCTCCTAAAATCTTGAGTGATACCTCCCCAGGCAGTCAGTGCCCAGACTTAGCTCTCTGGTGCTTCACTTGAGGCAGTGGGAAGTTTCTGCTGAGGATGGCCTTGACTCAGAGCATTATTTCATGATGGAGGAGACTTTTCCTTACTTCTACCTAAGAGTCAAGTGAGAGAGGCAAGGTCACAAAGTAACATCTTCAGAGCACTGTGCAAATGTTAAATCACAGAGGAATTCCTTCGTTATTCTTTATTGTGAACAGACTGAAATCCTGACTTTGAGGCAGAGACCTTCTTGCCAGTGTCAGAGATAGGGGTGTACAAAAGGATGTCTCATGCTAAGGATATTTTTATCTGTCATGGCACCTAAATGGTTAATATTCAGCTAAAGGGCATGGTAGAAATTTTCTTGTTGCTTAAATGAAGGACAGCTGTTGATGTGAATTTATTATAAAAATAAATGGCACAAGCTGGGGATCCTCGGCACCTGGAGAGAAAGAAAATCTCTTGGGAGGATGTGAGTAGAGGGGGCTGTTTCTGCTCTGGCTGTTTTTTCTTACTGTTTTCAGGCTCTGTAGCATGCAGAGAAGGTTGCTTTTCAGTAACTCGGGACAGGAGGTTCTGATTTTGTAAACTCTCTACATTAGTAGAGTAGCAGCTAGCATGATGTAGTCGGTTAGTTCATTAGGAAGAAGATACTGCTTCTTCTTGGCACTAGGCACAAATAAGGCTCTAGTCTGTGTTTCGGTCTCTGAATGGCTCCTGCAGTAATAACAGCAGAAATAGCTCATTTATCACTGTTGTGTTTGATTAGTACTGGATGGGTGTGCGGAGGTCGTGGATGGTGCTGGCTCTGCAGGCTGAAGAGGGCAACCTGCGCTCTTAAAAAAACCAGGCAGGAGGTGATCGTTCACAACAGCAGGTACCAAGCAGGATAAGCACGTTCAGACACAGGGCAGAGGTGGCCCTTCTCCGGGTTTGCCTGTTCTTTCCTTCTCTACGACATCCAAGAGCCATGTGCAGCAGAACAGCGAGCCTCTGCCGGGTTTCCTGTCTGGTCTTCCTCCACGGTCTCCAGTTCCCACGCATCTCCCGGGCCTTGTCTCCTGTGTGTGCCTTGGCAGTGATCCTGCCCTGCTTGACAGGGGTTCCAGGCTTGTGCCATGTCATGACTAACAAATGACATGCCTTAGAAACTAATCTCAGATGTTGCATCGTATTTGCCTCATTTTTTTTTTTCAGGAAGAGTATTTGACTTGGTGTGTTTCATATTCATATACTGCTCTGGCTGTGTGATCTCCACATCTGTGACAGACGGTTTCATCAATTAGGCCAAAGTTCTCCATCAGCTGTGGTTGAGCTACATCATTATCCTATAATTATGGCAATGACAAAATGACTGGAAAAATGAGAAAGTATTTGCAAAATTAATGGAGCACCTCTTAGGAGCAGAACTCCATCTTAGTACCACTATTATTCATTCAGTTCTGCTATGTGTAGGGTGCTGTACGAAATGCACAGGTGCACATACTCATTGCCTCAGTACGTGGGCAGTGCAGATTTCTCTGGGAGGCTCAGGAGAGGGTGAACTTACATTGGTGTGAGTTATTCAGACCTTTTTCAGATGTTTGAGACTGCTGTTGTCCTGTTGAAGGACAATCCAACATTGCAGAAGGACCTGGGAGTTCTTCAGGGATTTACTACAGTGGTTCTAAAAATAGTGTGTGTGCCCCATTCACAACCACTGTGAAAATAGTTTTACTGCAGTAATTTATCATTTTGCAGTATATCTGTGATCAATTTGTGCAATTTCTGTGCTGTGTTAACAGTTTATGAACATAGAATGCCATTTATGAATTAAGAAGTCATTTGGTTACTCCTATTTTATTATGAGGCTATTCAGATATGTTAGATTTTCTTACTACATTTTTGTTCAGGGACTACACATGGTATTTAGAGCTCCATTTATTACACAGATAGGACTTTGACACTCATGTACATTTTACATTTTTTATATACATAAAAATCTCAGTTCTGTCATCCACAAATAAAGATGTGGATTTATGAAAGTTCTAGAGGCTATGAATTTTAATGCAAGGCTTTTCAAGTATAAAAGGGGACTGCTTACAAAAATGAAAAAAATGTTGAAATTACTTCATTAATATCTAGGGAAAAATACTGATTGTCTAAGGACAACTTCAAACAAGATTCATGTTCAGAACAACAGATGAGGGATGACCCCACAAAAAAAAGATGTTATAAGCCTTTCTATGGCTACATTTTTCCATGCTAATGAAGAAAAAGAGGCTTTTTTCTTAATGGTATCTGAACTGGTTTATTTGAATTAGCTACATCCACATGTATTTTGTTTAGATTTATATGCATCAAGTGTAATATAAGTACAATCAGTGTGAGTTATGAGGCCCAGAGCTCACATTACTGAGATTCATGTGCTAAAGTCTTCTAAAATACCAGCGAGCAAATATGCAGGGCCTGGCAGATGTTTCTAGGACTTGAGTGCCCTCTACTGAAACGTTATCAGCTCTCCCTTAAGTTTGACACCTAGCAGCTTGATTGATAGCTTGCTAAATTAAATTTACTCCTGCAGCTTACAGGTTCACCCATTATGAAAAATGCCTTCTGTCTGTCTGTCCTCTCCTGCCTTGTCTCATGTTCTTTTCTTCTCCCTTCTCTTCGTTTAACTCTCTAATCTTAATTCTGACATGTCCTGTAGCCCTGTATGTGCCACAGTGGGTTGTTGTTTTTTTAAGAAACACGTTGCGTTTGGATGCACTCAGGATTGCTTTTGAAATGATCATCTGGGGAGCTGTAATTGCACCGATTGGTGCCAAGGGCTCCGTTATGCTAGACGCTGTTGACACCCATAGGAAGACGCATGCTTTGCCCCCCAAAAGCTTACAATCTGTTCTAGTGCTTCATTACCATAAACATAACTAACTCTTTGCAAACAGCCAGGGTTACCTGATGGCGCTACCCATGTTGTGGAAGCACAGTAAGAGCAAACAGCCAGGAACGGTTGTGTCCTCCATGAGCCTATAGAGCAATTCTGTGCATGTTACACTTCCTGTGCTCAGAGACAAAAACACGACCTCCTACTCAGCACTTCATTTGCAAACGGGAAAACACTTTGCTGCTCGTGTTTTGGCAGCAGTGTGAGCAGGGGCTTCTCTCCTGCTGGTTAACCACAGTGATACCACGCTCTCTGCACAGCGTGGAAGAGGCAACACTCAGCTGCTGCTGCTTCACCAACAATTCTGTTTTCCCCCACCCCACGGAGCTGAGGACTTCAGAAAATACCAGAAAACTCTTGCATGCGGTGTTCGAGGCCGCAGGACCGTGGAAGTGTCCCAAGGGCAGCATCCTTTGATGGGCTGCAGCTTTCCCACACCTCAGGTGCTTGTCAGTTTATTCTCCCTCCTCCTGCTGCGTTTGCCAGGAAAGTGTGTCTTGCAGTGCATCTGCTCGGCACGGTCGCTGCTGTGCAGGCAGGCAGAGTGGACATGGGAACAGGGAGGAAAATATATGTTTTCTGCAGTCTGTTACAGAATAATACCCCTGGAAGAACTGTTGCTGCACTACACTGCATATATTTGTGTTGGAACATACAGCGGTGTAATCGTTGGCTTGAAATGCATCCAGTTCTGCTGAATATATTATCGTGGAAGTCAGGCAAGCACACTGGGAGAATGCAAGTTCCTGTCAAACCAGAGATCAGAAATTCTTCTGCAGAAACTGTGAAAGCTAGGAGGGGAGTTGATACCTGCTGCTGTATAGCCGTTAATTTTGCATGGGTGTTTGCAGGGGGCCAGTGCTACAGGGAAAGCTGCTGTCAGAGCCTGGTGTGTGGCTGGTGCATCTAAACAGATCAAAAGCTTTCTCTGTCTTGGCTCTGGGAAGTGGTTGGCATTAGCTGCCTTTGTGCGAGCCACTGCGCAGCCAGGCGCTGCTCACGGCCCGGGTGCCACGACGGGCGCTGAGGAGGCTGCTGTGCTCCTGCTCCGGGTCGGGGCTGTTCCCGGGCAGCTGGAGTGTCTCTGCAAGGAAGGCTCCTAGGAGCACATGGGAAGTTTTGGCCCCACATGCCCTGAGGTTGGCAGAGGTGCAGGAACCAGCTCGCATCTCGGCAGCATCGGCTTTCCGGTCGGCTCCGCAGCCGGCGTGGAGCGGAGCTGCAAACAAGGGCTGTGCTAGTATGCCACGTTTGGCCTCTTCTAGGGTCACTTTCTGGCTCGCACCCGCATAAAGCAAGCGGGAAGAGTCAGGCTGGGTTTGGGACCAGCCGTGGCCCTGGCGCACTGCGCGTGGCCCTGTGCTCGCCGGCGTGCAACCCGCCTGGTGCTTAGGAGCCTGTTTGCCTTCGCCTGGGAAGAGACAGCAGAAATGTGGGTTGTGGGGGCCTGGGGCAAGAGCCACGTGGGGCTGTGCAGAGCAGAGGGGGCTGTGCCTCGCTTGGGAACCCCGTCCCCGTGCTCTCTGCAAGCTGCCTGGCTCCCCAGGGCTGTAGTCCTCACTTGCTCCAGCGAAGTCGAAGCAGCAGAAGCTTGGGAGATGCTCAGATGGGTCCGGCCTCCCGTGCATGCGACGTGCCGGGCTGGTGAGCACGGGACAAGTCATCGCGGCACCTGGAGGGCTAAAGCATCGCGCTCGACCAGCATAGCAGCTGCCGGTCAGCTGAGCAGGCCACTTCATAAAATTGTAGCCTGTCTTATACCCTGGAAAGGGCAACAGGGAACAAATGAATAAGTAGGATCAGTTTAAATTATTATCTTTATCACACTACATGTTTGTCACCTGACAAGAAGAAGCTGTTTTGGCCAGTTGGTTGCATCAAGTGTTCCCTTTGCTGTGCTACAGTATAATCTTTTGAACTAGGCTGAGTGGAAATACGTATTCGTATCAGACAGTCTTTCAATGCATTTTTCATCCTCTTTCTGCAGAGGTAGAAAATCATTTTTTTTTCTCTTAGAAAAGAAAAACACTCTATCTTTAGGATTGGTGGGAGAAGCCATTTGCAACTGATGGGTGTAAATTATGCCTGCTTAGTCAGACAAGAAAATTAGAGACTGCAGAATTAGACTCTGCTTGCAATTATCTTTACATGGAACCAGTTTACAAAAACTATTTGGTATGCTCCTTGGCTTTCTAATATATTCTCAAGTGATTTATTTTTGACCTGTCAGCTCCGAAGTGTGGTCCATTGTGTGAAATGCAGGAAGGCTATCCTTTTCTCCTATGGAAGTACACCAAATGGCTGGGCAGAAGGTTGGTCACCTGCCAGCCTGCGGGTGCACAGGGCAGTTTACTGCCCACGTGTCTAATTACCCATGCAAAGATTTGGAATGAGTCTTTAATGCCTTTTCTTTTTTTCCCTTGCATGCAAAGGGCAAGAAAAGAGCATGTTATTTCAAATGCTTGGTAAGATCAGACTTCAGTGAAATTATACTGGGAATTAATTTGGCCAGCTGCAGCCAGTCTGTCTTTCCAATCCTCTTGCAAACTCAGGCCTATTTCCAATTCACAGTAAATCTCTCACTTGTTCCAGCACACTCGGAGAAAGTTTCAGTGTTGGATGGGGAAGCTGGGGCCAGATTTGGCCTTACCTATTTAAAAATAAAATGAAATAAAGGCATGACGAGGCATTGCTTTATGATGAAAATCTGATGTTTGGGGGCATCGGCAGGTGCCTTCCTCAGGAAGGTCGTGGCATGGCACAGGGTGCCCGAGGGAAAGCAGCTCTCCAGCAGGGAGCTTCCCAGGAACCGCCGCGCTGCGGTCCCGCAGCACGCGCTGCTTTGCCTGGATCCCTCCCGTTCAAGCACCTTGGCTTGGTGTGGGCTCCTGGCAGAAAATGAAACGCTTGCAAGCAAAACCTTCCCAAGGCATCGTCCCTGCATGCCGCGTTAGCAGCAATTCCCGAATCGATAGGTTGTCCTGGTCGTATCCCGTCCGCAGCTGCCAGGGGCTGCAGGGCCCTCGGGGTGCTGGGGCCGCGCTCAGCGCCTGAGCGAGGCCGAGACTGCCCCGGGCTGCCTTTCCAAGGGTGCTGGGCGCCGAGCGGCTGCAGGCACCCGGGCAGCGCTCTCGGCACTGCTGAAAATCAAGGCGCCTGTCTCAAAACATGATTGCACAGATCCAGGCGATCAGAGAGGGGAAACCTCTGTCAGCTGCTGTCAGCAGCACTTGCCTCGCGCCTTGGATCAGGAGCCGCAAGGAGAGCCGTCTGCACCAGCCTCTCTAGCAAAGATTTCAGATGGCCTTATTTTAAGCTCATACACGAATCCGTTAAAACTGGTGCTAAACCAGGCCGCTGCACCACATAAATACTTGTTATTCATGCCTGTCAGTGCCTGGGCATGAGGTTAATTTGAGTGCTTTTCAGCTTAGCTAGCAATAAATAATTTCATGTTTTATCCTGTTGAAAAAGAATTGTGCAGCATGTAGTATTTGCGGATTGAAAGCCGGCGTGTAGGAGGCTTCCTGCATGCATTGTGGCTCTATTCACAGAGAAGAGAGAAATGCTTCTCTATTATCTTTTTTTATCTGATATTTATTTGGTATTGTAAAGGTGTTAAGAAAACAGAGAAAATGAATTTCAAAAGAGAGAAAACTAATTGGTTTTTGGAGTTGAACTTGTAAGATTCTCTCCAATTTTCCTAATTCCTCTGAGTTGCTCCGGTGACTTCTAGGAATTGCCGTACGTGTCAGGTCACGGCGCGAATGCTGCAACACCTTTCCTTTGGCAGCAGAACTATTTATTTTAAGATAGAATTCATCTCCTTTATTTATCAATAACCCTAGGATGTCTGCTATTCAGTACAGGCAGGAAGGGCTGGTGAGATTTTGTGGGTGGCCAGTTTTGATTTAGTTTGTTCTTTTTTAACCCTAGTTCAGCTAACAGAACCCCAGAAATTCAAGTGGGAAAGAGAAGAACGTCGTGAAACGTGCTGGGAATTTTCTGTTTCCTGGGTTGCCTGAGTCCGGTTCCTCTCTCACGCCAGCCCCCAATATATATTGTATCTGTGCTTTGCACCACCATTCTTCTCATGACGGGAACATGACTTGCATATTGAAAGCTTATGAAAAATCCTGTGAAAAAATAATTAGCATTTCTTTATATTTCATTTTCTTTATTTTCTATGGGAAACTTTTGTTCTTTTTCAAATGTAAAAGAAGAAACAAGAACTGTGTCCAGTAAACATTAAAAATAAAACTTACTTTTGTGTAGGAATATGTTATGATAGGGCTTTTTTTAAATGTAAAAGAAGAAAGCAGATCATTTTGGATAACTGTATTTTTGTTTGATAAGCATTTGTTGGGCAGAAAAGTAATGTCTTAACAAAATTATGCATTCTGCGCCATTTTTAATTTGGTCAACGTTTTATTTATTTATTTTTTTAAAACCCGAGGCGCGTGGGTGCCTGTCAGACTGTGCCGGTCTGGGTCCGGCCGCCCTCGCGCGCGGCGTGCTGCTCCCCGCTGCTGCTTTGCAGAGACGAAGGCCAAAATCCCGTGAAATCCGTCAGCGAGCGTCTGCCGCCCCGCGGTAGCTGGGGCAGCAGGGAAGTCGGGTGCCGTCCCGGTCCGCTGGGAAGCGGGTGTAGATCTGAGGCCGGAGAGCAGTCGCGGCGCTAGCGGGGAGGCTGCAAGCGAGGGAAGCGCCGGGCCCGCGGCCGCCCGCCCTCGTCTTGGCGCTCTGAGGCTCGAGCAAGGAGCACTTTCGCTGGAGATTGAGCGTGAAGCTGCTCATTTGTGAATTAGAAAAAAGGAAAAGCCCTCCGAGTAAGATTAGTCTTACAGACCTGACTAACAAATCAACCGCGGGGAACGCGCGGCAGCCTCGCTGCCGGTCCGAAGCGGCTGAGGACGCGTTTAATAGCACTCTACATCCAGAGGCTAAACGAAGAGCAAGCAGAGAGCAAAGCAAAGCAGCCCGCTGCCGCGCTGGTCAGCAGGGACGGAGGGCGGCGAAGGGGCTCCCTGCCGCCCACGCTGAGCTCAGCCAGGAGCGGAAAAGTGCTGTCGGCGTTTGTGAGCGAGGGGAAGAGCTTGGAGCGTTGCTTGTGCGTCGTTGCTCGTTATTTGCATTGCAGTAACGGGCGTGTGCCCCATCGGAGACCAGGGCTCGAGCACCCCGTACGCGGTGCTGGCAGCGCTTACAGCTGGCCGCAAGGGAATAAGGCAAGAGAGAGAACTTCCTTTCAGAGTTCTAGCTTGTTAGCTTAGACGGAGGATGTTTCTGGGCCATGGACCATCTTTTCATAGCAAACCAAAAATAGTATAATCTAATCCTGGAAGAGGATGATGCTCTGTCCTTTAGATAAGGAATAAACAGCAGGAGCATATTTACTCTTCAGAAAGAAAAGATCGCAAAGGCCCTGGCAAAGCCTGCCCCTGCTCGTGCGCCTCAGCAACGCGACTGGAAGACACTTAACAGAATGGGCCAGAGGTTCGACCTGGTTCTGCCTGGGCAATGAGCTGTGTCAGGGACGTGATGGGTTTCAGTGGTGTCATTGCTAGTTGGCAGCTGAAGTGGATTCTGCAGTTACTGAAGTGTCGCATCCCTGGGATTTTTCCTGGTCCGTTGCATTGCCCTGCATTGCCTAGATGGGAAAACGGGGCTTACCGAAGCAGGTGCAGCTACCCGCTAGATAACAGATGTCATTCACGTCGGCAGCTCCCTATTGCTTTTATTGGATGTACACTTTAATAACTGAGACTTGGGGAATATAGTGGGATTAATTGCTGGCTTGGAGAATAAACAACTCTAGGTGAAGTCAAGGGTGATCAACCTCAGCCAGACAGTCATTTCCCAGGGGATGCTCTATGCCAAGGTACCTCTTGCTATAAATTGCTTTGGAGATACTGTATGCCAAGGCTAGTTCTTGCTATAAATTGCTTTGGATGTTTGAATATAGACCTCTTATACTCAAACACTGCCCTAGACACCTGTGTCCTTACACTGCCATCGTGCCCTCAATCGCTACGTGAATTGTTCAAGGTCCTAACAAAGGCCTGTAGCAATTCAGAACTAAATCCAGATTGGCCTCCGTAATTTTGTTCTATGTTCGCACACCCACTTTTCCCGTTTTTCAGAATGTTTCTTCCGTTCTGTCGTGCAGGGCACTCCCAGGTGCAACACCGTTCTGATGTGTCAGAAGCATCTCGAGCAATATGTAGACACAGATCGGTTATTTCTGTAATGAGCTCTCAGAACCTGCTTAAAGACGAATAGCACAGCGCTGAGAGCCTGCTGGCAAGGAATGCACTCAGCCCCCCTATTAAAAACAGCACAACAAGTTTAATCTCTGGATGGCAGGGAAGTTTGCGTTGTCAGCGTTGTTTGATCCAGGTTTTAAAGGCAAAATGGAAATCATTCTTCACTGGGCTCAACACATTGATCTCTAGCAAAAGAGCACTTGTAAATAACCTCACTGAGAAAGTGTCACCCTCTTTCTCCTCCAAACCGTACTCATCCATGGGAAGGACAATCCCCAAGGATGCTCAAAAAGCAAGAAAGAGAATGAGTGGAAAGGGCTACAGGGGATTTTTCTTTCCCTCATTCCTCCTTGGCCAGCCCACTATCAAATGCACGCATTGCATGCTCCAGATCACAAGCTGTTAATGAGGAAAAGTATTGAGGCTCTAACTTCTCAAAAAAAATTGTTTGCTTTTTCATAATGGTTCATCTTCTCTGAAGTTCACAAAAGCAATAGGCAGGACAGGTTGTGCACAAACGGTGACAAGGAAATAGATGCCTGTTCGGTGTGTCAAGGGTGGCTTTCAACCAGAAAGAGGAGGGTTGTTTGGAGTTCAAGTGCCGCGTCTCGTGCCTCTCCCACTCCGTCCCTAGGCTGCCGGGGAGGTAGCACAGCGTCTCGGCTTTCCGCTTCGATTCTCCGTGTCCTGCTTCGGTGAGGTGTCTCTCATGCTTCCTGGTAATTTAAGCACTCTCCCTTCTTACCCCTTTATGCGACTGTGCTGTGTTTCATGTTGATTTTATTTTTAGCAGTGGAAGGTGTTCCTGGAGACAGTCTCAAGGGCTAGATTCTTTCTCTCTTATTCAGGTCAAAGTTTGAAATTTTTTTTTCTCAGCTTGTAAAACAAAACGTACATGGCACAACTTCTGTGCACCTTGTCAAATTTTTTAAAATTACCAGCCACGTAAGCAGAGTTTGATCAGTGTTCCCCTCTGCCAGGCACCACCGCCACTTCGTGTCCGGATCCTCGTCTCTTTTTGCACCTCCGAAGGAAACCTCTCCTCCCTGATGGTCCTTCTCCGTGGGGGCTGTTGCAGGGCGGCAGGACTGGCAGTGAGCCCTCACCGTGGCCTCTGGCGCGGGGCAGGGAGTTGGGTGGGTTGCTCCGAGGCGCGGCCGGCCGAGGCAGCTTGGCCCTCGCTCGCTGCACGTTTCCCATTTGCGTCAGCAAGTCGGGTCTCTCCAGCTCAGCCTGCGGGGAGAACGAACGACTCCCAGGAGCAACAGGACATGCTTAGGGATGTCTTCAGCTGAAAGGAACAGCAACTAGTGTTAGACTTGCTCTGAGCATGGGATTTCACAGGCATGAGTAGATATACTTACGGACGTTTAGCTGCCAGAGAATTATGAAGTTTTTTTTTTCTTTTTCACCGAATGAGACAAAATGATCTGTAAATTGCTCTGAAAATGGTTAAATTTTGTAATTTGGAGATTTAGAAATTGTTATTTCTGAATTAGCCCACAGTAAGCTTTGAGATACTTTGCTGGAATGGCTTGTGGGGATGTACATGCTGTCTGTGCAACGTGCTTGTGTGATTTCCATTAACATCTGTATGAGTGACTGTGACTAACTTGACCTCTTGAAGGATTTGATCTTGCAAGATGCCTGAGCACTTTAGATTTGATCTTCAAAGACCTCTAAGTATCTTTTGATTTCAGTAAGTTGATTCGTTTGCTTCAAGTTAAGAACATACTTAAATGATTTGCAAAATTGAATCCAGCCAATGTGGTTTTCAAATTAGATATATTTCTATGAGTCTTTCCCCTTAGATTTATTAGCTATTTAACAGGTTTAAAGGAATTCTGTGACAATTACGATGACCTACTTCCGAGCAGAGTCTAGGTGCTTCTACCCCGTGATTCTGCGCTGATGCACAGAATAGCTCTCCAGATAAGTATGCTGCCATTTGAATGCAATCTTCCTTTAAGAAAAAAATAAACCCAGTAATGTGTAGCTGGGGCAAAGCCACAGGAAAAGTATGTTTAATAGTGACAGGGTTCTCTCCTGAACAGGAAGGAGTAATGTCTCCTGTGTCATACTCCGAGGCAGAAGTAGGAGTGTGGTCATTGATGATTTTCAGTGGGGACACATAGTATTTGATTACATGTTGGTCCAAAGTTAATATATTCTAGTCGTCTTATTGACCTGAAAAAAAAATTGTTTCAGATTTATTGGGGGGTAGAGGATATGGTACAAAGGGGAAAACCAAAGGAACAAAATGTTGCTTTTATTTTTTAAAAAATTATTTATATGAAAGTGATCTGGAGACATTTGCAGGAAAAGAAATCTTAATATAAAATAGTCCACATGTGAAAAGTGTTCTGACTGAAGCACTTTGATACCTGGCAGGTCATTTCCAGAGCTTCAGATTTAGTAGACAGCAACCCCTTGCCGCTGAGGCCATCTCTTCTCTTGTGCACACCACAGCCACTGGCGTGGAGAGAAGTCCTCCCACGGGGGCCTGAGCTGGTTTGGGTCAGGGGTGTCTGGCTCTAGACAAGTCTTGTCTGAGCATGTGGGTACATGGAAGAGCCTTTGGGCCTGCTAGTCCTCACCGTGTCCACTGGGACCTTCACAGCAAGCAAACTTCCTACCTGCAAGTGCTGCACAAAGCCACCAGGAAACCTTCTGTGTTTGTGTAGCTGTAGATCCATCCGCTTCCAGACTGGAGGGAATAGACCTAGCAAAAAGCAAAACAGCAGACTAAATAGAAGACTGCATGATGTGGAAACAAAATGAAATCATCTTTAATGAAGGGCTTCAAAAATAGCTATGTCGTTTTTACCTACAAAGGAAGTTATTGTGGTGAAATTGTATTATCTTCTCGTGCTGATTTTAAAAACCAAGTAGTGCCTCCTAGAGAAAAGTGACTCTAAAAAGCTCTTTGTTTTTTCCTTGAAAAAACAATGCTATGAAGATGTATGTTTTTAATCAATGAGGTTTCATAACTAATGGATTGGAAAAGTGTAGAAATCGGCATCAGACTGAAGGCATTAATAACTGTTGCTTTCAAGTCAATGGAATTGATCAGCCAATTCAGTTTATTTCTGAATGATCATTGTAGAAAAGTGGAAAGCAAACCAATATTTAAAGATGTACCTGCAAGCAATAATACAAGATTGCAGGCTTTGGCAAGCTGGATAGCAAAAAAGGGCTGGATGACATAACAGATCATTCATAATTGTCAACCAAATTGCATAGTTGGTATTGAGCTTAAAAAAATGAACCGTAAGAAGCATTTCTTATTGATTTTGTTTCGTTAGAAACAATATAAGACTGCCTTAAAGAACTGGGAACAGGTTGCAATTGATTCTCTTTCCTTTTGAACAACATCCAGTAGAATTTGAGATCTGATTTTAATTTAGGATTTATTAATGCCTTTTCTTTCTCTGCCACTTGTCTGTGACTGTAGGAGAGGCTGAGAGGCATAGAAACTGAACTGAAACTTGGGGAAAGTTTATGCCAAAAGGTGACAGCTCCTTTGAAATTGGCACTTCCCAGATTCTCTGGAGGGCAAAAGAAAACCCAGAGTCCAATATATATTTTACAGAGCAGATACTACTGTTTCTGGCAGATGCTCAAGGTGTCCTGCCACCAGGTTCATTTTTCCCACAATATAATCAGACTCTCACTCACTGCCCTTCCTCTACATCAAAGTTATTATCATTAAGCCTTTTCAGCCTGAAATATTAACCGCTATTTCCAAACATGGGGGTTAAAGTATGGTTCCTAAATGATTATTATTAGTGTGCAGAAGGGAAGATTTCCAGGCTTTTCATCAGGTCCTGGGCAGAGTGGGCATGTCCTGTCTCAACGAGGACAAGCTGGCAAGCTTGGTGAAATAAGAATTTAGGCTTCGCTTTACCAGCATCCAGAAGACCTGCGATCTCACTAGCTAATGGACAGTGTTGTGTTTGAAAAGGTGTCCTGCTCAATAGGAAATGTTTGTGGTGTTCATGGATGAAGCTCTGAGCGGAGCTTAGAAAATCCAAGTTCAAACCTCGTTCCTTCTGCAGGGTTTGAATTTGGGTGTGAAAGGGGTGCAGACCCCCAAGGAAGGCATCGCTCTGGCCCGCCGTCGCTCACAGCGGGCAGCGGGGCGATTCCTGCCGGGAGGAAGCCAGCTGGGCACCTCGAGGGAGCCGTCCGAGCTGGGGCTGCTCTGCAGCCGTGCTCTGCTTGCCCTCCCCAGCGCCTGGCCTCTGATAATATTGTTATTGCTTCCATTTGGGTCTGATTCGTTTCACATGCCTTTCTTACAAACAGATCTATTTGCTCTCCATCCCTCTATAGCCGGATAATAAATACACAGCCCCTCATCCATGAAGGATGCGCATCTATTCTTCCTCCTACCACCATAAGCAAAGCCTGTAAGACCTAATGTTATTTAAGGTCCTTCTTACATGTGAAAGAGGTGTAATCACCCTTCACGGGTGAGATATTCTGCGGGGATTCATTTCACATTATTCTGCATTAAACTGGTTCAGTTCAAATTTTTAGTGCCTGCTGTTAAAAGGAGAAGGCAGGTAGGAGGAAGCAAGCCCTGCTGCCCCGTGCCCGCATGCTCGTGCAGGACAGTTTGTGTGGGATGCTCACAGGCAGGGCCATCACAGAGGCACAGATCCCCAGACTGTGGAAGTGATTCCTCACTTATATCTACTGAAATTATTTCTTTGAGGACACATAAGAGAACCCTGCAGAAATGAATAGCAATTTTCCAGAAATGATTTAACCAGTCGTTTGTATAATCTTGTCACGTGAGACAAATGGGTAGAGTAGAGGTTAGCAAGAGGAGCAGACACTGGGGTTTGCAGGAACTTCACAGCCTGCTGCGGTTAATGGAAAGCCTCGCTCCGCTGGCTTTGCAGGTTTGAGACCCAGCTCCCTAGCTCCAGACGATGTGTGCTGGAGCCGGCAAGGTTATGGCGGGAAGCTGGCACAAGTGGGAATCGAAGTGGCCAGCGCACTGTCCTGCAGCAGAAACACCTGCATGCTCCCCATGATGCCAGCTGTGCTGCACGCGGGATGGGTTTGCCTGGATATGCTTAGTGCAGGATATGAATTCAGTCAGACCTGCCCCATCCTGGACCACCCCAAGCAGCTGATGGGTACGAGAGCCCGTGGCTGTGCAGGTCTGGTGGGCAGGGACGTGGGCACGCAAGCCGACGTGGCGCCAGCACCGCGAACAGCCTGCTCCTGAGCAGCCCTTGGAGGGCGAGCGCTGATGCTGGCGGAGCTGTGCTGGCCTGGGGGCCGCACGAGAAGGAAACCTCAGCCTCGCAGGCCAGCAACGATCAGTCACTGCCCAGCTTGGGCACAGGCCAGCGCCTCTCCCGGGCGCCTCTTGCTTACAGGCAGCCAAAACCAAAAGCTCCGGCTGTTTCTCCTTCCCCTGCCACCGTCCCTCATGCAATCCCATTCTGCATTTATTGCAGACTTAGCTGGGCTGAACTTTGAAGGGGCCAAATTCCACACTGCCAGAAAGGCTCTTCCCCCCGCTATCTCCAAATAGGAGCTGTAGTCTTAATACAGAACATTTTAATGTTATGCAGATATCACCTGAAGCTGCTCCAGCCCAGTGTCGTGCTTTGCCTTTGGATGTGATTAGCCTGCAAAGGGCTGGGAAGGCAGTTTTCACAGGAACGTAAAATAAGACCCAGTTCTGTTCTGTGCAAAACTGGTATAAACCAAGAATAGCTTCAGCGGCTTTGGGAGAGTTGTTCCATATTTGTGTCCTTGCAACTTGAAGCACAATTTGACCTTGCAATCATCTTTAAAATTTTCTTTCATTTAAGCACTTTCAAAAAAGAAATAGTCAAAAAAAATGAAGAATCATTCCTGCTTGGAATTGTGAAACTTTTTCTGAGAACACTCTCTATGTTTATTGTTAATTGTCAAGAACCCTGTAAGTGTGTGAATTTTGTTAAGAAAATAGTTTTCGGTCAGCATCTCCTGTAGCAGTGCGGTGCTCGGGCAGTTCCTGGCAGCGCCGCAGTCGTCGGTGTGCTCTGAGAAGGGCTCTGGAAAGCAGATCAGAGAGCAAGAAACAGCGTTACGCATTCAGAGGGGTTAAGAAGCAGGGGCGGCGCTGGGAACGGGCCGCTCGCTGCGGCCGGGGTGTCCGGGACGCGGCGGCACCCTCGGGGCCCGTCCCCTGTCCCCGCGGAGGCCGGCCGGGATTGCCGCCTTCCAAGTGATAGGAGAAGCTGGAACAACATCCACCTCTTCCCATTTTCTCAAAGCACAGACCAGATGTGCTTCAGCCCTGAGCCCTTCGGCGAAGCTGGCTTCCGTTCAGCGCACTGGTTCTCGCGGCTCCGTTATCCGCAGCCTCGCGTTAAGTTAGCAGTAAAGATCCAAAACTGCAAAATTATTGCAGGATCAAAATGATTCACAGACATTTCAAGGCCTGAAGCTGCTGCAAGATGGTCAGATTTACATATATCATCTGGCTAAATAATTCCAGCTAAACAGATTAGCTTGTTATGCTCCTGACAGAAATGATCCTTGAATATACCAAGGCCAAGTGCCAGGGCAATTACGAGAGAGGAACATCCTCGTTTGCTGGCAGTGACATTCCAGTGACAGTGAAAGCTGAAAAACACCTGGAGGTGATGCTCTTATGGATATTAAAAAAGAAAAAAAAGTCAAGATGTCAGACTGTTATCTTGAGCCAGAGAAAGAAAAGCAAAGAGGGAGATTCTTGTGGTTTTTTGGTTTAACTTCTGACCCAGGGAAGCAGCAGAGGACAATCAAGCTCCTTTTATCGCTGCTCTTAGTCATACAGGAGCAGATGGCTGGGGTCTGCTGGTACAACTTCTGCAGCCTCCTTGGGCATGAATATGCAACGGTCGTTATAGAACAAAGATTAGGTATCATGATTTATGCAGGCAAAAGCAAATAAGTTTTTGATCCCTGTGTGCTGATATCAAATGTAGAGAGCTCTTCATTTATAGGCTTTAAGGTCAACCAAGTGTGTCTGGGTTTGATTAATATAAATTTTGATGCGTGTGACTTGAGCCTGAAGCCTGCATTTACCTTTGTCATTCAAAAAATAAGCAAATAACATTTTTGTTGATTTTTCATGAATGTCACTTCATTGTCACTGCCTGTCACAAATGTGGCAGTTAAATACCTCTTTAAACGTATGTGTTTGGATTTGGATAGATTTGATCTGGATGAAATAGTTGTACAGACAGAGGGATAATATATACCTCCGAAGAGCAGGAAAGGCTGTGGAGCTGCTGCCTGCTCCCGCTAAGCGGATGCAGCTGGGAAACCAAGGGCAGTGGGACAGAAGAGGGGGCAATGAATCCTGCAGTAATACTGGAACCGTTCGCAGCACTGCATCTGTGGGTGATCGGAGGCAGCAGCCTGTTGTTTCGTCTACAGGAATCGCGCCGTGACGTGAAAGCTGTAGCTGGTTCTGGTCGTGCCCGGGGGCCTCCGCCACGCCGGGAAAGGACGTCGCCTACCCGTGCGTGGCAGAGCCAGCCCCTTACGTCCCCCGCCTCGGCCTCGGCCTCGGGCCGGCCTTGCCCTTCGGAGGAGACGAAGCGTGGCGATGGGAGCTGGCCGCCTCCGCAGCGGGAGGGGAGAGGAGGGGAGGGGAGAGAGCGCCTTGGGCCCCTCCGCGCAGCCCGTGGGATAGCTGTGCAAACGCGCCTTGCTGCTAGTTTGCGCTGTTCTATTTTGCAAAGAGGTTTTGCTGAAATGTTCTCCTTTCAGCATCATAACTTTAATACATTTTATAGGGAGTTCTTTTATGTGTCAATAAAGAAAATAGTGCTGTTCTTACATGAGGCTGTAAGTGGGGTGGAGAGTGTGACAGAGGCGGCTTCAGTGCCGCGGGTTTAGGGAGAGCAGCTACGGCTGAAGAAACGGCCCTTTGGCTGCTCCGGGGCTGCATCACCGACGCGCTCTTCTTACAGAAAGGCACGGTCTCACGGAGCTGTCGGAGGAATAAGAAAAATCTCTAGTTTTTCCAAGCATTTATGCAATGTTTTTGGCTCTGGGAAGGACTTCTATGAAGTTGAGCCAGCACGTGTGGGGGGCGGGACGGACCCAGTGTACGTGCCGCAGACGCACTGCAGCCCTGGGTCCCGCTTGGGAATGGGAGAGCAGCGGTGCTGCAGTCTTACGGTTTTATGGTGAACGTGTTAATATTCCTGTGGTTATCATGGCCATGGCACCTAGAGAGATATGGAGATGTGCGTACAGCACTAGCGCAGAAATCTGTTAGGATAAATTACCAATGAATTCACCTAAAGAGCCAAGTCCCAACTCCATGATTAAAAATAGTAACAGAATTTCAAAGGGGCAATAGGCAGCGTGATTTATGTTTAAGATAACACGGATACCTTCAAGTACTAAAGGATCTTGCATATACTACTTGTCTTGGTATTCTGCATAATATGCTGTGTCCAGCCAAGATTAGATAAAAGCACAAGCAGGATCTTTTTTTTCCCTTTCCAATGTTAACTATTTTCCTTCTTGTCCTAACCCAGAGATGAGGTCCCAGAGCTTAATGGACAGGACTTTGCTGTTGGCTCTAGGCTTCAATTCCAGATCAAACCTTTTGGATTTTGCTGCTTTGAGCTGCTTATAGTTGAATATGCGTGAGCACTGAGGTATTGCTCTTCGGTTTGGCACAGCTGAGCCGGACTGGGAGCGTGGTGCAGGTGCCTTGGCAGGGCCAGGGATGCAGCACCTGGCTGCAGCTGCTGCCCATGCCAGCCTTTCCCAGCTTCCCAAGCAGAGCAGCCAACCAAGTGCAGCCTGAGTGGATAGCTCTTGCTTGTTTTTATCTAAAACTTTTTATTTGATCACATTTAATGCAGATGAGCCCTCTGCACAAAGCTGAGTTGCACTATGCCCATCATCTGCAAAAGTCCATTTGTTTCACCAGGCACATTGTTACTGTTCAGACTCCAAAAAGGCAGTAACTGCCTTTCTAAAACTGGTATAATCTTGCTGTGAGGTTCACATTCATCGTGTTGAAAAATATTCCCATTCTTAATTTATGTTGTTATTAACAGTGGGGCAGTCTTACGTCCAGAAACTCACGGAAAGCACTCGTGTTGTTAGTGAATCTGTTCTCACTTCAGTGACCGCCTCTGGGTTGTTGGTACTGCTAAAATGCAGTAACTGTACATTTCCTGGCAGAATGTTTCAGGTAGCAACAATTTGTTGCCAGGTTTCTGCTGATTGGTCTCAAGTGGCAATTAGTTGGGTTAAACTTGCGCTCAGACGTTGCAGAACACCTTTCTGTTCGTATGGCAGGAATAGAGCTAAACTTGCCTGACGAGCCTTCACCGTTGGCAGTGTCCTTGGCCAAGCGGGGTCAGGCTCCCCGCACATCCGTCCGCCTGACGGACGACCCGCTGCCGCCCAAGAGCTTGCACGGAGAGACGATCGAGTACGCCGGTGTGCGAGCGCACTTTGCTAGTGCCCAGCAGAAAAGCAGTAGTGCGGCTGCCTGCTTTTCTCCCTGAAAGGAAATGACTGATCCACTCAGAGCCCAAAACCAAGCAGACCCCAGCTTTCGGGAACGATCAAACCTCAGCCGGAGGCTCGGCTGCTCTGCCTGCCTGTGCGCGCGAAGAGCCCGCCCTTCCCTGCGACGAGCAGCCGCGTCAGGGCAGCGGGAGCCTCCTCGGCTAGTTTGCCTTTTATGCTGGGAGTCGCAGCGCGGGGAGGATCAATGCTTTCGGTGTCAAGCCAAGACGATGTCTGTGCATCGTTGCCGTGATATTGACAGCTTGGCTTCTTTTCTTGTATCTTCTGTACTTCATTTGTGAAAAGTACTGTAATTATCCCCTAGTAGTCGTTTCAGGAATGGTGAGCAACTTGAAAAGAAATGAAAATGGGTACACCTGATTGCAAAGAAAACACTTTAAATATTGAACATTTTTTCTAAAGGTCTAAATTTTCCATTTGCCTCAGCACTTAGTGTTTGTACAGCCATTTTGTACCAGCTTTAACAACGGACGTTTTACATGGAGGGCGTTTATGGTAATGGAAGTGAAGAAGGGATCTTCCCCCATGCCCTTTCTTGCTGTCTTGTATCTGTCCTTCCCCATGCAGTGAGGCAATTAATAAAACCCTTAGATCAGTCTTTCCCCCCACAATCCATTCAGAATTTCTCAATCTAATTGTCAGACTATCTTTCATTAAGCCAACTGCAGACTTTTGATCTACTTCTTTGGAATAGCTTTTGTGTTCAGCATTTGAACGAACTAGTCCCTTGTTTGCAAGATTTACATCAAAATAAGGTTTCTGGGAAAGAAAATCCAGCTTAGCAAAATAAAAAATTGTGCAAAGCCCCTAGAGAACTAATTCATATGCATTTCAGCAAAAACAATAATAAAAACTAGTGTAAGATAGCCTAGCCTAGCTTTGCAGAGATGCAGGAAGAACGTGGTGTTCTCCACCTTTCAGGTGCTGGGCTGTTGGTGCACGAGGCTAGTAATGACCCCAAATCCTCAGGATCTGAGTGCTGCTCGGCATTCCTTTACAAACTGGGTGTCTTGCTTCAGTTCTCATTATCGCAGTTCTCCTTACGCTCGGTTAGCGGGACAGCTCTGCCGGGGTTCGGCTGGGCAGGCGCCCCACCGAAGGGGGGTCCTGCTCGGGAGGCAGCTCGGCGCCTTGTGCAGGCGAGCGGGGGCTCGCGCCGCCCCGCGGGTCCCCGAGCAGAGACCGCTGCCGCTCTGGGTCCGGGGCCGGCGCAGAGCTGGGGAGCCCGGGGGGAAGCTCTTGACTTCAGCCGAGCGCTCGCGTCCCCATCCCACCCCTTAGGCCGTTTCCCAGAAGGGTCAGGATGCGCAAGGTGCCTTCCGCATCTTGCTTCGAGCAACTTTGTATGAAACCTTTTGGAAATTTTGGCGGCATGAAACCAGCTCATGGGGTTTACATTCAAATAATCTGAAGTACCTGGCTAAGTTTTTATGCTTAGCGCAGGGACAAGGGTGGGAAACGGAAAGCAGCAGCCTCCGCGTGCCTGCGATCCATCAGCAGGTAACTCAGGCACGCTGTTTTATTACAGACATGAGCCCTACTGATGCTTTCGGCTCTAGGGTAAGGAAGTGCTACCTGTTTTCCTCAGCTGCTCTCTGTTTTATACAAACATCCTGTAGCTTAGAGAAAAAGTCATTTAGCAGCTGACAACAGCTGAAGAAAACTGCTGTAATTAATTAATAGCCCAATGTCTTGTGCAGTTGGCTCCTGCACAAGGCATATCATAGCTAATTGGGAAGTCTGTCTAGATCGTATCCTGCAGCACGTGTTCGTGTTAATGATAACTGATTGCTGTATTCAGGGGTAGTTTTTATTTAATTCCCAGTACTTTATTTTGACTAGTGAGTAAAATATTCTTGAAGTATTGCAACAGTCTGAGTAGCCAAGTAACAGGAGCATAAGGCTGTCATTAAAAATGAACCTAGCTGAATCTGGATGCTGGCAAAACAACTTCAAAAGTATCCCAGATATTTGCGGGTAAAGGAGCTGCGTTCTCTTAGGATGAAAGTCCATTTGGGAGCAGCTGAAAGGAAGGACTGGTCACCCGTGAACGGGAGGCTGCTTACGGATCCTCTGTAAAATGAAGCAGTAAAATGCTGGCTGCAGATGGTGGAGATGCCGTAGACGAGTGGCGGTGCAGCTGCCCGCGGGCCTGGCTGTTCCTGCGGGGAGAGCGCGGGGAGGCGCAGGGCTCCGTGCGGTGCCTTAGGGCAGCGGGAGCGCGCGGGCTGGACCGCTGGTGCTCCCACGACGGGGCGTCCGGGCAGTCGCTGCCTTGCTGCTGTGACACGAGGGGAAGTGCTTGTTCACGCAGTACGTATTCAGGCGTGGAAATCATTGCCACTGGCTGCTGTAGAGCTAAGAGTGCAAATGGGGGTGGAGGGTAGGGCCGCTGGTGAGTGCTGACACCGAGATTCCCCTCGCGCAGCCGGGAATCCTGAGTCTCTGGTTGCCACGGCTAGAAGGCTGTAGAGTGGGAAAAGTCCCTCTGTGCGTGGCCCCTTTACACGCTTTCTGTACACATCCGTTTCAGCCACTGTTGCAAAGAGGAGTGCTAGGGCTCTTGCTCTGACGTAGCTCAATAGTTTTTATGTTTTTAAGTACAGTTGCAGAAATGAAACTAATGATTAGAGATAAGGGAATCCAAGTGGTATCTATGGAGAGTCTGTGTTATGCCATTGAAATCCGTGTCTCTTTGGAATTGAAAGAGCCTTGAAGAAGGAGAACAAAACACTAATTTCTGTACTAAGTTATTGTTACTTTAATTCTCTGTGTTCCTGCATTAGGTTTTTCTTCCTGGGTGTGGAAGCATCGTGCCCCTGTTGGATCTGAGCAAGAGCAGGGCCACTGATTTCCATGGCACCTCTTTCTCCAGCAAAACCTCAGGAAACGGGAGGTTTCAAGGGGGTTAATTCAACAGGCAGTCTTGTGGGATGAGACTCTTCTCACTGGAAAGCAGTTAAGGAATCTGAGTTTAAATTTCCTAGTTCTGAAATACTTGTCTGGCAATATCCCCATGTCATACAGGTCTAACCAGTTATCTCTGGAATCTCTTTGCCTCACCAGCAGTCGACAAACGTGCCTTAATTTTAGGGCTAAGGCAGTAAAAGCAGGTTGGGGGAAGTGCTCTGCAGGTTAACAGTGCCTTCATTTATGAACTAGCGGATCAAGTCCCGGAGGTCCGGAAAATCAATGAGGAATCTTTATTCTCCCCTGTCTTTTTCTTCCAATTGTAAAACCTAGTTTGAATCAATCATACTGCACAGTTGTGCAGTTTCCTCCGAAGGTCGCTAGGCAATGAACATGCAACTGCACAAACCATTTCTGCATATTTTTTAAAAGAAGGAAAAAAATGATATTTTTCTCTTTGCATGCAATTTTTAAGAAGCGGAGAGCAAGAGCCATAAAGTTTCCTTTTATAGATGTAGCAGACAGCAGCAGAGTGTGCTAAAGTGAGCAAGGAAAACCCAAGGTGACATTTAATTCTAGCAATAATAAGCTATGGCAAAACTCCTCATATTAAAGACCTAAGGCAAAAATGTTCAGCTGGTATATTCTGGAGCAGAGACACTGAAAGGAGCAAAGGGAGACAGGGTAAGACACCTTGAAGAAGATTCAAAGAGCCAAGCATTAATTTTAGGGATGAAGAATTTGAGCACCTCTGCTAAGCAATAAATGGATAATGCCCGTTACAGCGAGAGACAGAGCTGCTTTACTGCTCGCGCTTGCACAACAGAAACTTTTCCCTGGAAAAGGCAGGGCTGCTGCCTCGGCATCGCCAGGGCTCGTGACAGGAGCTGCAGTGGGGTAGCAGCGCCGTCCTGCGACGGCGCTCTCCAGCCGCGTACCCTGAACGTCGGCGCCGCTCCCGGCGTGCCGGCTGGGGCACGAGCGACGGGGCCCTCGGCGGCCCCCGAGACGCGGGCAGGGGCAGGCTGCGCGCCGCGGCTGCCCGGGCACCGCTGCCCCCGGGCCGAGCCGCAGCCGGGTCCGGGTGGTTCGCGCAGCCACGTTGTCTCGCCCGTTTCTGGATGCGGAATGTGCCGCCTCTTGCTCGAAAGCCTTTCAGTCTGCGGGCTGGGGAACAGCCGAGGCAAACGGCTGGGGCTGCCTAGTAGGAAGCGTGAAATATTCTCTGTAAGAGGTGACCAGCCAGCCTTGGCCCATCTCAGCCTTGCTTTGGAGAAATGCCCATTGAAATCCAGCTGTAGAGTGTGAGGAGTGCAGTTTGTCTGCCTGTGTAGGGTCTATAAGTACTGTAACTCTCCCCTTCTGCTCTGTCCAGCGCGCAGCTGCAGTCCGCGGAGACAGGAGCCTGCCGGCGGGGCGCCGCGTACCACCACCACCCGTCTCGCTGCTCCGGTTTGCTCTGGACACAGGGCACCGGTCCTGCCCGTCCTGCAGCAGCCCTCTCACTACATCCACTGCTTTTGCTGTGTGTTCTCATGACCGAGTGTTTCCAAAGGGAGGAGGGTTGTTCTTAATAGGCCTCTTTGCAGCTGTTTATTCTGGGTGACAGCTATGTCTGCAGCTAATTGCACAACATCTATTTTGGCAGCACCTTCTAGAAAAGAATTAATAAAATCTAACAAGGCGCTTAGAAAGTCATGCAGTTTCACTAGCTGGCTGCACACCCGAGCAGGTAATATAGCAGGATATTGAGTCTTTTGCTTCTTAAGGACTATCATCTCAAAACGGCTGGCGCATAGCAATGGAAGTCTGAAGTGTGGAAGTCTTGTGACTGGCACTGCCGACCTGCTCCATGAACGAACGTGCGAAGGGCAGAGAAGCCCACAGCAGCAGCTTGCTAGCAAGCCCCAGATGCATTTTTCAGTATAGACTTCTCTAGTTCACATAAAATGGATTTAAAGTGCCCAGTATGGCTGCACTGTGGGAGGGAATTTGGTGCAACTGCTGGGACGTGCTATGGTAGAGAGAAAGCAAGCAGGAGCACGTGACTAACTCACGGAGTAAGCGGGAGCGGTCTGAAGTTTTCCGGCACCTCCGAGCCCTTCGTCCCTTCGCCTGCCGCCCGCGGGAGGGGGCGAAGGGCTGCAAGAGCAGCAGGGCTGCGCAGGTGCGTCGCGCGCCGGCGACGGGAGAGTAGGATCCAGCGCTC
Source organism: Rhea pennata (assembly GCF_028389875.1). Taxonomy (NCBI): domain Eukaryota; kingdom Metazoa; phylum Chordata; class Aves; order Rheiformes; family Rheidae; genus Rhea; species Rhea pennata. The sequence goes on from NC_084685.1 coordinate 8,582,278, forward strand.
CCAGCTCCGTTTCGGAGCGTCTGTCCTGTCAAGCTGCAGCGAAGCCAGGGTGTCTCCTCCAGGCTGATGTCTCGGGATGCCCAAAATAAGCTGCTTTATAGAAAGCCTGTGAAAATAAGTGGAGGGTCGAACTAGGAAGCCTGCTGACTGGTGTCGTCTTAATTCACGGCTGTCTGTAAAACCAGACCTTTCTCTGCCCGTCTGGATGTGGCTATAAATAGATACCCCGAGTTATGGCAATGAACGTGAGCAGTTTGAATGACATTTGCAGAATGCTGCTAATGGCAGAAAATTGCTGCCATGTTTAGGGCAGTCCCTGTCACAGAATGAATCATCCGTCCTGCCAGCGTGGGGGCTGCGCCCGCGAGTTCGGCCGACGGCGGCCTCCCGATCGCGCCCCCTCTGCAGCGCTCCCGCCTGAGCGGGGGGCGGCTGGGCCGAGGGCCCCGGCTCGCCGCGGCATCCTCCGGCTCGCGGCGCAGGTTCCAGGTCAACTCCCGTTCTCCACTTCCCTTTTGCAAAATGACAGGAGAACTGATCGCGCTTACCGTAGCGAGGCAGCGAGTTGTCTGCTGTTGCAGTGTAATAAGGACAACAATTCTTGAAGAGAGAGTGAAAGAGATTTTGTGAAACGCTCCCGTTTTGTGTGTAAACACATCAGTGTTTTTCAACCCTAAAAGGCCCTTGTAGTGAAAGGCTCATGCATAAGCTCTTTCCGTTCACCTGGAAACTCGAAACGGTCCCGGCGTCTTCGGCCGATGGGGAGAGGGGACGCTTTCTCGAGGGAGGGTTTAGCTGCGCCTTGGTGCCCAGGTGTGGTTTCCCGGCTCCTGGTGAGATTGGGGCTGAGGGTATCGCGCTTCCGTTCCGGCTCCATCACGGGCACGTCCGGCCCCGGGTGATTTAGTTTTATTTTACTGCTCTGTGTGTCAGGCCCCGACCTGGGAAACGGGGACCGGCTCGGGCTGCCTGTTCGCTCCACGAGCTCCTGGGCCGTAAGGGCCGGCGGGGCAGGACGGCTGGACCGGCCTGCTACGCGCTGAGCTACGTGGCCGCAGCTTGCGCGTCCCGGGGGCGTTTGCTAGCGTTACGCGGGAAACAGGCTCCGGCGCTTTGTCTTACTTGATCACGGTTCTTCTTGGCCATTTCTTTGTGCACGGGATATATGAGTCCAAAAAGGTTCCAGCAGCAACTTGGGAGAAGAGTTGCTTAAATTTTTGCTGTGCGGAGGTACTTGTTTTGCGTGTTTTGTTTGTCCTGCCGGCGAGGCCAGGGAGGTGCTGGGGCCGCAGCCGTGCAGCCCGTCCCCGTCCCAGCGCCGGCGGGAGGGTGAGCCGCGCTGGCGGCTCCGAGCAGGACGCAGAGCTCCTTCCTTGCACGCTGCCGCCAGCGCTCTGCCGGCCTGGACCCCGAGTCCTGTGCGGCAGGCACTGCTACAGGGAGGCCCTCGTTCATTAGCAGTGAGTGGCAAAATCGGACTCTCTCTTCCAAAAAAGGTTCATACGCTGGCTTGAGGCATCCTGTAGGGACACGTATCTGCACCCACCGTCTCTCCTGCGCGGGTGCACGATGGCTTTTCGATCATCCCAGTGTGCTCAGAGCTAAAAGTTGGACATCGATCCTGTTGTATTTAAGCAGAATGAGCAGCTCTGGGGACTCGGTCAAGACGTGCTTCGTTGCAGTTGCTGCAGATGTAGGTGAAGCCACTGGATATTTGTTTGGTGTGAGGGGAAACAACTCACTTTATTCTTACTCCCTTTTAGATTGCATAACGGTCCTGCAGCTGTGCTGCATGGTCTGCTGGAAGGAGTGTGTGCAAGGCAGGGAAAAGGAGGAGCAAGGTCATACCAGCTGGGGTTGGGTTATAAGGAAACTCTGGACACAAATGTTGTTCCGCTGACTCTGGGAATGTTCTCCAAAAGCCTTAATATAAAAGTAAGGGTGCGAATTGGCTGCTCCTCTTGCAAGGAGGGAGTGCCCAACGAGACCTGCCTCCTCGCGAGGGAACTCGGCACCAGCCCCACATCTGCTGTATTTTGTATGCTGCATTTTGGGGTGCTGAGATCCCAGCGAGTCCCCTTGCTTGTGCCCCTGCCTCTGCCTGGCTGCTTCTGAACTCCTTCGGAGTTTAAAATCACGAGGTTTCCCACTGCTTCCAACCCCAGGCTGCCATTAAACATATATTAGCAGTTGTATGACTCAATTGTATTAATTGTTACATTAAATTACATGGTATTGTTCAAAAAGAATGTTAATTTAATTTCCCTACAACTGTGTTCAACTTAATTTTTAATCACATTGACAGCAAAAATTTAAATCAGGAGCTGTATCTTGGCTCTGGGAGGCCCGAGTACATAATGAATGTATGTACTGATCGGGACAGTTTGTAACGCTAATACAATTTAAATATAGGCAAGCTACTGAGCTACAGACTTTAATTATTCATTCTCTCCCAACAAGCTGAACCGCATGGAGGAAGAGCTGAAATGAGCTCTTGCATTAGGATCTGGAAGAGGATGTTGGAATTGTTTAATGCTGATTCTCCCCACGCCAGATCTGGACAGACACAAACTGGTTTAACTGGTGGCCCAAGATCGGAGCCCCAGCTAACTCACGCACCCCCAGCACGCAGGATTAGACCGGGGAGCAGACGTGAACCCTTGTGATTTGGCCAGTGGTGCAGGAGGGGCAGGAAGGCAGCAGCGGTGACCGCAGAGGCAGAGCGAGCGTGGCAGCGCGTGTCCGGCCGGAGCGGCGCTTCCCGGGCCGCTGCCGCGCTGCCCAGCTCCGCCGACGGAGCAGCCGTCTCGAACGAGGCCGGGCAGCAGCGTGGTTTCTGTTCAGCATTTCCTACAATTGATCTGCGTTCAGGAGATCAGGGCCTGGAGTTAAAGGACTACTAATAGGCAGAGCTTGGCTAATTAAAGAAAAAATGAAGCACAAATCCCCCAGCAAACTGCTGCTCCGTTAGTCACAGCAATGTGCTGGGGATGGTTCAGGCAGCCGTGGAGTTTCTTAAAAATCCTAGTGCAAGCCTTCGCCGCTCTTCCGCTCTCGTTGCTTTATTGAGAACGGGGCATTTGGTGTGCGTTAATCTGCTGAAAATAAGGACGGGCACTTGCTCCCCGCCGCAGGAATAGCAGGCACAGGGCTGCGCTCGTGTGTTTCTGTCCTCCGCATCCATTCCAGCTGCGGACATGAAAGGGGCTTTCATTTTTTTCCTTTTACAAGCAGTGTACATCACTATATGTCTTCTAATAGGAAAAGCAAGATCCGTATAAATTCATAATGGCCACAGTAATCTTTCTTTTCCGTGAGAAGCTGGTATTAATAGGCAGTGTCACAAACTATGAATTTTATTGTAGTGATATTCATTACGTGTGATATACAGAGAGAAAGGGTGATGCAGCAAGTGCAGTGAATTATATTTGTTGCAAAGAGTAGAGCTAAATGGAAATAAATTAAGCATGATGTATTTTAGGAGATTCTATATTCTGTAGCAGGGGAAAAATGTCAAAAAATGTTGATAAAAAAGAGGTTTCTACAGTGCAACAGAAGATACAAGCAGAGAAAAAGAAAACATACATTCACTTCCTTGCACATGCACACATTCCTTGGTGCACTTTTAGAAGAAGGCTGCAAAAAACAGAAATCCTTCTGTTCTAGAAATGTACAGAACCCGGATAATTGCTACCTGTGGTTGCTGTGGGAACCAAAACTCGCAATTCCGGATTTCAAGAGCATAAAGTCTCAGCCAAATGTGCCATGTTAGTGTAATTTCTGTCACGCTAGAGGAAATCAGCCAATTTGTTGTTAATATAAACATGTTAGGAAGACAGAATTTTGTAAAACTAGGGAACCCCTTCAGGTTTGTTTTTTTTATTCCCCTTAAAGGAAGACTGAAAACTGGCAGCTGTGCTGGAGCATCCGCCCCCAGGCAGAGGCCGGTCTGTCTGTCCGGCCCTGTGCGCGGGCGCCGCTGCCGGCCGGCAGCCTCGGAGCCCACGTCCTCGAGGGTCGCGTGGCCTGGGAGGGCCCCCCAGGTTTTGCTTTGCCCTGAGGCATCAGCCCGTCCCGCGAAACGTTTCGCGTTTGTCGCTTGCAGCGCGGGCAGGAGGGTCCCGCAGGCTCGGCCGCTTGGACGCAGGCGGCCGAGATCCCTCCTCCCTGGAGGGTGACCAGGCTTTCCGCACGTCTGCAAGGCAGCCGGGGAGCTGAGGCCAGCACCCGAGCGTGGAGGGCTCCGCTCCGCCGGGAGCAGGGCAGGGACGGGGACGGGGACGGGGATGGGGCCGGGGCCGTTCTGCACCGCCGTGCGCTGCCCAAGGGGCTCTGCGGACAGCAGCGTGTCCCTGAGGTTCACTACTCTGCTTCTAGGGCATTTAGCCAAACCATGCATTTCCTCTCTGCCCCAAGGGCTGATTCATTTATGGCAGTTCTCGTGACTTCAGGAAAATAAATACTCCAGCAACAAAACTGAGAAGAGCCTGCCTTCCAGTGTTATTTCCTTCCAGTGTTATTTCACTGGAATTTGTTCATTTTGTACTAGACTGAACAAAAATATAGGTTCAACATTTCCTTTTCTTCTCTGCTTTTGTTCTCCTTTAAAAAAATTGAATGCTTCCCTGTGAGTAGGAGATGCTTTCTGGGGTGTTAGCTAGTCTGGATGCTCCCTACTTGCAGCAAAATTACAGGACAGAAGAGCAAAAATTTGCATCTGCATCCCAGGAGTTCTGGCTATATCCAACCACTGGTAGAAAAGCTAAAAGAAAAAACTCTTTGAATATTTGTTCTTAGTTCCCCTGACGTTTTACATGGCGAGGGCAGTGGGATAAAATGCATGATAGTTTGAAGCCACACAATGCTTTGCACATCTGCCTTCTTCAGGCGGAAGGACGGTGGATGGACGAGGCAGCGAGCCGCGCGGCGGAGCCCCGGGCACACGTTCCGCGTTGCAGTGGGCGCTCGCTGGACAGCAAACGTTTCCCAACTTTGCTGCGTGCCTGTGAGTGACAGCAGTCCCCGTGGAGCTACGTCCCCCGGCACCGGCGCAAACACCGGTGCTCGGCCGGTAAAGCCCTGCCGCTGGAGAGGTGTTTTATCACTTTGCCGTGTCCCTGTACTTGACTAAATGACCTTTAAGGTCCAGGAGCTTTAGAGGGTCGTTTTTCTGTGAGCCTAATAAAAGGTAGCTGCAGTACCAAAATTGGATGTTTCTATCTAACTGTCCTGCCAGCACGGGGGAGAAGAAATACAGCCCAAGCCGAGGAGAGAGCTGGGCGCTTCCCGCGCGTCGTGCCGGGGCGAGTGCAGCTGCTGCAGTTTTGTGCTCTGCCAGCCGAGGGAAGGAGGAACTGCAGTTTCTGGCACTGCTTTTTTTTCTTTGGGGCTTTCTTTTGTACCCATTACTGGTAGGGCTGGCCACCACATTTTATGAAATCCCCGTGTCACGGCTCAAGGGGCTGTACGAGCCTCCCCTGGGGCTCGGGGCTGTCGGCGCCAGCACTCCCTTGCGCCTCCCGCTGCGGCCCCGACCTTGCGCTCGCTTTCCAGGCACATGCATGCTCATCTGAGCATCATCTTTTCTCTAAATGAAGGTTAAAACCAGCAAAAGCAGCAGAGCAGTGGATCAGGGACTTGGCTATTGGCAGGCTGAGACAGGGGCTGAATGACTGCTGATGCTCCCTCGGCAGCGAGGGCTTTTGGAGGGGGAAGAGCCGGCTGCAGTGAAGTGGAAGAACAGATCGATTCGAAGAGCAGAGGCAGCACGCAGCCAAGCCCCCGTGCTGCCCTGCAGACACTGACGCGTTTGCGGAAAGCTCCCAGCCCCATACGTCGCTCGGACCTGCGGGTCCCGGACCAGAGTGGTGTTCCCGCACTTCCAAAGTGCCTGGGGGAGTAAGGGCCAGAGAGCATTTTATTTATTATCTTACTGGAAGGAAGAAATCAGGATAGAAGGGCTCCATAGTTAATAGTTCAGCCATGGCGCCTGGTGTTTTCCCGTGCATGCACTGGTGGCTGGTGCTGGCGGGGCTCGTCAGCCCCGCGCCTGCGGCGAGCGTGGGGCCGGCACCGCGGCCAGGTGTGCCGGCGCCGAGCCAAGCCGGAGCGCAGCCGGGCACCGCGCGCCGCCCAGCTTGAGGTGGATCTGCCTCTCTCCAGGCTTGCAGCCCTGGTTGCATTTTATTTTTAAGGGACACTTAAAAGAGACTGTACAGGCTCAGGGAAAAAAAACACCACTCCGACAGAGCAAGCGTGGGGAGGATCGTGACAGCATGGTGCCAGGCACCAGCCAGAAATCCAGAGAAACACTGCGCTGGCTAGAAACACATCAAAAATACTGCCTGAAATGCAAAGCAAAGGCAAAGAAGGCTCCAGCTTAGACACATCTGCAGTGATATTTTATTGATTATTTAAGACCCTTAAGGCAGTTTAGCTAGAGCCTGTGAAGAAGGATTTGGGTTTTGTTCCCCTGGATGCCCTTGTTTCCTGGCTGCCGTGCTGCCTAGAAAAGTCCCTCTGATTTCTTCTCTGCATTATTACAAGCTGCTGGAATAATTGCTTTAAAATTTGGGTTTGGGTTTTTAGGAGAGGCGGTAAGGAGTGGAGCAATTTGGCTAAAAACAGAACTCCTTGCATCAACATTACATTTATGACTTTTATAGGCAACACTTAGGATTTGCTATGTTAGCATATTTCGGCTGCCTTTTAGCACCCTAACTGGTGCTTCACACGACTGAAAACAGACCCCCAAACCCATGTACAAAACAGCACTCAGGCACGTCTGGCCTCCCAGGTCTTCCAGGGGGCTGCTTGGTGCAGGGGGATTGGGAACGCGGCGCGTGTCCGAGGGACAGAGCACGGAAACTCTCAGCCAAGCCTCAAGCTCAGATGTAGAAGATGAGGAAAATAATAGGCAGCTACATGTAAAAAAGAAAAGTGTAGCATATTTGTTGAACAATTTTTCCATTCCCAGAGCTGTGCCAGTGGTATTTTATATATAGCATACAGCTGGAGCTGATGGACCACTTGATCTCTGTGTGCTTTTGAGGCACACACACCGGAACCCTGCTTCACCCCAGCCAGAGACCCCCAGAGACCGAGCGGGCAAGACTGTAGGCTCCAAAGCTCGTAAACAGACAGTGATAATTCCAAGCAAACCAGTAATAGGTTGGTGTTTACAGAAATAGCAGTAATTACTTTGGTAAAAAGCAATATTTTTTTCTCAATGTCATGCTAGGCAAAGAGGGCACTTTTCCCTACTCATTCTCATTTAAAAAGGAAATAAGTTTGTGATTTCTGTGATTGCTTATGAAAGATCTTATGGTATAATTAAAATACAAAATTTAACTTAATTTTACCAAAAACTGTGCACTATTTGCAGAGAGAAGGAAATAATGCAGTTTGATATTACTCTCATTTGGTTGCTCTAACTCTTCAAGGACAGCAGTTTGACGTAGTGAAGGCTGGCACAGCTGAAAACGTGGCCGCTTGCTCTTCTCAAAACCGGTAACAGTTTGGTGGTGGTCGCTGTAAACATCTCTTCTGGTTAAGGCTGGGTGGGAAAAAGATTTATACTGGCAATATTTAGGGTGAAAGTTAGAAATGCTGAATCAGAATGGCTCTTTTGTTTAGAATCTCTTTAGTGCAGAATTTTAAGAAACTCAAACTTGTTATTTCCTTTAACACTTCCGTTAAATACTTTTCCTAAAACCAGATTTTGGGCCAAAGCAAATCTAACCAGCTTGGAGTTGGAAGTCTGGTTTAGATTTTAAACCTGTGATAGTATAACTCCTTCCAAATTCCGATTAACTAGAAAATTTCCTTAGCGCTTATTTCTACACAAGCCTCTATTCTCTGTGCATTTAAATAAGCTTTATCCTGGGAAAACATGAGAGCAGTAACTCCAAGTGAAAAGAATAAAGGCAGTTGCTGCATAGCTGTGAAAATCTGTTAAATACTGAAAAGCTCATAGTAAAAAGCAAAGCAATGCAATGAAGATATCTAAGCTCTGTTCTAATGAGAGACTATGAGAGAAGATAAAACCTTTTCACAAACCTTGTCTGGCTGAAAAAGAAGGCAGGGTAACAGCACTAGCTAAACCCATGAAAATACTCATTTGTGTGGCAGATACTGGGGTAGACGGCAGTGACCTCCACGTGCTGGTTCTCTGCCAGGCTGCGGCTCTTCGGGTCTCGGGGTGAGCGGTTCCTCCCAGGTAGAGGGGAGAACGCGCTGGATACGTGAGAAATGCTGGAAACAAGGGGGGTGGGGGGGGAGGCAACAAATAAACCAGATTCTTAAGGAGATATTAGTTAGGCAGATGATCTTTCCAGAATGTGTAAAAATAAGGAGAACAGATGGGCTTAGGGTGCCAGCAGACAGGTTTTGTGTTGCGAGGTCTGTGTTAGGCAACAGCATTCTGTCCCAGCCCACCCCATTCTGTCCCATCGCATCCCGTCCTGTCCCATCGCATCCCGTCCTGTCCTAGTGCATCCCATCCTGTCCCATCACATCCTGTCCCATCCCATCCCATCCCATCCCGTCCTGTCCCATCCCGCCACATCCCCCGCATCCCGCCCGGCGCGTCCCGGCTGCATGGGGGCTGCCGTGCCGCCCTGCCCGCTTCCCGGGAGCGCGAGCGGCGCAGCGGGAAGAGCTGCTGACCAGCCCTTTCTCGCTTGTCACAGCTAATCAGCGTCACCTCAGCTAATGGGCAACACAAAACCTATTTAAAAGCTACATTTGCCACTTGGCTGGTTCCATTACACAGTGCAATATCCAGGTGTCACATTTCCCCCGGACCGCCGGGCTTGGCGCGTGCCGGGCTGCCCGGCGCAGCGGGCGCCGCCGGCTCTCGCCGCGGGGTCCGCCCGGCCCTCAGCCCCGGGGAGCGGGAACAGGTGTAAAACTACGGCCGTGGGGTTTGGCTTGGTTTTCAAGGGAGACACCCATGGCTGTGGCCTCTGCACCTCGCGGATGGACATCTGAACACTCTGATTGCCTGCTGACTCCCTCCTAAACCCAGCACAGAGGGGGACATGGCAGCCAAGGCTACAAAAAGGGATATATTTTTCTTACTTACTGCCTTACCGTGGAGCGCTTTTCATCGCATCTGGGAAAAGCGTGCATTGCCTGGAGCCCTTCCGCTTGTTACGTACGAAAGCAGTTCCCCCCGAGCAAGTGTCTCACGGTCTGAGACTCCTGTCAGCTCTAGCTGAAGATCTCTCCATTTCTGTAGGCTCTTCCTTTCTCAGGACATCAGGTCTCTGGAATTGACTGGAATTTCCAGAAAAAGTCCTTGAGAGTTGGTCTCTTGCCGCCTTGGAGCAGCTGCAGTTTTAGACAGTTCTGCAGCTCCTTTAGTGGTGTCTTCGGTCAGGCACCGAAGATCACGTGCCGTTCCTCTCTCTCTTGCTTTGCGTTCACGCCATAGTGTATGTTGCCTGCGGTGGCTTTATCTGCACCTACAGTTTCGCAGAGCAAGGTTAAGGATGTAAACGCTTCCTCTGATCAGATCAAACAGAATGTCAGGAGAATCAGTGAAAGGTTTAATAAAATGCGCACTTACTTGAGCAGATGCTCTGGATGAGGGAAAACCACCGCCGTGGTGTGCGGACCCCTCGCGTCAGCACCGGGAAGACCCCAGGCTGGGCCGCCTTGGGCGCCCATCTGGCTGGTGACGGGCTCGTTGAGTTTAGTGGAGCAAGAACTGGATGCTCTCCTTCTCAGCGTGGTTCTGTAGGTTGTGTTTGAGCTCTGCACGCCTGTGTAAGATAAAACAGGTCAAGTAAATGAACAGACATAAGGCTGCTCAGAGTAAATGCAAGGATAACAGAGTAATGATATTTAGGCATGATACAACTCATCTGCAGTGTAACGGGGGTTGGCAGCTGATCTGCACTGAACAGTTATTCAAACTGCTGCATCCGCAAGTAGGACGCTATCACGTTGTGTAATTTAGCCTTGCTCTATGTGTGATTCCCCGGCTCTAATGCTAACTGCATGAATGATGAAATGTATGGAGCTCAGTGTTAGTCAGAAAGGCAAGAAGAGTTGGCAGGGGAATTCAGCATGTGCAGGTAGAGGAGCTCAGAAGAAGCAATGCTAAAAAGGGGTATTTTTTGCCATGGCTGCATCCAGAATGTCTGATTAGCTGAGCACAGATACTGCTGCAGAGGGGCATTAGGCAGGAGGATCTAAAGATCTGTTGATCTATTAAGGACAAAGAGCTAAGCTACACATTTAGGTTTTTAGGAAAAAACTCTTCTATGATACTCTTCGGACCGCTTTGCGGTATGTTCCCCTTCTGGCAGAGTCAGCGCTGTGCTCCCCTTGCAAAGGGGCGGCTGCTGCTGCGAGGTGCCCGGGCAGAGGACCCACGGTGGACCGGTCCTTCAGGGACGCCACCACCGCGGCCGGCGCGGGCAGAAGTGCCCTGGAGGCGTGCGTCTGGGATCGACCCTGCGTTCGCCTCCAAGCATTAGCTGCCGCCGCTTGCAGAGGGTCGCGGGCGCTGCTGCTGCGCGGGCGGGAGGAGGACGTCCTGCCCCGCGCGCGCCGCGGGCGGCCCGCGGGCTTGGGCTCTGCTTGGGATTTCGTACTCCCATCGCTGACGTGAGGTGATCCGTGACTCTGTCTCACCCATTCCAGCCCATTGGCTTTCTGCTCTTGTTCAGAGCAGGAAGGAATTACGAGATTTTGAAATGTTTCAGATGATTTTGAAATCTCTTGGGGAGTAAGGTCTCTTTCTGTGCTGCCCACAGCACAGGATGCAAAATGAAGATTTTATTGGGAGAGATGAAGTTCCCAGGCTCAGCTAGAGCAGTTTCTGAAAGATTATTTAAGAGGGTCACTGAAAACAGCCATTGTCAAGAACTTAACCTAAAGATACTGAATAATCGTGTTAAAATGTTGGAGGACTACAACACAAGTACCTTATCTGATACACCTTGAATGCAAGTATTCAAATAAATAGAAGAAGAGGAGCATGACTAATGGATATTGAAGAAAGCAGTCTGGGTGCAGGTACAGAAGTGAACAGAAGGGAAGACACAGAATTTTGTTTTCTTCTCCTCTGAAATATCCCCTGTTCCTCTGAGATATGGGAATGATAAGTCTCTGAGAAAGAAAAATGTTCCTCTTGGTGACCTTATGGATTTAAGATCTATTTCTAAACCAAATTTTCATATAAAACCTGCCACACACAATCTGCAGATTAAACCTCATTTTATTTTCAGACAGACATGACCTTTCCTAGCTTTGGATATTAAATATCACAAAACCTGCTGCAATTTAAGCTGAGGATTTTACATTTAAATAAATGTAACTTAAAAGCAAAACTAACTTCTCTGCAGAACACCTGGCAAGGGGAGCATGGGGCTGCTCGGGAGGAAGCGTTGCCTTCTGCTCCCTGCGACTCCTCTGCGGCTGCAGGTCCCGGCGGTGGCTCCTGCTCCTCTTGCCCCGGAGCTGGAGAGATGCTAAGGTGCCTTTGCCCTCTGGCTGCTCTGCAAGGGGACTTGCCCTCCCTTGGGGCACTGCCAAGTTCGCTGCCTGAGAGAAGCTGCTTTGGCGCAGGCTGCCCCAGCAGTTTGGTCTATTCTGAGTCTGGAGCAATGCACAGGAATAGAAAAGGGAACCTGTATTAGGAGGGATCATTAGTAGTGGAATATCAGCATTTCTATGGCATGCAGATGCCATTAAAATTACCGCAGTACAAAACCTACATGGGTAGGTGGACGCTTGTGATGATTTTTGCAAAGATAGGAGAGAAAAATCCACCACGCGCAGTGCTGGCTGGTGTTCGCACTGGAGCCCAGCATCTCACTGCGGGGAGCAAAGGGTTCGGTCTCTGGCTGTCTCTCCCTTGGAATAAGTGTACTTTTCCAAGTACACTTGGAAACAAAGTTTGCCTCATTTGCAAGAGCTTTAAACTTCAGCTGTTTTTTTTTACCCTTCCCTTTTCAGCTTGCAGACACCTTTTGGTTAACAGATGCTCTGTGACAACAAATCAATGCTCTTCTGTGTAACAGATTAACTCAACTTACACAGCTAAAGATTTGCTCTTTGATTATTGTCAATAACTAATCTTTTCATGGGTGAAATGAAGGACCTCAGCTCATTAGCACAGGCTTTATTGAATGTAAATTTTCAGTTGAAAGAATTTAAAGCCTCCAAAAGGGGTAAAGGCAGTTTAAGTGAAGGAGAAAGTTAAACGAGGAAACCCAGTGCTGGACAAAGTCTGGACAAGGTAAATAATCTTGGGTTGAAGTGGGAGGGGAATTTTAGATGCTTTCCTAGGGCTTTGCTGTCTTCTTTTTTTCTCTGAAGAACACACGTGACATTTCATGAGAATTAAATTGCTCATCTGATTAGCTGGGCCCTCAACATCTCTTCCAGAAGTTGTTCTTCCCGGAGTCCTGTGAAAAAGTTGTTGTCTGAGCGTGTAAATGCAGACTAGTAATACTGTCCTAATAAGGAAATAATTATTTAACATGCAGCGAATAGCTAGCTGTGTTTCCTTCTGTTTTTAACCTGGTTTTTATTTAGCCGAGTTTCAACGGTAGGGAAATCTGTGCTTCCGCTCCCGGCAGGCCAGAGGGAGCGCGCCTCCCGCACGAGCGCGGCTCGGCCGGCTCCGGGGCGGCCGGAGCACGTCGCTGCCGAAGCGGCACAGAGCCGCACGGAGCGTGAGCCGAAGCTGGCACGGGGGACGTAAAACAAGGTATTGGCCCTTACCGCTCACAAACTACGCTGTGCACAGGGCTTCCCGAGAACAGCCCTGACCGCCTCACTGCGGCTCACACAGGGGTGACACGTGATGTTACTGCTCCCTCCCGCCACGGTTCTCAGCGCCGTGGTGGTGCTTGAAGACGTTGCTTAGGCTCCAGCCTCCTAGAGCTATGCAAGCATAAGGAAAAGCTGTGCTGCCCGGAAAGCCTTGCTCTCAGCTTACACCATGATGCAGCGAGGTGGCGGGAGGCTTGGGGGACAGAGGTAAGGACAGCCATAACGCAGATGTGGTTTTTAGGGAGTCACTGCTCCTGGTTGTCCTTGAACCGAAGGACACAACCCAACCCACCACTTTTCATCGTGCCGCCCTGCGGGGAAGGGCCGATCTTAGGGCTGCGGTTTGGCTCTCGCCCCAGCAGTGAGCCCACGCGCGCCGGCACGCAGCCTCCGTGCCCACAGCTATCTCTGCTGCAGGCAGAGAGGCTTCTGGAGCCAAACAGGATTATTCACTTCTGGAACATGTAAAGCAGAAATATAATAGTCATTTGCATGAGTATTATCTAATCGTGGAGCCACAGTGAGGTGTGTGATGATATGGGCGTATTTTTTTACATGAGTAATCTTCAAAGAAGATGCTCTGCACAAATGTCACCTGACTCTGCTCTGCTTTAATCCCCTTTATTTATCACACCGTTGTACCTGTTTATTATTTTCAATTTTTCTTCCTGACATTTCACCTCGATGCACCTGCCACTTCTGATCCTGTCGTGTCCTTTAAGTGAGGACAATAAAGTACGTTCGTGTCATTCTCCGCTTCCATATGGAGGTAAGAAAATAAATAAATAAATAAAGATGCCAACGCCCCTTGTGCACACGTGTGTGCTTTGCAAATGGCACGCCAGCTCTTGGCAAGGGTGCGGGGGACGCCCGGACACCCGGCGTCCCTGCGCCCCGCGGCTGCTCCAGCCCACGCGAGCCATCCATCAGAGATAATTGCACCAATTAGCTCCACATCCAGGAAGACTTTATGACCCAGTGATGCATCTGTGCTGGGCAGAGAAGCACAAGCCTTTTTCTTCAGATTATTGCAAACTAATCAGCCTGGCTGATAAGTTTACAGTTTAACACACAGCCCAGAGGTTGGGTTATAAATGCTTCATTTTGTTGCTCTTTTAGTTGCCCTGCTTTACAGGACTGATATCAATCCTCATTCAAATCAAAGTTCTTCTCAAACATGCTCCAGTGAAGTGGAATTTTCTGCTAAATAAGGTGTTATTAGCCTGGCTCTCCTGCTCTGGGCGAGGAATGAGCTCTGCCACTGAAACCATTCTTCACTGATGAACCCTGCTTAAACAGCGATTAGCAGACATTGCAGTACCAAGAAAAATGCAAACCCTGTGACCTTTCAAGCTCTCAGCTGCAGTCATTTTAAGATATAGGAGTATTTTCTCTTGCTCATCCCAGAGTTTCAGCAAACAGTGATTTTTATAGCTCTTCTCGTTGGCATATTGCTTTTCAACTTTTCAGATGCTGTTTGCTTTAGTTTTACTCTCCCTGTTGCAGGAAGCTATTCTAAGACCAGCTTTGGGAACACACGGAGCATCTCCTGGCAGCCCTCCTTCCCGGCTCCCCGGAGCGCTGCCAGGCGCTTCGCATCCGCACGCGATCTGGATAATCCCCTGCCGGCGTACGGATCAGCCGGCGCTGTGCAGCCTGTGCCAAGTCTTGGAACAGGACAAACCTCAGCATCAGCCCCAGGTTGAAACAAGCAGGGTGCAGAGCCAGGAGGGGGGCTTGAGGCCACCCGTTTCAGTGGTTCAGTGACTCACTGGGGGCACTGGGTAAACTGGGGGTGTTTGTGCCTGCTGGGAGGCAGCGCTGGTCGGATGCAGCAGGGTCAGATATGTATTCTTCCAGGCTTAACCAAAACGAGCAGGAGTGCACTCGAGATCCAAATCCACTGGCATTTGGTGGTTTTGTCTGCAATGGGAACTCGCCACAATCCATTTGCACTAGCTGAGAAACAGAAATGTTACCACATGGAAGGCCATTTGTAATTTAAAAATTGTTCTAATTTCAGAAAGTCAAAAAAAAACCCAGCACTTTTATTTTAAGGTTTATCAGGATTTTCTTGATGAAGTTTTCCCTCTCTTCCCAAAGTCTGACATAAAAGGAATAAATGCTTTTCCTTGCTTTCTTCCCCTACTCTATTATTTCTAAATTTCTATTATTGTAGAAAATATGTGATGGGAATCCTCTGTTTTCTCTCTTTACTCTTACTCATTACAGAGTACTCATTGAATAGCCAACAGAGGGGAAATCTGGGGAGAGCAATACCAACTTACAGATTTGTTTCCCTGAAAAACAAAAGCAAAGGAAAATGTTAATTTCTGCCAAGGCTCTCAGACTTTAATCCAAAGCAGTGCTTTGTTATGGAGGAGGTTGCTTTAGACTGGGCGCAGTTTTTTGCAGGGACAAACGTCGATCAGCTCTGCATTTTGACCGGCGGGGAGGAAATGCGCTGCGGGCAGGCAGAGCGGGGCGGTGGGACGCGGGGCCGGGGCAGGCGGCTCCGCAGCGCCCTTGCTGCCTGCTCCGGGCTCCACCGTAAAAGCTGAATGCAGGGAGCAAACCGTATCAGTCATAAATCCGGTGCGGTTTCCCACACGGGCAAGAATCATGCTCTGCAGCCCGGCGCCTGCTTCCCTGGGTGCGGGTAATTGCACGTGCGCAGGAGAGAAACCGCCCAGGCGGCGTCCCCGGGCCGGCCGGGACCGTCGCGGGCTCTTGGGGAGCGCGCTGGTGGGGGGCTGGCCTGAGCGTGAGCTTTTTACTCGGGAAAATTAGCCGCGGCTCTGCCTGAGGAAAGCTGTGTCAGTTCGGGTATCGGAGTTGTTCTTGCTGAAGAAAAGCCTACGCCAGAGCAAAGAGCTAACAGCTATAATTATTAGTTTTAAAATTTCTGAAACTTTAAAATGGTTGAACTGAAAAGAAAGTTTCAGCATGAAGCAGAAATCCATATTGCAGGTATTGACACAGTCCTCACCCTCATGCATTGTCATAAATAAGGACATGATAATTAGATATTTTTTAAAGGATGAAATTATTTTATTTGCTTCCCTGCCAGTTTTCATGAGACCATCAGTCACTCCCTGCATAGATAAGATTTCTTATATACACTGACAGGATAAATTATATGGTTCTCATCCAGCAAATCAACATTACTGTGCAACATTATCTCTCGCAAAGCGATGTCGGAGCACATCATAAATTCTAACCAGGTTTATTAGATCTGTCTTTTCTTCACATATTTATTTTATCCCAAGCTGAGGTGTGTTCTTCCCTAATTATTAATCATATTAATAAGAATGCGGGGGATATGACTTTCTATAAAACAAGACCGATACAGTGATGCGTGGACGTTCGTAGGCGTCTCATCAGGGTGCCGTCAAGTCTGACCACGGCTGCACCACGGCGGTCCCGTCGGCACCGCAGCGGCGCGCTGCGCCGTGCCGAGAGGTGCTGAGCGCCCGCGGCACCGTCAGCGTGCCTCTGCCCTCGGCAGCGCCCCGCAGCCTTCTGAGACCTTGCAAAACCACAGGCAACTATTTAAAAAAGTCCCAGTCTGTGTTGTGATGATTTGCTAATTATTTGAGCCCACGTTTCCCAGGTGGTCTCACTGACCGAGCTCCAGCGACAAGCTTCGCAGTGGAGAAAGAGGGGAGCTCGTCCCCAGCACCCCTTCTCGATCCCTTCTTCTGCCATGGGGAAAACTAGTAAATCCTAGGGCTGATTATCTCAAACCACCAAAATGAATGTGTATGTAATGGAGACATGAGACTGTGGAGAGCTGGAAATGTCACTGCAAGTCAAGAGGCTGCCATAAAGTGAAAGGCTTGAAAATGAGATTTAGGAGTGAACTGGGAGGAACATTGGCATTTAGCGATGATGAGTCTAATCACCAGCTCCGCCGCGCTGAGGATGTGGTCTTCTGACACCGGTGCAGGAGCTGTTTTTAGAAACCAGGTGACAGAGTCAGAAATCACTGTCTCCTTGGGCAGAGGTTGACTACCAGGAGTGACGTTGTGCGGGCAGAGGCGAGGGAGCCGCAGCGGAGCTGGGAACGGAGCAACCCAACGTGCTGCTGCCTCCGGGCGCGAGTAGGTGCTGCCTGCGGCACCCGCTCTCTCATCACGGCTAAGGCATGAAAGCAACGCTAAGCTACAGATAAACACAGCAGGGCCACAGTTTGTGGGGTACGGCTTACCCAGCAAACTAAAGCTTTCCTCTGCACAGACTTCTGAGAGCAATCTGATCATTTACTCCTTTGCCCAGTCATCTTAAGCTGATGAGTAAGTAGTAGGAACATACTTGAGCTTTGCTGAATGCTCACACGTTTCTCACTGTGTTCGACGCTTTCAGTGCTGTACTCTTGCCCATGGGTTGTCTCCTGACGTTTTTAAAGAAGTCCTGCTTCTTCCAGTACATACCAACTTAATTTTGTAATTAAATTATACTTTGGCTCTGTGCCCGAAATTTGCTTTTCAAGAACTTAAGTCAGAAAGCACTGAACTCCCCTGTTTCATCAATTCCCCGAAAGCGGACGATGGAGCCATTCACTGGGGTTCAATTAATCACCAAACGGAAATTTGGTTCTAATAATCTGGCACCAAACCAGCCACCAGTGATTTTAGACGTTTCACTGCAGGGGTCCGTGATTCCTCACGCCGTGCAGGGGACGGTGGGGGTGTCAGGCTCCTCGCCGCGAACCCGTTCTCGTTGGACGAGAGGGCTGTTTTAAGGATGCCGGGGCTGTAACGGGTCAGGGCGGTTTGGGAAGCGGAGCGGCGGCGGGTGGCACGTGGCTGCGCACAGCGCGGCGCCGGGCGGCACCTGCCAGGACCCGGCAGAACCGCGCGGCCCCGCCGCCGCTCACCCGCTCAGAGCCGGATTTATCCTCCAGACGAGCTTACTACGGCCTCCTCTGTGGTTACAGCGAGCGCTGCTAACGTGATCCACAGAAAGGCCTGTCGTCTTGTTCTCCGGGGATGACGCTCTCCTGCTTCCTTTAACCGGCATAGTTGGGGATAAAATTGTTTCCCAGAAATGGGCAGGAGATCTGAGCTGACATTCCAGGAGAAAATGAATCTTGCAGCTGATTTTCCTGTATACGGGTTGAGCTGAATAGTGAATGAACGATGCTAACTAAGGAGAGTTTCTGGTTTGTCATTAAATTCCAAGTTAAACCATTTTCCTGTACCAGCGCTGGGCCTCGCGGCCGCTGCCGCCGCCGGGGGAGGGATATTCAGGGAAGCCTCCAAGAGCAGGTCGGTTCGGTTCGGCTTTCTAATCCCTTCCCATTTTCTGGTCATTTACCGAGATAATTAAATTTTACGCAGACGTGGCACGTGGAGAGGGAGCAGAGCCGGCGTGGCTCCGGCGCTGGGAGCCGGGCGCCCTCCGGCACGGGCTGCGCGGAGCTGCCGGCGCCGCCGGCGGGCAAAACCGTCTCCTCGGCGCCCTCCTCCCCGGCGGAGACGCGGCCTCGTGCGGCGGCCCTGCGCCCGCGCCAGCGTCGCCGCTCGGCCGGAGGCCGGAGCGATGGTCGCGGCGCGGTTTATCTACGCGGCTGAAGGAAATAAGCCGTTCTGAAACTCGCGAGGGAGCCGGGAAGGTCACTGCGCTAAGCGCAGAAATAAGTTGTCACGTGTTTTATTGCTTCCCCATCTTTGTTTGTGTTGTTGTTGCCTGTGTGGTGTGTTTTATTAGCAGCAATTGCCTAATCACTTGGCGCTTCATTATCTCACTAGATTTATACGACTGACAATTAAAATAATTATTTTAAAATAAGTAGCCAATCATTAAATCTCCGGATGCTAGTAGTGAAGAATCAACGCGGCATTAATGCGAATGAAAGGTGTCATTACGGCAGGCAGCAAGGCACGCTGTAGGTCGCTGCACAACGACCAGGGCAGCAGCGGGGGCCAGCCGCCCAGCCAGCGGCAAACCCGCTGCCCGCCCGCGGCCCGCGGCCCCGCTGGCCGGGAGACGAAACGAGCTCCTCCGCGCTGCCTGCGCCCGCGGAGCCGCCTGCACCCCGGGGGCTGCCCGTGGCGGGAGAGCAGCGCTCCGATTTTTGCAGGCAAAATCGTGTGCTTTTACCGCAATGAAATGCTCGCCCGCTGCTCCCGTCCGCGGCGCCTCCGCCGCCGTCCCGCGGCCCTCGCACGCGGGAGCGTGCTCGCCCGTCAGAGGGCCTGGATGAGGCTGATCGAGCCGGGTGGGGGTGTTTTTCTCGCCGACAATAGACGTTGTTAAGGCTTTTGTGCGCGGCTCCTCGGCTCCTGCGAAATGAGCGTGTAATCTCCATCCTGACATGCAAAGGAAATAGAAAATCCATACAGGCCTGTTTAAGGCTTACAGATTTCAAAAGCGTGCCCCGGGGTGCCGAGCGGCGCGCTCGGCCCCGAGGGCACGAGCCCGCGGCGAAGCCGTTTAAAGCAGCTCCTCGTGCCCGGCTCAGCGGCCGGCGGCGTCTTCTGCCCTCCGACATTTGCAGCCTGCCAAGCCGTTAGGGGCTAGCCCCAAATCCTTCGAGACGCCTCTCTTTGATCGCAGCCCCGCATTAGCTCCCAAGAGGTGGACGGTTTCCGTGGTTTTCCGCGCTACCAGCCTTTTTCCAAGGCTGTCCGCAGGCGTCTCACCTCCTCCCCATCGTGCTGGGCTGGCTGCCCCGTCCACTTGTGTGCAGAAGCTCGTCAGGACGTTGCATCGCTTTGCGCCCAGGGCCCCGTGCGGAGCGCGTCAGCTTAACCAGGGAGAGCCTGCTCCCCCGCAGACCCCGCCGGCTCCCTGCGCTCCTCAGCCCGCGGGCCGGCTGGGGCTGCCCGCGAGCTTTGCCCTGGCTCCCGAGTCCGTCAGGAACTCAGCAGCGTGTTGGGGGGGAGAGGGGTTTTTTAAAAGAAAAACGACAAGCGGCACCATTTTGCTGGCCTCTTTTGGCAACGAAATGCATTTTTGGGGAACACAAATTTAGGTCTCTATTTAAATCAAATAATACTTCTAGCAAAATAATAAAAGCTGGGGAAGAGAAACAAATTGTTCAGCATTTTGGTCATTTTAGTGGAAGGAAATTATTTAATAACAGTTAGAAAATGAAGGGCAAGGATTGATTCTTAGGACTTCGTAATGCTTTAGAAAGTAGCATAGGTTCTCCCTTCTATTTACATTTAGGTCAACGTCATGCAACAGAGGTAAAATCATTTGGGTTAATTTTAGAACCCCCTTAATTTCTTCATTACTTGGCTGGCGTTTCTAACCGGCGCCGCAGCCTTCGACAGTTGACTAACAGACAAATTAGGACCCGCGCTTCCTCTGCCGGCTTTAATGAGTAGCTGCCATTGCTCGTGAGATGCTTCCAGGACTGCGAGCTCTTAAATGCCTGTTTTCAATAAGAAAGTTATAATTGTGGTTTTTAATGTATAAAGATTAATTACATAGTAGCCCCTTGGCAAATCCGCAGCTTCCTTCCTCCTCGCCCTTGTTGGTAATTTGATGTTTTAAAATAGTCAGGCCATCAGCACGTCCCCTCACCGGCGGAGTCGGGGCTGTGTTAAATTCGGTGCCCGTATTTCGGGGAGCGCCCTGCTCGCGGCGCCGGGCTTGCGGGCAGCCCCGGCATGCCGGCCCTGCCATTGGGGCGTCTGATGCTGGCTGTAAAAACCTTTCCCCCCATGAAAAGGTACAGATTTTTCCAAAAATCGCTGTTCTGTAGCTCCCCAGTATTCCTCGATGTTTCCAGTCCAGTGAAGCCTGTGAAACTGGGAAAATGCATGTGAGAAAATTAATTTCCAGATTTGTCTTTGTGCAACAGACCCCAAGGATGGCAGTGCATATTCATACTTTGATCCCTTCAGGCTGGCAGCTCTCATGGGTTTATTCTATCTTGTGATTTTCAAATTGTCTGAATGCACAATATTTCCGCCCCCTGCCTCTACTCTGATCCTAATTGCATGATACAAACCCCCAGCAGTTCTTGCTCCAGGCTCATATGGATTCATAAGAAAAAATAACCCTCAATATTGAAACATGTCAACAAGATGTGTTTTAACAGAAGCAGTTTTAATGCTTAAGGTGCTTCATTTTTTAACAATTATTTTAAAAATAATAATGCTTTGTATTTGGCAACCTTGAGATCACTCCTGGATGCACACATTTGCAATTGGCCGGTTGATTTCAGCAGTTAGCTATTATAGCTAAACTAGAATGTTCATAATCATCTATTCCTTGCATGTTTGCAGTATGAGAAAAGCAACTCAGGTTTTTAAAATAATCTTAAACATTCTTTCATGACCAGCTGTGAAGAAATATTTTAAATCAAAATAATGAGTTTTCTACAAATGGATTCTCTTTGTTATGCCTTTGGTAAGAAGTAATTGAGACGCTTCCTCTGGCCTTGCTTCTTCTCTCTTTGCTGTGTTCAGCGTCACCTCTCCCATGGTGTTTACCTCCAAATGTTTGGACGTATGCAAAATGTAAAGCAAGTTCCCTACTCCGTTTGAAAGTCCGTTCGAAGGAGAGGGATTTTGCATCCGCTGTTTGCACAGATCCCAGGTGCTGAGGCATCGCTGCTCCTGCAGCGACCAGAGCAGTCGGGCGTCTGTTCGAAGCAGCGGATCCTTCGAATGGGCCGTTTTGCTGGTGGGGCCGGGTCGCGCCGGAGCGGCCACTGAGGAGGGGCCGGGGCTCCCAGGAGCCGCACGCCGGCGCGCTCGCCGGCAGCCGCCCTCTCCCTTTTGCTCCAGACAAAAATGTTACTGTTTTTTCTGGGGAAAAAAAAAAAAAAGAAAGAAAAAGAAAAACCAGGCAGCTAGAAGAAAGTATTCGGGTTTCTGTGGAATGACTAGTCAGTCTTCAGAGGCTTCGCACATTCCCTTCTGCCTTTTCTTTCCCTGCAGAAATAGCTCTTACTGCAGCAAATGGGGATGGCAGCGCAGAAAATCAGCTGCCTGGAACCGGGGGAGAAACCGGCCACTTTGCTGGCAGGGGAATTTATCATTCCTCTTGAAGTTCCCTGCCGGAGCCTCCCCTCCGGGAGCTCGTGGGTGCTACGCGTCCCCCGCGCCCGGAGCGTGCCGGCCCGGCCCGGCGCCGCGGCGCGAGGTGGCCTGATGCTCGCGTCCCAAGGAAGATCCTGCGCACAGCATGAGCGGCTAGAAATAGGTAACATTTCCCCATCTGCTCTGCTTGCATTAGGAGCACGAAACGCAAGCTGGGCGCAAACCAGCGCTGTCTGCGGCCGAGGTGGGGAGCGCGGGAACCGGCCCCTCTCCATGGCCCCAGGGGCAGAGCGGCGGCCGCTCGGCCCCGAGGGCTGGCGGACGAAGGGGTCGGACCCGTGGGACTGCTGCGCGGGAAACCCCCTGAGGCGGTGGGGCCCGCTGGTCATTCGCAGTCCCGAACTGGCGGAAAGGGCTAGATTTACAAATACCTGGGGAGAAGGAGGGTAATAGATGTGATTATTTTTATGAATGATAGGCAGGAACCTTGATTTTCGTGGGTGAAACTATAATATGCCAATTCCTTGCAAATCCACCAAATAAATCTACATTCTTTGTACAATTTAATTTTGACTTCATAGCTCAAATGTATGTGTTTACTTCGAGGAGTAAGCACTACTTGTAGTTTCCAGTACAATACAGCTCATAATTTTTTCACACCTCTCGGAGCAGGTGACAGCTTGCCTGCAAAGTCTAATTCATTCTCACACTGTGCACAAAGCAGCGTTTTTAATGTATGCACAAATAACACATCAAAATAATCTACAGACAGAAGAATCTGTCCCCATCCCCAAAACACCCTTTTCTGGATGCGGGAGTGGAAAAGGAGCACCATACAAAAGCGCTGGCCAAATCCCTCGAGCAGCTGGTGTGCCAAGGCAGCAAGGGGAGGAGACCTCCCTTTGCAATTTCCTCTTGGACAGAGCCCTTTCTACTTAATTACAGGAAGAATTGTGATGCTAATTGCTGTTTTGCACTGCACGCATTGTTTCTGCAGCGCTGTGTCTAAACCAAGCTCCCAGTGCCCGTGGGGTCAGCGCCCATCGGCGTTGCAGGGGCCGGGGCCAGCCGGAGCGGTGTGCCATGGCCGTGCCGCAGGAGCAGGGCTTCCTGCAGGCCGGCAGCAATCCTGCTGACCCCCTGGTTCCCTAGACGCGCGCTTGCCTCGGCATCCGCGCACCCCGGTCCCCTGTCCCAGCATTGCCGTGGTAACGGAGCACTGCCTTCCCTGCATGTGTCGGGAGCAATCCCGAGATGCGGGGCTGGTGCTGCGCACCTTCACCCATGCATGCGCGACCCTTGCGCCAGGCCCTGGGTGTGCAAGGTCCCCTCGTGAGCATCAGGTCTGCAAGGTCCCCATGCAGGCCCTGGGTGTGCAAGGTCGCCACGTGAGCATCAGGTCTGCAAGGTCCCCATGCAGGCCCTGGGTGTGCAAGGTCTCCACGTGAGCATCAGGTCTGCAAGGTCCCCATGCAGGCCCTGGGTGTGCAAGGTCTCCACGTGAGCATCAGGTCTGCAAGGTCCCCATGCAGGCCCTGGGTGTGCAAGGTCTCCACGTGAGCATCAGGTCTGCAAGGTCCCCATGCAGGCCCTGGGTGTGCAAGGTCGCCACGTGAGCATCAGGTCTGCAAGGTCCCCATGCAGGCCCTGGGTGTGCAAGGTCTCCACGTGAGCATCAGGTCTGCAAGGTCCCCATGCAGGCCCTGGGTCTGCAAGGTCTCCATGTGAGCACTAGGTCTGCAAAAAGTCCTCCCACAAGCATCAGATCTGCAAAGTCTCCATGTGAGCGTCAGGTCTGCAAGGTCCCTGCACAAGTGTTTTGGTCTGCAAGCTCCCTACATGAGCATTGAGTCCTCAAGGTCCCCACATTAGCGTTGGGTCTGCAAGGTCTCCCACGCAGCGGGTGATGGCTTGGGATTTCAGTTCACCGCTAAGCAGGCTTTGAAACTGCCTAAGCAGTAGTACGCTTTGATGCTTTGATGTGCCCTAATTGCATTTAGTTAAGTTTTAGGTGCATTTTAATTATATTGATTGTTAATAATAAAGCTGTGGCTGTTTAATGCTGAAGGATGATTCATTGTCAGTGGGAGCAGAAAGTCCAGGGGCAAAGTATTATTTTTGACATATAGTAATTTCTTCTAGCAGATTTTTTTTTTTTACCCAATCTGTGTTTTGGAAGCTGATGAGCTGCTGGGTGTTCTGGGATGTCAGCTGGTGACCCACCCCGTGGTGTCAGGGCAGGAGCAACGGTCGGCAGCAGAGTCGCCTTGCCAGGCCCTCTCCGCGCTCAGGCACAGCTCGGAGTTTTCACGTGGGATCTGAACTTCGAAGTCACATTGTCTAGAGCCAGAGAGGTTTTAAATGGAAAAACAGCGAAAAGCGGATTATCTTGGAACTGCTAGACTGGGAGCTGTGGGAGGGCGAGGAGAGCGCCCGAGAGGCTGCCAAGCGGGACAAGGCCTATTTCCCCGCTAGCAAAGGCAGCTGCTCGGCGGGGAATGAGCCTGGCTGGGCGGCAGGGCCGTGGAGCCGGCTGGCCCGTGCCCCGGCCCGCCGGGAGGCTCGGGACGCCACGCAGCGCCGAGCGCCCACGCAGCGCCGAGCGCCCCTGCACCGCTGAGAGCCCGCGCAGCGCTGAGCGCCCGTGTACCACCGAGCTCCCCTGCACCACCGAGCGCCCGCGCAGCGCCGAGCACCCACGCAGTGCTGAGCGCCCGCGCAGCACCGAGCGCCTCTGCAGCGCCGAACTCCCCTGCAGCGCCGAACTCCCCTGCACCACCGAGCGCCCGCGCAGCACCAAGCTCCCCTGCAGCGCCGAGCGCCCGCGCACCGCCGAGCGCCCCTGCAGCGCCGAGCGCCCGTGCACCGCCGAGCGCCCGCGCAGCACCGAGCGCCTCTGCAGCGCCGAACTCCCCTGCACCACCGAGCGCCCCTGCACCGCCGAGCTCCCCTGCAGCGCCGAGTGCCCGCGCACCGCCGAGCGCCCCTGCACCGCCGAGCGCCCCTGCAGCGCCGAGCGCCCGTGCACCGCCGAGCACCCACACAGCGCTGAGCGCCCACGCAGCACCAAGCGCCTCTGCAGCGCCGAACTCCCCTGCAGCGCCGAACTCCCCTGCACCACCGAGCTCCCCTGCACCGCCGAGCGCCCGCGCAGCACCGAGCTCCCCTGCAGCGCCGAGTGCCCGCGCACCGCCGAGCGCCCGTGCACCGCCGAGCGCCCGTGCACCGCCGAGCACCCACGCAGCGCTGAGCGCCCGCGCAGCACCGAGCGCCCACACAGTGCCAAGCTCCCCTGCACTGCCAAGCACCCGCGCAGCGCTGAGCGCCCACGCAGCGTGAGCGCCTGTGCAGCACCGAGCACCCACGCAGCGCCGAGCGCCCCTGCACCGCCGAGCACCCATGCAGCGCTGAGCGCCCACGCAGCGTGAGCGCCTGTGCAGCACCAAGCACCCACGCAGCGCCGAGCGCCCTGCACCGCCGAGCGCCCGCGCAGCACCAAGCACCCACGCAGCGCCGAGCGCCCCTGCACCGCCGAGCACCCACGCAGCGCTGAGCGCCCACGCAGCGCCGAGCGCCCCTGCACCGCCGAGCACCCACGCAGCGCTGAGCGCCCACGCAGCGTGAGCGCCTGTGCAGCACCAAGCACCCGCGCAGCGCCGAGCGCCCCTGCACCGCCGAGCGCCCGCGCAGCACCGAGCACCCACGCAGCGCTGAGCGCCCACACAGCGCCGCGGGGAGGCGGCAGGCAGGGCCGGGCAGCGGTGGCTCCCGGGCAGCAGCCAGCCGGGCCGGCCCACGCGGGAAAGCGGCTCCCGGCTCGGGGCGGCCGCGGGCTGCGGCGCGGGCACGGCGCAGGGCCGGTGACCGGGGCCACGGCGGCACTCGGCGCACGCACGGGCGCGACGACGCACTGGTGCTTCCTGCGCTCAGCTTTCCCCTGTCTCTGTCCTCTGTATCAGTTAATCCTCACAGTTAACAAAATAGATGTTTCTGATCAGGTTTTAGTTAGTGGATTATTTCTATCCAATGCAAAGTGTATTAAAATGTACTGTACTTTTTAAAATTAGATTTTTTTTTGTGATAAGCCATTCAGCAGTAAATGCATTTCAGTCACACTGAGAAGATGAAAGGCTCTGAGCAACTGTATTACTTTAAGTAATCAGGCTTGAGGCTAAAGGTAGCTTTCTTTTTAGCTGACAAATAGGAGGAATAAATAATCTGGACACTAAAAGTTGCATTAGGCAAATAAACATTTCCGCATGAATTATGGGTGACATTCAAGAGAAGGCAAATAAACTCTGACTTACGGAAAGCTATCAAACCTCTCGCAGAATTAAATAACTGAAAATCATTAAGCGGCGTTTGAAGCAAGCTGTTAAAGACGGCCCATTCTTGTAGGCACCGCTGTCAGCAGGGCGCGGCGTACCGGTGACGCGGAGCGCGGCGGAGAACCCGGTGCCGGCGGAGCGCCCGGCAGCGCCGCGGGGCTTCGCCTGGAGCGCCGGCGCGTCCCGCTGCGCACCCGCGGCGTCCGGCCCCGCAGCCGTCGCGGTGCCGCGGCGCCCGAGCCCCCGCCGGCCGCGCGTCCCAGGCCCCACGCTCCCTGCCGCCGGGCGGGCTCGCTCGCTCTTGGGCAGAGGAGCGGCGCCGGGGGGCGCGGGCTGCCGGAGCCGCGCACGGCCACGGCGCAGCGGGCGCCCGGCGTCGGTGGTGGCTTCTCTGAACCTGGAGGACAGGAGCGGGGCCCCCTCCCGGGCCCCCTCCGAGCCCCGCCAGGAACCGCGCCGCGGCGGGGACTCGCTCCCGCTTCTGCTTTTGTTGCTTCCCCCGTGCCTGTAGCACTGCTCTGTAATAAAACTGCTCATTTCTTAATTGCAGTTATAAGAATTTAATCGAATAACTTGTAGGAGATGGCGACATCCGGCTAAGCAAGCACCCCCAGGAGCGTTACCGCAGCAGAACACCACGCTAACGTTCACCTCTAGCAGCAAATACTGCAGTTTCAATTTAGCAGCTGATACTTCTGGTTAGTTATGTATCATATGTGCTACACCACTCTCTCTGGGTGGTTTCTCTCATCAGCAGCAATTGCGTTTTGACAGTTATAAAAAAGGGCCATTTTTCTCTCCAAGCACTTTCTATTTACTGATCCAGTGAAGCAGCGTTGGGATCAAAACCATGTTCTGAAAAGTAATTGATATAATCAGCTACACGGTTCGTGATAAAAGTTCTCTCCTGCAAGGCTCTGGGAGCGCGTCAAGATGGCACCGGAATAACCGGCATTCGCCGCCGAGGCGCCGGGAGCGTCGGGAGGATTCCCACAGCGCCGGGTGCCGGCAGCAGCCGTCCCGGCGGCGCCGTGGTGCCCGCCGGCCCCGCTGCCCTTCCCGCGTCCCGGGGCGCCTGGCCGTGCTGGCTGCCGCTCCCTCCGCACGGCCCGGCCCGCGACGGGGACGGCACGGCTTAGGGTCCCCTTCCCGTCCTCCCCTTGCCGCGGCCGGTCTCGGCGCCTGGCGGGGCTGCGTGCGAGGAAGGAGCCGCGACGCTCGGACACCTGCGCGTGAGGGGCAAGGCGGCCAGCGTGGGTGCTGTGGATGTGCTGTCTGCTTTGACGTGCTCCCCACGGACATCGGGGGAAGCAGACGAGCTGCACAGCAAAAGGAAGCAGCTGCTGGTGTGAACTGTCCCCGTGCGCGGTCGCTCCAGCGCGGCTGAGAGTCCCTGGAAGCCTTTCTCTCGCCTGCCTGTGCATTACGCGTGTGCTTCACTTTCCCAGGACTCAGGAAACGTGGTTCAGCTGGTAGCTGATAGCTATTTATTTTTCCCATATGTGGGGTGAAAAGGTTCTGTGTCACAAAACTCTGCTCTAGAGATTGTTTTAAATTAGCCAATTAGGATAAATGAGCACTGTGATGTAAAATGTCCTTCCTCCATGCAAGTCTTTTGAACTATTAGTTCTCTTGAGGAGATTAATTATAAGAGTACAGTGCTAATGCCCTGTTAATGGAATCGGTTACTCGGTTTTAAGGAGTTGCAGGTACTGAGTGCGCTGGCATTAGATATTCATTGTGTAAGTAAGTTCCAAATCAAACACGAGCGGGTAGCGCTGATCAAGGAAGGGCTCTGAATTCTCGGAGCGAGTCTGTGATGCATGTGCTGATCTCATGCAAGTCACAGGCTAGGAGCTGCTTTAATTGTCTCCACTGAATATGATTCTAGAAGCTGGCTTTTAACCTACAGTAGAAAGGCTTGTTTACAAAGTGCATATATTTGCATCTCAACTAACTCTCCTTAGCTTAATGAAACAGAGCCTGAGCACTTGACTTCTCATTGCCGTTGGGTTGCAGATTCCTCCCCAGATCTGGCCCAGTTTTCTCTTTCTCTGCCTTGTAGGTAGAACTCAGAGGAGTCCAGTTTCAATGTCCATGTTTTAGGTGCCTGTTTTGAGGATGCAAAGGCCTGAGGTCACGCAGCTCCCACCAGCTTGGTTAGGTATTGGGGTAATTAAGCACATGATTGTGGAGATGCTCCAAAATTGAAACACCAAGAGCAAAACTACTTATTCAGCAGCAAAGTGCAAATGGAAAGTTGTAGGAAACAATCCAGAAGATCTAAAAGCCTTCAAGAACACTTTGAGAAAAGCCTTTTGGCAAAAGGCGCTATTACTTAGAGTGTGATGTGAGAGGGAAAGAAGAACCATTATCTTGGGGATCTGATTAAAGTGCAACCTTGCTTGAATTGATTCAACCCACAAAGCTAGTTTGGAGTCTACCCCAAAACATAGGCTTCATATTGAGTCAATACATATTTTTTTCCTGGCCAGTCTACCCAGACCTGTCAGCTGTGGATCTGAGTCGCAGCCCAGCCTTCCCCATGCAGCAGCCAGAGCTAGCTCCAATGTTAATCTTGTTCTGTGGCAGAAACAAAACATTTGCTAAACTGAAGAACATTCATTAGCACATTATGGAAATGACCCAGTATTTTGGTTTCCCACTTGCCTAATTAGTTTTTGCAGATTACTACGTAGAACAGCTGAACGATCAATTGGACATATTAATCAGGCCTATTTTGGAAGCTTTAAATAGAGAATATGTTTTGTCTCTTCTTTCATTTGGGATATAATGACTGATAAATGGACGCACACAATATAAATTACCTCCTTTAACAAGATGAGAAGAGAAAATAATGAAGTGTAAATAAGGAAAACCAGAGTATTAAAAATCCATTGGGCTGCAGCATCTGAGAGGCAAGGGCAGGTTTGCCGAGAGCTTTGTCCCCATCTTGGAGGACGTACGGAGGAGACCCCGTGGAGGAGCCGAGACCCCTTGGGATGGGATGGGGCTTGGCCACTCCAGTCGGGAGCAGAGCCCGGCCGAAACGCCCAGCGAGCCCAGCTCTGCGCAGGAGCCCCTCTATGCCTGGGCACTCCCAGCTAGGTCTGTTCCCACCTGCTTTCATTAAACCTGGGGAATAAGCCGCTGCAGCTTACATTTTCTCATGCAGAAAAACAAGTAATATCCTGGCCAGCAGCTTTGGTAGCTGCAGGGTTGGAGAGGGCTTGGCACAGGTTGTGCTGCGTGGGCTCGCGACACCAGCAAAGTCGTCTCTAAGTGACGGGGCCGAGGGGCAGAGCCGCCCGCCGGTCGCTGTGCCGGGCGGTCCCACGCGCTCGCCCGGGGCACAGACCCCTGCGGAGGGCGGCCGACGCGGGTGCACCTGCGAGAGAGCCGTCTTCCGCAGCTGGAACGCCTGACCCCCAACTTCGCAGCTTTCCAATAATGGAGCAGCGATGCCGCATGTGGGTGTAGAGCAGACATACAGGTACATCTGATACACTAGTCCTATTTGCAAAGGTTCAATAAAAAATGTGTGGGTTGTTGCAAATTATTTCTACCATCCTTCTTGCAATAAAGTTAACAGCTGACTGCGTCCAAATACATCAGTTGTATAAATTCATAGGGCATTTTCATGTTTCAATCTAGTTATGTATTTCTAGTTGACCAAACATGTTCAAATTACCATTAACTGCAATCCTATCACTTGGTTCACTGAGCAGAAAGGCAGTATCTGTATTTTAACTATTGAAGAGCTGAAGCCGGAGACAGAGGGAGGAGGGTAGGTGCAGGAGGAAGCAGCAGGAGGGAAAGAGGGAGAGGGGAGGACACATCCGAACTCTCCTGCTTGCATCTCTCTTTGATGCTGAAATAACTGTAACTACGGGGAAGCCGTGAGCTCCTGGGATCGTGGTGGCCTTTGGAGACATCCTTGGCCAGGTCTCAGCCAGGCTGCACACGTCCCACAGGCACCGGGAGCTGGTTTCTCCATCACCCGCCGCGTGCAAGCACGACCTGTCACCCCGGCTGCTGCGACGCTCCTGTCTCGTCCGGCCCTGCCAAGGGCTCTTTGGTGTAAGTGCACAAATGGGCTAGAAAACAGCCTTTCCTGAAGAGATTAGCATAATCAGCAATAAGCCCCAAAAGCCAATTAAGAAGAGAACAAGCGTCTGTAAGCCAATCTCTATTAAATATGGAAGCAATAAAAAGGCATTTATTTCGTGCAGCCTCTCCGTCCTGCCGTCACGGGGCTGCGGCGGCGGGGCCGCGGCGGCTCGCTGGAGCGCGTCCCCGGGGCCGGCGCGGGGATGAGCCCTGCGCCCGGGCGCCGCGGCCGCAGCCCCTGCGCCGATCCACCGGCCGGTCCGAAGGCCGTCAGCGCCTCCGCGAGCACCTCCGCCCACGGAGCCCGGCCGGGGCTCTCCGCGCCGTGCGGCGTGCCGCGCTGCCGCGTCTCCCTCCAGCCGAGCTCTGAACGAGCCGCTCGCCGGCTGCATCGCTGCGATTTCCTCCTCTTCGTCCCGTGGGAGCTTGTTTACCCCGCACCTCTGCCCTCCTGCCAGCTCTGCGTTCGTCGTTAAGCTTGTGGATCTTTATTGACCCCGAATGATTCATTTGCTTGTGCACATGCACCCTCACATCAGCAGTAAATTCAAGGCTCTCCCTCGATGATCTCCGTGGTCAGGGTAGCCCGGTGGCGGGGTGGTGTCGGCAGCGCCTGCGCTTCTGCGCGAGAAACCAGCTTTACCGCCTCTTGCTGTGCTCACGGCAGCGTCAAAACGTACCTGACGTGCAAAATCCCTGTTTGCAGGTGCAAATTTTGCAGAAGTAAATGCCAGGGCTTTAGGGCAGATGGAACAGTGCTGACAAGGAGCATCCTTGGCTGCAGCAAACCCAGTTTGTCGCACAGAGGAGAAGCTGCTGGCTCTTTCCCAGCCCCGCACGGAAGAGCAAAAAAAAGAAAAAAAATGAAAAA
This sequence comes from Rhea pennata, assembly GCF_028389875.1. NCBI lineage: Eukaryota > Metazoa > Chordata > Aves > Rheiformes > Rheidae > Rhea > Rhea pennata. The sequence goes on from NC_084685.1 coordinate 8,613,381, forward strand.
AGAAGATTGGATGGGAATGAACTTTAAAAATCTTAACATTTTCAAAAATTGAGATATATCTGAATGCTATTTCAAGAAAAATGAGACACGATCCAAAGTTAACATGAATGACATAGAAATAACCTCCCAAATTCCCTAAATGTTAATGAGTGTGGCGGAGGCGGAGGCTCTTTAACCTGCAGTTACGCACTGCTTTCCTGGCTCTGCAAGAGCGTCTCACCTCTTCTGCTAATAGTCCATAGGGCATTTCTCATTCCAGAGGGCAAATGTTTGGCAAATTATTAATCAAACCCCTCTTTTTATTGATTATGCAACTTGATATTTGCCAGAAGCATTCTGCTCCATCTCAGCTCAGACGCCTCCGGCATAAAATGAAACCTATTCCTGGAGCGCGAGAAGCGTTTCAGGAGCGTCTCGGTCCGGAGAAGAGCGCAGGCGAGGAGGCGCGAACCGGGGCAGAGCCGCGCGTGCTCCGGCCCGGGGCCTCCCAGCCGGGTCCCTGCGGGCTGCGTGCGGAGGAGGAGGGGGCAGACAGCGAGGCTGGCGGGGGACGGAGCTGAGCCGAGGCACAGCAGGGGGACCTCCGTGGCTGGCCGGCCGCTCGGGGTGGTGGGCGGCTGCTGCAGCTCCCGCTCGTGCTGCCGCCTCTCCGGAAAGCGGAGAGCAGGACCTAGCAGCGCGCGTTTAATTAGTGCCTCGTCTCTGATGCAACTTGACATCTTCATTTAATTTTGTTTGCAATATTTGTGTAGAGGAGAATGATAATGTAATATAGTAATGATCATTCCTGAGACAGTCACTTATTCAAAATATTACTCCTGTTTAATCAGCGCAGTCGAGTGATTTATTGACTTGCATAACCAATCTTGTCTAGCGTTTCGCTGTAATTAAAACAACTACACTTCCAGAGTCCATCTGCATACAATAAATTGTAAGAAGCGCTGTCAGGGCCACATTAGCTCTGCAGCTCCGCGCGCGGGGCGGCCGGGTCCCGGGAGGCGGGCAGCCGCGCGCTGCGCAACGCGGGCACGGGGCAGCAGGAGCGGTGGGGCGTCGCGGGCGCGAGCTTGGCGCCGTGCTGCCCGCCGGCGCCGCTGGCCCCGCTCCTGCTCCTGCGGGCTGTGTAGGGATTGGAGACTTTTTCATGAGTCAAATCTCAACAGCTAAAGCCCCAAAGTCTTCTAGAAAATGTTAGCGGAACGTGTCAGCTTTTCCTCAGGAAAAGCACAACTGTCAAAACGCAGAGACTCTGCCAAAAGCCCCTGAAAAGCGCTTGCTGAAAACCGCCGAGAGAGAGAAGCCGGTCCAGAAGGATCCGTTTGGGTGCTGCCAGCCTTTCTTGGACAAAAATACTAAATATTTGGAGGAAGGAAGACAATTTCCAGGAATTTTTGTTTCCGAAAGCTCAGTTTCTCCCGACGAGCCCTGAGGGAAGGCGCGTGGGTACCGAGCGGTTTGCTCGCGGCTGGTTCAGCTCCGCGGCGGCGGCGAGAGCGGCTCCGGTGCCCGTGGCCCCGGCGCCCGGCCGGGCATCGCCCGCGCCCTGCCACGAGCAGCAGCCGGGGCCGCGGGAGACCGCGGGCGCCGCGGGCGCTGCCTCCTCCCGGCTGCCTGCCTTTTATTAGCACCGCGTCTCCCCTCTGACTTACCCGGCGCTCGGTGGGCGAAGCGCCCCGAGGAGGGCGGGGGGGGAGGCCCGGGGTGCCTGCTCCATGGCTACCCCTCCGCAGCTGCCTTGGAAGCACCGAGCGATGATGTATGGCTTAGCACCCAGGGGGTGAATGATACTTATTTATCTGTGCCATCAGCATGACTCCAGCAACAGCAATGCCTCGTTTTTCACACTTAGCTTTTGCTTTAACATCTTAGTTCACTTCAATTACGGCGTATCTGGTAAATAATAATGTAATTCATTACTATGTTTTGTTCCCTCCATATTTTATTTCCTTGCACGAGAGTTGTGTGTGTTGGGGGCTGTTCCATTTTGCACATATTTTTAAGAGGACTGCACGACACACACTGATGCAGAAGCACGGGGCAAGCCTTGCAGCCGCTCAGTCGTGTCCCCCACCGCCCGCAGACCATCTCGAGTGAGCCCAGCTGCCGGGCTGCCGGCTCCTTCTCTCCCGGGGCTTTCTGGGCAGCTGGCTGCAGGACGGGAGGCGGAAGGAGGGCATAGGATCACTTAACATACGCTCAGCAATGTGCCGGCATTGCTGCGGGCAGGCACCTGCTTTCCCAGCTTTCGCTTTCTTTTCGGCTCTCTCCAAGTTCACCGGGGGCTCGGGAAGCGCAGGGGGCCCGGGCAGCGGCGCAGCCCCGGAGAGCCGCTGTCCCGTGCGCATGGCCCCGCGCACGGCTGCGCCCTCGGCACCGGGAGCCAAGCGCCTTCTCCGGGCCGGCTCCAGCCTCCCTCCTTCTCGGCAAGATGCGATTGCCACCTACAGTCCCTGCTCCTGCACTTCTCCTTCGGCAGCAGGGAGCATCCCGCGCTCGAGCCCCCGCTGCTCCTCGAATCGGGATGTGCCCATGAATCCGCAAAAGCAAGCGAACCTGCGCTCCTCCGGGGCCCCGAGCTGCTGCCGCTCCGTTATTATTCATTATTCGCATTGATTTTGATTGTAGCAGCCCAAGTAGCTTTTGTGATGCTGATGGTTAAAGCAGAAAGGGCTCGTTTGACCTGTGCGTGGAGCACGTTTGCTCTGGGTACAGCAGAGTGCAGAGACACCGAGCCCCACCGCGCTCAGGGCTGCCCGCTTTCGCCGCAGAGATCCAGCCGAGCCTCGGCCGGGCGCCTGCGTGTCGCTGCAGGTGCTAATGCGTCGCACTGGCCTGGGCTGCCAAGGTCTGGAGAGGAATGAAATGGGAGAGTTAGAGTAGATTTGTTTAATGTGTCCTGACCCCAATCAATTCACAAATATTCCAGGGTATTTGAGGCACAAATCAGCAGAAAAATTGCTGATTCAGATCATAAAAAAAACAATTGAAGGCTGTGCTGAAGTGGAAATTATCTTCTTCATAGGGGAAAATGTTAGGTGCATCTCTATTGCTCAGAAGTATCTACATCACCTTGAACCCAGCACCCAGCCACCTAACCCGCTGCAGACCTTGGCTTAGTTAGTATTTGGTCTTTCACTACATGCAGTAAAAGAAACCTAATGCATGTGCTGGGTTTTATTTCTGCACACAGCACCGAGGATAGAGGAGACATTTACAGTATCTCTTCAAGCACGGGAAGACACGACCGTGGCCCCCAGCAGCCGCACGCTCCCCTGGGCTGCCCCCGCCCTGCAAAGCCCTCGGTGGGTGCAGTGCATGCAGTGCGTGCTGCTCTCCCTATGGCCTGATTTCACTGCCCAGGAGATGTGGATCCCAGGCAGCCCTATCCCTATCAGTGACTAGAAATTAGCAGCTTAGCCCTAAGCATCTCTTTTTCCCTAAAGATGCTTGTCTAAACCTGATTTTAATCGGTCTTTACCAGCTGCTCCTGCTTCTGCCCTTTGCAATTTATTTTGCATGCGACTTAGAGCAGATAAAGAAAATCTATCTGATTTTCTCCAGTGTCAAGCATCTTTTAGCTGGAGATAGCATTTTTGTGTTCTAAAATATGGTACTAGCTCCTCTAGCCTAGCAGTCCCTTCCTTTCTTTGGGATTTATAGTGACAGAGAGGGCGTACTCTAATCTCCTCTTCTCACACCCTATTTCTTTCCCTAAGAACCACTAAGCTCCTCCAGTCTCCTGTATCATCTCCGTTACGGGTAGAGTTCCTCGCTGGCTTATGCCCTGCTCAATGCTATTGAAGTCCAGGGCAGTGCTGTGCATCCGAATCAGCACGGATTTTCTTTTCCCTGAATAGCCTGTTTCATGCATGCTCTGGGGAAGAGAGCCAAGCTCACCGAAAGAATAAAATCCTTCCAAACGGGATTTTAAATATTTCAGATAGAACTTACTAATGGTAAATCAGGCTGTTCACAGCCAGCACTTTATACATGGGATTTGACCTTTTATTATGTTAATTGCTCGTTTGATGCTGTTGACAATCCTCTTTCAGCCTCTCCATTTCCTCCTAGGGTCCCAATCAGCCGTTGTGCGAGCCTTGCAATGCCACATCGCTGGGACGCTTGGCGTTGTCACACACCTTGCCCTGTGGTTGCAGGTCTCTGCCCTTGTATTCAGGCAGGGCGGCCAAGGAGGGCATTTGCCTGTGGGGCCCGGGGCAGGCGAGGAGCCACGGGAGCAGGGCAGGCTGCGCCAGCTCCTCGGGCACGGGAGCAGCCTCTTCCTTGGGCCCGTCCTAGCAGAAGGGGAGAAAAGGGAGAAACTAGATGGTTTATCTGGGATATTGCAAAAGGTGCTTGGTTTCCTTACTCTGCATTCCCTCTCCTGGCTCCTGGGGATGCCAGGCTGGCTGGTGGCAGGCAGCGCGGGCAGAGCAGGTGAGCAGCCGGCGCGGTGCAAATCTTCATGTGCTCGTGTGCTCCTCTGCAGCTCTGCTTGCACACACAAAAGCTGCACCCAGAGCGTTTGTGCAGGCACGAGCCTTGGTCCCTGATGTTTACAGCAAGGGCAAATCATGCTGGGAGCAGATGTTTCTGGCCTGCATTTGAAGTCAGTTCTGCTGTGCAAATAGAGTGGGATTGAAAACCAGGGGAGAAGGCAAGGAACTTCCTCAGGGTCTTCGTAAAGAAAGAAAAGCAAAAATATAACTAGTCTTGGAAAAAATACTCTGGAGAAACTTATTTTGGTATTTCACCTCCAGCCTGTCTGGGACTTGTCAGCAGCTGACAAGGAGCAAATAAAATGGGCAGATGTTTTCAGCTGTTTCGAGAGAGAGCCAGGACTTGTTCTTCCTCTGTCACTCAGCTCCTCCAGTCTTAATAGACGGTGCAAAGCATAAAAATTCACCTGCTCCCTGTCACTTGTAACTGCTGCGGTGGGAAGTCTAGGAGAGCACCCAGCCAGCAATTAAGTCATCAACAGCACTTCTATTTTGCTGCTTTGTTTATTAGAGGTAGCTGTTAGCAGCGTGTGCTCCCTTCTTGCACTGGCATGGCCTGGGCGAGCCGAGCGCAGCGCTCCCTCGAGCAGCTTCGACTCGGCAACGCCTGCACGGCATTGCAGCGCTCGCGGGGTCCTCGGGGACTTCGGGGTACTGCGGCTTCCAGAGGCGCACGCGGACATCTCCCGTGCTCCGCGCTCTCGCCGGAGGCGCGGGGCTGCAGCGAGTGCAATCTCCCCCGAGCGCCGCGGGGAGCCCCGTGCACGGTGCCGCTGGGACCGCCCTGCTTGCAGGTAGGGCCGGCGCGCCGGAGCGAGACCCTGCGCTTGCAGCCCCAGCCCTCTGCGCGAACTGCTAACAGCTCGCTCCGGAGCAGGGTTGCTCTCCGATTGCTAATTTAGATTTTCCTGCCATCCCACACAGTGGAATCAGGGGAAATAAAATTACAGACTTATTCACTCTTTTTGTGCAACTGATGTGCTGATTACCTGTCAATCAAGGAATTGCATTAACATCTGACAGTGTGTGCATAACAATTACCCCCATCAAATTAAGGAAACCTTTCACACTCAGAGACAGAGAGAGGGAGGAAATTCAATCAGCATAATTAGTTCAATCAGAAAAAGAGCTTCTTTTCATCAAGAAGGGGGAAAACGCACAGCAAAGGCAGGGTGGGAAACAGGTATATCTCAGGACTGAGAGGTTGGCTCATGCAGAAACATTACTGGCTCTGCACGGCCAACAGCTTCCTTTCTGGCTGCAGGTGATGCAAATCAACCAGCCTCTGCATTTCCTTCCCTCTCTGGGTCTTTCTTTTGTAGCAGTTGAAATCCTTCCGTTCCTGGGAGCGCCCCTTCCTCGGGGCTCAGCAGCACCAGCCTGGTGCAAGCTTCAGTCTTGCATGGCAGGGAGGCCCCAGCCAGTCGTGGAGATCCAGGTGCCCTTGCAGGAGGACTTTGCTCGTGCGTCCTTCTGCCTCTGGGTGCAGGGGGGATTATTAATACTAACTAATAACAAGAGTGAGGAAGAAAAGCTCCGCTGGCCGTAATGCGAACGAAGATGGGCTGGCACAGCTCTTGGTGAGGAGTGCGAGCGTGCTCCCGCGCCTTCCCTGAGAGGAGCATCGTGCATGGGAGCATTGCAGGACCCCTGCGAGTCTGGGAAGGATAACGGCACCGTCATCCCGGATGCTGAAAACGAACCCAAGCATCGTCTCCCGTGTTGCTCTCGGAGAGGCCCGGCCGGGAGGAGAGCCCAGGAGAGCGCTGCAGCGCGCTACCCTGCAGATGGCTTTCAGGGCTTTCCCGGTTCAGTGTATTTGCACTCTGGCACTTTTCAAGGGAGACGTTTCCTCCCCAGGAGACGGTGCCAGTTAACAGGATTACAGCTGCTTAACAGTGATAATTTATGCACCTCGGGGCCACCAGTCTCACCCTCTGACCTGCTCTGGATCCATCACTCCTGCTGTCTCCCTCCGTTAGCTCCAGTGATTGGCGCCATCAGAGAGGTTGTCGCCGAGGATGAGGAGCAGTGAACCAGAGACTAGACTTCAGGTGTTTTCACCGAATGATGCAGCAGAGAAGTGCAGCACAGCTGGAACAAGCTGGAGGGGGGACGTGGAGCCTGGTGACTTCTTGTAAAGCTGACGAAAGCTGGTGAAGTGACAGAGGGGAGCTTTGCAGGCGGGTACGAGATGTGACTCCTGCGTTTTTGCTGAGTTAATTATAATTAGTTGAAGACCAAGGGTGTTCTTGCCACTGAGACAGTGGCAGTGGGAGAGCTAGCAGTGGCCAGTCCAGGCTACTGTCTCCTGCACCAGCGCTCTGTCGATGGAGAACACGGTGCCGATTTTCCAAGGCGATGGCTTTTGCAGTGGGCAGATCTCGCTGATGTCCGCTATGAGCCGTTCCTGGGCTGTGGCCGCGGCCGATTGACCGGGGAGCAGCCGGGTTGCTCGGGGGTCTCTGCGGTTTGCCGCGTCGGAGGGTGTCCGTGGCCAGTCCTCCTCCTCCCCCGGGAGGATCCCGCTCCCTATCCCACATCGGCGGATTGCTAACCCCGCTCGCTGCTCGGCTCAGCCGAGCATCCCCTTTTGCACATGCACGTGGGAACAGACATGCATGTATGACTGCAGCAATGCACACTTAACCTTGCCCGTGTCATTTAAGTGCCTGGTTTTGAAGAGTTAGCCTCATGGGAAAACCCACACTCCTTGGAAGAGCTATGCCAACAGTCAAACACTCCCAGCCGGAGCGACCCTCCGGATGCTGTCGTGGGAGGTAAATGCCACCAGCCCTTGATCAGTGCCTTCGGACTCGGGCTCGGTGGTTTTCTAGCTTGTGAGCACTGAAATCAGTAATCTCATCAGTAGTAGCAGCTCTGCAGCAGTGCGGGCTGTTGGCCTCCTCACGAGTGGAGAGAAGATGTGCGGTGGGAAATGGAATAAGCCAATTTCAGAGAAAATATCCTGTGTTACTAATGTACGTGACCCCGGCAGCGAAGTGCTATGCACGAAGAGCGGTCGGGATTTCAGCCCATCAGGCAACAAACAACCGTGCTGTGGCTGTTGTGGCTCATCAAGCAATGGGCCTGAACATGCTCCCTCGAAATTATTCCCTGTTAAGGGAGAAAATCTCCTGCACAGCTGGATTCAGCCTGTGAAGCTCGGGGAAAACCTCTCGTGGCATGTTCTCCAGCAGAGGCGAGCGGGGATGGGGAGATGGTGGACAGGTGCTGGGCACAGGGGCATCGCCGGCACAGCCAGGGCATCGCCATGCACCGAGGCATCGCCGGCACAGCCAGGGCATCACCATGCATGGAGGCATCGCCGGCACAGCCAGGGCATCGCCGGGCACCGAGGCATCGCCGGCACAGCCAGGGCATCACCATGCATGGAAGCATCGCCGGCACAGCCAGGGCATCGCCATGCACCGAGGCATCGCCGGCACAGCCAGGGCATTGCCATGCACCGAGGCATTGCCGGCACGGCCAGGGCATCACCATGCATGGAGGCATCGCGGGCACAGCCAGGGCATCGCCGGGCACCGAGGCATCGCCGGCACAGCCAGGGCATCACCAGGCACCGAAGCATCGCCGGCACAGCCAGGGCATCGCCATGCACCGAGGCATCGCCGGCACGGCCAGGGCATTGCCATGCATGGAGGCATCGCCGGCACAGCCAGGGCATCGCCGGGCACCGAGGCATCACCAGCACGGCCAGGGCATCGGCAGGCACCGAGGCATCGCCGGCACGGCCAGGGCATCGCCAGGCACCGAGGCATCACCAGCACGGCCAGGGCATCGGCAGGCACCGAGGCATCGCCGGCACGGCCAGGACATCGCCATGCACGGAGGCATCGCCAGCACAGCCAGGGTATTGCCCGTGCTGCTGCCGTTGGCAGCGCCTCCCCGGGACGGGGGTGAGTGGGCCGCGGCACCGGGCCGCGTGGAGCGGGGCTGCGGGTCCGTGCTGCAAGGCGCCGCTGCCTCTGCGCCCAGCAGAAGTTGCCCTCGAGCGGGCGCTCGGCTGCGCGGCGGCTCCGCTGCCCGGACAGGGCCCGTGGCCGCCTGCCGTGCCGCGGTGCAGGCTGCCGCACCACCCACGCCGTCCTTGCTTTGGAAACAAAGCTTTTTTTTCTGGGAAATACTTCTTAAAAATGAACTCTAACGTTCATTTTTAATGCTCTAATTTGAAAGAATGTTTCTTTTTAAAGGGATCTTTGAGCAAAATCAAGCTTTAGCTGTGATTCATTCTCACTTGACAATCAAGCAGACACACATATTCACATATATAGATGAGTATATATATATATATATATATATGTACACACACACACACACATCAGTTCAAAACTGGAAAGCAATCAATTCTGAGATTGCTTTAATGCTGCAGTGCACAAGTTTGATAGCAGGGTTTGTTAATTGCAGCACTAATAACACCCTTCGTCAAACAGACTTGTGGGCAAAAATAAAAAGAGCTTAAAGAATTAAAATGGCAATAAATACAAGCGCCTGCTGTACATTTCCTAACATTAAAAAAAAAAAAAAAAAAAAAAAACAGCTTCTACTCTAATAAACGGCAAATTAGCTGAAATGGAGATGAGCCACATTTTTCCCCATTCTATTCTCTATTCTACTGTAATATTTTAAAAAACTCAATGTTTTTTTCCATCATCGAAAAGCTGTCCCAGTTAAACAGCACGTGCCTGCTGGACATGTGCGTGGTGTCTGCTTCCTTGGGCCCCCGACCGCGTCTGCGGGTGCCCACGTCTGGCGGACGCCAGGGCTCCCAGCTCCGGTCGGGGCAGAACCGGCGGGGACGGTCCCCCGGGGCACCGGGGCCACGCTGGAGAGCGCCCGGGAAAACCTAGCAGGCATAGGGAGTTCGATTAGAAATTAATTGGCCTGCATCAGAGCCCCAGAAATCTAACAGATTTGCTGCTGATAAAATTAAAAATAGAAACTGAATTGATTAGCCCGTGCCAATGAAGGAACCAAAATGTCAAAGACACCAGCTGCACATTTGCATTCGGCACTTAACAAAGTTCTTACCCGAGGAGAGTGAGAGATGTTTGACATTTCCATGATTTCTGCAATTCTAATGCATCTTTTATTGAAATTAATTAAAACATGAAAAAGAGTAATGAAGTGAGCAGCGTGGGGCGGGAGCGCAGGCGTTGCAGCTCCCTGCCGAGCCGGGCGCCCCGAGGAGCGCGGCGCCGCTGCGGCCCGCGGCCGGGCTTCGCGACGCGGAGGCGCAGCGCCGGCTGCTCTGCCCCTGCACCTGAGCAGCCATCCCTGGGCTAGCCGGGCTTTGGGAGCACGGCGAGGAGGAAGAGAATGGCCGTGCCTGCCACTGAATCCAGACGGCATCGAAAAGATGGTTAAGCTTCACTCTTCCCATTTCCTTCCTTCCCGTTTGCTTTCCTCGCCCAAGAACATAGCCGGAAGCGCAGACATTTTATGTCACTGTTAAATCTGGCACTTTCCTTGGGGACTGGGAGTTTGCAAATAATTCCTTATCCTACACCCGAAGTGGGGACCGGCTCCGCGGCGCAGGCGTGTTGGTGCGTCCAGGAGTACGCGCGGCTGGAGCGTGCGTCTTGGTGTGCGCGCACCTCTGCTCGCGTGTGCGCTGTGCACGTGTGCGCAGCACGGGGAGGCTGCGAGCAAGGCATGACGTGCGCACGCACTTGTGCAACCCGTGCAGCCGAGGCAGAGCAGCCCATGTCCCGGGGCCCAGGTTTTAAACAGGCACCGTGAATAAATTACTCAATTTACCACCATGTGTCACATTTATGCTTATTGTGTTGAAGAAAAAGACCACTCATGGACTGCAAACCTTGGGTGAAGTTTTAATTGGGAACAGGTTATTTTGAAGCATTTTCTTCTGTACTTTGTTTTACCTTGGGGACTTATTACTGTGGGCAGATCATATCAGGTTTATGCAAAGGTTTCTACCATAGCCTGTTGGGATATTTTAATTTTAGCTTCACAATGAGATGTTCAGGAGTATTATGAATAAATAATTATAAAGACTCCAAATAAAGCAATGGCCAATTACCAAAGTTTTTACCAAAGGGATCCGAATTAGATTGATGAGTAAAGGACAAGGCTTCAGCATGTGGGTGCAGGACCTTGGCACGGCGCAGCAGGGTGCCCTGGTGGGTGCAGCACCACGGCGCGGCAGGGCGCTGCTCCGGGCCCCTCCGTCCGTCCAGCGCTGACCTGACCTTTGAAATGCATTACGGCAAAACAGCAAAGTCGTAGACGTTGGTGAGAGCTGCTGGCAAGCAATCGATATCAAAAAGATGAGCTCTCTGCCTGCTTTTTCTGTGGCCGAGTACAATCCAGGAAGAGAGAGGAATAACCTGCCTCTCCTGGGAAAGCACATCATCCGAGGCAGGGATCTGGGCGGAGGCTGGTTTCTCCCCTTTTCCTCTCAAGCTTTCTGAAATCACTGGTTGTGGTTTTGCTTCATGTCTGTCCCTACAGGCTAGAATTATAAATATGTCAGATGAAAAGCGTAGGCCTCTGAGAATGAAGGTGAAGGAGAGCCTATAACTGTTGCAGCCTGTGTCTGAAAATACGAAGGACGACTTTAAATTCCCTTTAAAAAAATCCCCTCCTACTTTATAAATATTAATTGCAGGAATGTGGCAGCAAGAGAGCCGAGGCACCTCTGGCTCTTATCTATCATTGTTTGACTAATACTAGCGACAGTTTAAATAAGATGTTATTATTTGATATGATGCTAAATTAGAAGGTTTGCACTTCATATTCGAGATCGGCTTATTGAGGGTAGGGGAGCTGCGACTCCGCGGGTCGGAACGTTATTCACGACAGACCTGCTGATTAAATCGTACCCTGTCACTCGGCTCGCTGAAAATCCGGCCTCGGCGACGCACCTCGGTCCTCGCGGCCCCGCGGGCGGGGGAGCTGGGGGCGCGGGGCCCGTGCGCCCCGCCGAGCTCAGCCTGCCCCGGGAGCTGCGGTTCCTTGCGGTGCTGCAGCCACCGGAGCGGTGGCGGGGCGGCACGGCGCGGCACGGCCTCCCCTGCCCGGCAGCAGCACCCCGAACACCGCGGCGGCGTTTACGGAGGCGTCGCTGGCAGTTTGCGCGGCGCGAACGCGTGGCCCCGGGAGCAGGAGCCAGGGGAAGAACAACCTTCCTTAAAGCACGGACTCAATCGTCGTTTTTATGATCCAGGCAGAGCCGGATTTCATCCTACACTACATTAATTGCGTATTGCTTTTACACAGTTGTATTACATGCTTTGGGAAATACGAGGCATTATTTCGTTTTAATGCTAATAAGTAAATCAGCTGCCGCTTGCGAGGCTCGCTGAGACGGCGTGTGAACGGACGTGTTCCTGCAGGACTGCGCGGACCGTCTCTAAGACGGGGCTTCCAACGCACGGCCAGAGAGTGACCGAAGCGATGCCGGTCGCTGTGGGCTTTAACCCCGAGGAGCAGGCTCGCGCCGCAGGAAGGGCTCGGCAACCGCCCGCGGCCAGGGCAGGGCCCGAGGGCGCTGGGGACCCTCCTGGGGACCACCCTCCGTCCGGGAGGACCGGCGCGCGGCTCCCGCCGAGGGTGGGCTCGCTGCCCGGCAGCACGGGGAGCTGCGGGAGTGCGGGGAGACCCACGGCTTTCCGGGAGGTCACCAGGGTCTGTCTGCCCCGCGGACCGAGGCACCGAAGGGTTTTGTCTCCTGCTTGCATCCCGCTGGCGCCTGGAGTCCGAAGCAGAACGACCCTGCGTTCGAGGGCCTGCTCCCAGCTCCCCGAGGTTACCAAACCTCCCCTAACCCGGGAAATCGCCGTCCTCAGAAGCTGCCTTTCTTACCGCGGAAACGGAAAGCAAACGCGGGGGCATCCAGCCCCATCTCCCCTCCTCCGGAGGGGGAAGGCGTGCAAGGGCGTGTGCGGCGAGGTCCAGCCCCGTCTCCCCTCCTCCGGAGGGGGAAGGCGTGCGAGGGCGTGTGCGGCGAGGTCCAGCCCCGTCTCCCCTCCTCCGGAGGGGGAAGGCGTGCGAGGGCGTGTGCGGCGAGGTCCAGCCCCATCTCCTCTCCTCCGGAGGGGGAAGGCGTGCGAGGGCGTGTGCGGCGAGGTCCAGCCCCGTCTCCTCTCCTCCGGAGGGGGAAGGCGTGCGCGGCCGTGTGCGGCGAGGTCCAGCCCCGTCTCCTCTCCTCCGGAGGGGGAAGGCGTGCGAGGGCGTGTGCGGCGAGGTCCAGCCCCGTCTCCTCTCCTCCGGAGGGGGAAGGCGTGCGAGGGCGTGTGCGGCGAGGTCCAGCCCCGTCTCCCCTCCTCCGGAGGGGGAAGGCATGCGAGGGCGTGTGCGGCGAGGTCCAGCCCCGTCTCCTCTCCTCCGGAGGGGGAAGGCGTGCGAGGGCGTGTGCGGCGAGGTCCAGCCCCATCTCCTCTCCTCCGGAGGGGGAAGGCGTGCGAGGGCGTGTGCGGCGAGGTCCAGCCCCGTCTCCTCTCCTCCGGAGGGGGAAGGCGTGCGAGGGCGTGTGCGGCGAGGTCCAGCCCCGTCTCCTCTCCTCCGGAGGGGGAAGGCGTGCGAGGGCGTGTGCGGCGAGGTCCAGCCCCGTCTCCTCTCCTCCGGAGGGGGAAGGCGTGCGAGGGCGTGTGCGGCGAGGTCCAGCCCCATCTCCTCTCCTCCGGAGGGGGAAGGCGTGCGAGGGCGTGTGCGGCGAGGTCCAGCCCCGTCTCCTCTCCTCCGGAGGGGGAAGGCGTGCGCGGCCGTGTGCGGCGAGGTCCAGCCCCGTCTCCTCTCCTCCGGAGGGGGAAGGCGTGCGAGGGCGTGTGCGGCGAGGTCCAGCCCCGTCTCCTCTCCTCCGGAGGGGGAAGGCGTGCGAGGGCGTGTGCGGCGAGGTCCAGCCCCGTCTCCCCTCCTCCGGAGGGGGAAGGCATGCGAGGGCGTGTGCGGCGAGGTCCAGCCCCGTCTCCTCTCCTCCGGAGGGGGAAGGCGTGCGAGGGCGTGTGCGGCGAGGTCCAGCCCCATCTCCTCTCCTCCGGAGGGGGAAGGCGTGCGAGGGCGTGTGCGGCGAGGTCCAGCCCCGTCTCCTCTCCTCCGGAGGGGGAAGGCGTGCGAGGGCGTGTGCGGCGAGGTCCAGCCCCGTCTCCTCTCCTCCGGAGGGGGAAGGCGTGCGAGGGCGTGTGCGGCGAGGTCCAGCCCCGTCTCCTCTCCTCCGGAGGGGGAAGGCGTGCGAGGGCGTGTGCGGCGAGGTCCAGCCCCATCTCCTCTCCTCCGGAGGGGGAAGGCGTGCGAGGGCGTGTGCGGCGAGGTCCAGCCCCGTCTCCTCTCCTCCGGAGGGGGAAGGCGTGCGCGGCCGTGTGCGGCGAGGTCCAGCCCCGTCTCCTCTCCTCCGGAGGGGGAAGGCGTGCGAGGGCGTGTGCGGCGAGGTCCAGCCCCGTCTCCTCTCCTCCGGAGGGGGAAGGCGTGCGAGGGCGTGTGCGGCGAGGTCCAGCCCCGTCTCCCCTCCTCCGGAGGGGGAAGGCATGCGAGGGCGTGTGCGGCGAGGTCCAGCCCCGTCTCCTCTCCTCCGGAGGGGGAAGGCGTGCGAGGGCGTGTGCGGCGAGGTCCAGCCCCATCTCCTCTCCTCCGGAGGGGGAAGGCGTGCGAGGGCGTGTGCGGCGAGGTCCAGCCCCGTCTCCTCTCCTCCGGAGGGGGAAGGCGTGCGAGGGCGTGTGCGGCGAGGTCCAGCCCCGTCTCCTCTCCTCCGGAGGGGGAAGGCGTGCGAGGGCGTGTGCGGCGAGGTCCAGCCCCGTCTCCTCTCCTCCGGAGGGGGAAGGCGTGCGCGGCCGTGTGCGGCGAGGTCCAGCCCCGTCTCCTCTCCTCCGGAGGGGGAAGGCGTGCGAGGGCGTGTGCGGCGAGGTCCAGCCCCGTCTCCTCTCCTCCGGAGGAGGAAGGCGTGCGCGGCCGTGTGCGGCGAGGTCCAGCCCCGTCTCCTCTCCTCCGGAGGGGGAAGGCGTGCGAGGGCGTGTGCGGCGAGGTCCAGCCCCGTCTCCTCTCCTCCGGAGGGGGAAGGCGTGCGAGGGCGTGTGCGGCGAGGTCCAGCCCCGTCTCCTCTCCTCCGGAGGGGGAAGGCGTGCGAGGGCGTGTGCGGCGAGGTCCAGCCCCGTCTCCTCTCCTCCGGAGGGGGAAGGCGTGCGAGGGCGTGTGCGGCGAGGTCCAGCCCCGTCTCCTCTCCTCCGAGGGGGAAGGCGTGCGAGGGCGTGTGCGGCGAGGTCCAGCCCCGTCTCCTCTCCTCCGGAGGGGGAAGGGCGTGCGAGGGCCGTGTGCGGCGAGGTCCAGCCCCGTCTCCCCTCCTCCGGAGGGGGGAAGGCGTGCGAGGCGTGTGCGGCGAGGTCCAGCCCCGTCTCCCCTCCTCCGGAGGGGGAAGGCGTGCGAGGGCGTGTGCGGCGAGGTCCAGCCCCGTCTCCCCTCCTCCGGAGGGGGAAGGCGTGCGAGGGCGTGTGCGGCGAGGTCCAGCCCCGTCTCCCCTCCTCCGGAGGGGGAAGGCGTGCGAGGGCGTGTGCGGCGAGGTCCAGCCCCATCTCCCCTCCTCCGGAGGGGGAAGGCGTGCGAGGGCGTGTGCGGCGAGGTCCAGCCCCATCTCCTCTCCTCCGGAGGGGAAGGCGTGCGAGGGCGTGTGCGGCGAGGTCCAGCCCCGTCTCCTCTCCTCCGGAGGGGGAAGGCGTGCGAGGGCGTGTGCGGCGAGGTCCAGCCCCGTCTCCTCTCCTCCGGAGGGGGAAGGCGTGCGCGGGCCGTGTGCGGCGAGGTCCAGCCCCGTCTCCTCTCCTCCGGAGGGGGAAGGCGTGCGAGGGCGTGTGCGGCGAGGTCCAGCCCCATCTCCCCTCCTCCGGAGGGGGAAGGCGTGCGAGGGGCGTGTGCGGCGAGGTCCAGCCCCGTCTCCTCTCCTCCGGAGGGGGAAGGCGTGCGCGGCCGTGTGCGGCGAGGTCCAGCCCCGTCTCCTCTCCTCCGGAGGGGGAAGGCGTGCGAGGGCGTGTGCGGCGAGGTCCAGCCCCGTCTCCTCTCCTCCGGAGGGGGAAGGCGTGCGAGGGCGTGTGCGGCGAGGTCCAGCCCCGTCTCCTCTCCTCCGGAGGGGGAAGGCGTGCGAGGGCGTGTGCGGCGAGGTCCAGCCCCATCTCCTCTCCTCCGGAGGGGGAAGGCGTGCGAGGGCGTGTGCGGCGAGGTCCAGCCCCGTCTCTCTCCTCCGGAGGGGGAAGGCGTGCGAGGGCGTGTGCGGCGAGGTCCAGCCCCGTCTCCTCTCCTCCGGAGGGGGAAGGCGTGCGAGGGCGTGTGCGGCGAGGTCCAGCCCCGTCTCCTCTCCTCCGGAGGGGGAAGGCGTGCGAGGGCGTGTGCGGCGAGGTCCAGCCCCATCTCCTCTCCTCCGGAGGGGGAAGGCGTGCGAGGGCGTGTGCGGCGAGGTCCAGCCCCGTCTCCTCTCCTCCGGAGGGGGAAGGCGTGCGAGGGCGTGTGCGGGGAGGTCCAGCTCCATCTCCTCTCCTCCGGAGGGGAAGGCGTGCGAGGGCCGTGTGCGGCGAGGTCCAGCCCCATCTCCTCTCCTCCGGAGGGGGAAGGCGTGCGAGGGCGTGTGCGGGCGGAGGTCCAGCTCCATCTCCCTCTCCTCCGGAGGGGGAAGGCGTGCGAGGGCGTGTGCGGCGAGGTCCAGCCCCGTCTCCTCTCCTCCGGAGGGGGAAGGCGTGCGAGGGCGTGTGCGGCGAGGTCCAGCCCCGTCTCCTCTCCTCCGGAGGGGGAAGGCGTGCGCGGGCCGTGTGCGGCGAGGGTCCAGCCCATCTCCTCTCCTCCGGAGGGGGAAGGCGTGCGAGGGCGTGTGCGGCGAGGTCCAGCCCCGTCTCCCTCTCCTCCGGAGGGGGAAGGCGTGCGAGGGGCGTGTGCGGCGAGGTCCAGCCCCGTCTCCTCTCCTCCGGAGGGGGAAGGCTGTGCGCGGCGTGTGCGGCGAGGTCCAGCCCCGTCTCCTCTCCTCCGGAGGGGGAAGGCGTGCGAGGGCGTGTGCGGCGAGGTCCAGCCCCATCTCCCTCTCCTCCGGAGGGGGAAGGCGTGCGAGGGCGTGTGCGGCGAGGTCCAGCCCCAGTCTCCTCTCCTCCGGAGGGGGAAGGCGTGCGCGGCCGTGTGCGGCGAGGTCCAGCCCCGTCTCCTCTCCTCCGGAGGGGGAAGGCGTGCGAGGGCGTGTGCGGCGAGGTCCAGCCCCGTCTCCTCTCCTCCGGAGGGGGAAGGCGTGCGAGGGCGTGTGCGGCGAGGTCCAGCCCCGTCTCCCCTCCTCCGGAGGGGGAAGGCATGCGAGGGCGTGTGCGGCGAGGTCCAGCCCCGGTCTCCTCTCCTCCGGAGGGGAAGGCGTGCGAGGGCGTGTGCGGCGAGGTCCAGCCCCATCTCTCTCCTCCGGAGGGGGAAGGCGTGCGAGGGCGTGTGCGGCGAGGTCCAGCCCGTCTCCTCTCCTCCGGAGGGGGAAGGCGTGCGAGGGCGTGTGCGGCGAGGTCCAGCCCCGTCTCCTCTCCTCCGGAGGGGGAAGGCGTGCGAGGGCGTGTGCGGCGAGGTCCAGCCCCGTCTCCTCTCCCTCCGGAGGGGGAAGGCGTGCGAGCGGCGTGTGCGGCGAGGTCCAGCCCCATCTCCTCTCCTCCGGAGGGGGGAAGGCGTGCGAGGGCGTGTGCGGCGAGGTCCAGCCCCGTCTCCTCTCCTCCGGAGGGGGAAGGCGTGCGCGGCGTGTGCGGCGAGGTCCAGCCCCGTCTCCTCTCCTCCGGAGGGGGAAGGCGTGCGAGGGCGTGTGCGCGAGGTCCAGCCCCGTCTCCTCTCCTCCGGAGGGGGAAGGCGTGCAGGGGCGTGTGCGGCGAGGTCCAGCCCCGTCCTCCCCTCCTCCGGAGGGGGAAGGCAGTGCGAGGGCGTGTGCGGCGAGGTCCAGCCCAGTCTCCTCTCCTCCGGAGGGGGAAGGCGTGCGAGGGCGTGTGCGGCGAGGTCCAGCCCCGTCTCCTCTCCTCCGGAGGGGGAAGGCGTGCGAGGGCGTGTGCCGGCGAGGTCCAGCCCCGTCTCCTCTCCTCCGGAGGGGGAAGGCGTGCGAGGGCGTGTGCGGCGAGGTCCAGCCCCGTCTCCTCTCCTCCGGAGGGGGAAGGCGTGCGAGGGCGTGTGCGGCGAGGTCCAGCCCCGTCTCCCTCTCCTCCGGAGGGGGGCGAAGGCGTGCGCGGGCCGTGTGCGGCGAGGTCCAGCCCCGTCTCCTCTCCTCCGGAGGGGGAAGGCGTGCGAGGGCGTGTGCGGCGAGGTCCAGCCCCTCTCCTCTCCTCCGGAGGGGGAAGGCGTGCGCGGGCCGTGTGCGGCGAGGTCCAGCCCCGTCTCCTCTCCTCCGGAGGGGGAAGGCGTGCGAGGGCGTGTGCGGCGAGGTCCAGCCCGCGTCTCCTCTCCTCCGGAGGGGGAAGGCGTGCCGAGGGCCGTGTGCGGCGAGGTCCAGCCCCGTCTCCTCTCCTCCGGAGGGGGAAGGCGTGCGAGGGCGTGTGCGGCGAGGTCCAGCCCCCGTCTCCTCTCCTCCGGAGGGGGAAGGCGTGCGAGGGGCGTGTGCGGCGAGGTCCAGCCCCGTCTCCCTCCTCCGGAGGGGGAAGGCGTGCGAGGGCGTGTGCGGCGAGGTCCAGCCCCGTCTCCCCTCCTCCGGAGGGGGAAGGCGTGCGAGGGCGTGTGCGGCGAGGTCCAGCCCCGTCTCCCCTCCTCCGGAGGGGGAAGGCGTGCGAGGGCAGTGCGGCGAGGTCCAGCCCCGTCTCCCCTCCGGAGGGGGAAGGCGTGCGAGGGCGTGTGCGGCCGAGGTCCAGCCCCATCTCCCTCTCCTCCGGAGGGGAAGGCGTGCGGAGGGCGTGTGCGGCGAGTCGCCTGCC